>NC_081264.1:6050471-6373353 GCF_030490865.1 Poecile atricapillus | reverse complement strand
GTCCTTCCACTGTGAGCTTGGCTTCCCTCCTATGAAGCAGCACTTTAAAAAAAATCCACCCAAGGAGTATAATAATAAATTTGACAGTAATAGCAGATGGTGCAAACTTTTTTTATCTGGGATCAGGACTGCTCCAGCAAATGGACGAGGTACTGACTTGAGAGGAAAAAACACATCTCCTAATTCCTTCTAGATTTTACTGTCTGGAGTCTTGATATATGTTGGATAGCATTCCAAATTTTATGTGCTAGAGCAAGACATGGTGAGCAATTTAGAAGAAATGAGGACCTGTGATTCTCTTCGTTGCCTGTTTGCCTGTTGTGTAAATCTCTGTGTGGCTGCTGAATCCAGTCTGCGTGCAGAGCTTTGGGAGAACTCCCCTCTCCCCACACCAAGGCTGCCCATAAACCCCTGGGAACTGTAGTACCTGTGCTGCTTCCTTCCCGCCACTACCTTACATTCATTTTTCTTGATTATAAACAGCATCAAAAGTTTTAATGCCTTCTTGAGGTTTTTGTTCTAGATGCTATAGTTTATTTTTATTTTATATAATTTAAGATAGAGAGCAATTCTTGCAAAATTAATGAGATGAAAAATGGTCTAAATATCTCCTTGGTCTGTTTTTCTGGTGTCTAGGCCCCACTGTACTTTTTTTTTCTTTTCTGACTTGCCATTATTTACTCTACTGCTGCCTCCTTTTTAATCTATTTCTGACAGAATCCTTAATATCAGGTAGAGTCAGATATTCCTGAAGCCTTGGGCTAAATTAACTAACTTTGCAATACTGCAGAAAAAGGTGATGGTCCGTAGCCCACTGGGGGTGAATGCTTTTTGCTTTGCTCAGAGAGGTCTCACCCTGAGCAGCTGATGAGCTGGAGCTCCCAGGGCACTGCCTGGCTCTGTTCTCCTCTCCCTGCCCCATGTGAGCGCAGATCTGAGACCAGCACTGCGTGACTGAGGGCTTTGAAGGGCCTGGGTTTGTGTGTCTGTCCCAAGGCTGGGTTTTATCACCTCTCCTCTGGGTCTCCAGTGCACAACCATAAACTCATGCTCCTGAGCATTGCCTGTGTGTGCTGGCAGAGCCTGAGGGCCGGGCGCTCAGCGGGATTTTGGGCACCCTGAGCCTGAGCAGCTCCCCCCGGGCAGGGAGCACATTGCCGGGCGGGCAGGGCTGTGCTGACTCGCTGTTTGCTGGAGCAATGTGATCTTGTAAGACAAAGCGCTGCTGAGCATTCCTGTCACCAGATCCCGGCTGCCTGAGCTGAGCCAGCCCCTCTGGAGTGGAGGGAGCCGGGGTTGCCACCAGGCTGAGGCCTTTGGAGGCCTGTGCCGATGACGGGAGGTGATTTACCGGGATACGCAGCCAGGGCCAAGTCAAACTGAGGCAGCTGAAGCGGGTGGATCTCAGGCTGGCTCAGGCCTGGATGCAGCCTGGAGCATGCTGCATGCCGTGCTGCAGCTGCTCACAAGCAGCATTTGAAGCATTCGAAGGCGCGGTCCTGAGGCCTGGCGAGCGCTCGGGCTGCCCTGGGTGTGGGGTGCTCCCCTGGCACCCCGACTGTGTGCTCAGCCCTTCTCCTCTGGGACAGACGCGATTCTCCACATCAGGATCTAATTTTGTGTTCAGGATGTTTTTGAGCTAAATGGAGAAAAATAAATAGTTTATCACCGAAAAGAGCAATGACTCCTTCCTTGCAGTGCTGGAAAGCAGGTGCAGGGAGGGCTTTTCAGCAGCCCTGCTTCCTTCCCTGTGGGGGCCGCGCTCGGTGTAGCCATCACCATCCCCAGATCCCTGGGACACATGGCCAGGCCCTCGAAACACACCGGGGGCCAGCAGTGTGCAGTAATTGAGCTGTGCATCGTCGCAGGACTGTCTTGATCCATGATGTTTGCTGTCAGCCAGATCCCAATGGGAGCTGCTGCAGACATGTCAATGTTCTGCTTCCTCTGCAGAGAGGCTCCAAGCTGCCAGGGCAGTTTTTAATCTCAATATCACCTCGCTGCTTTCACCTGTGTGCTATTAAGCTGTTAATATATCGGGGGAAAAACTCATCCAGGCAAGTGTATTAGGGATACTTAAATGAGGTAGCAAAATATTATTGTTATTAAATGTTCCCACCAGATACTTGGACAGCTTGCGTTGCAACTGCAAAGCTAACATTTCATTACAGCAAGATATATATTCATAATGGATTGCAATTTACCAAAATACACAGAGGGCCCTGGATTTGTCAGTGTGCATTTGCTCTGCAAGAAATGCATCTCACTAAAAACCAGATGTCAAAATTAACAGTAGAGCTTTTGCAGTGCAGGGAGGAAAGCTGACATTTCCGAGCTGGCATTCCAGCTGTGTTAACAGCATCAGGGGCTCTGTGTCCTTAAACACAATGTTTAGCAGCACAACTGCATTAATTCGTTTAAATTATAAGTGGTGGGAAATCACCTACGCTGTGTTGGTGGCAACAATTGCAATCAAGTGAGATTCTGGATCCCCTCCTACGCCCCAAATATTTTCTCCCTTTCCATTCACTTGCCATGTTCCTGTCTAGCAAAATCACAGGAGGTTGTGAAAATTATTTCAGTTCTGAGGAAATTGCTGGGGATCATTGTCAGGGTCAAGATTTAGAGAGGGATGAGGGAGACAGGTGTTTGAAAGCTCTTGTAAATGTCTGACTAACTGTTCTGAAATGTAAATTATTGATTCACATCCTCCTGTTTTTTAATGTGTTTTATCTTCCTGGTAATTTAACCTAGTTTCCAGAGTATTTTTTATCTGTAGTTTTCTAGAACCTGTATTACCCATGTATTTAATCTCATCTCTTTCTCCTGCTCTTAGATGTTAGGTAGTGAGTCGGGGCACTGATTAGCTTGACTAATTTGTTGGCATAGTTTTCTGTCAGGGGAAAAAGGATGCACATTTTTAAAAGTGAAGATAATTAACTGTTGGAACAGCACAAGCACCAGTGCCTTCTTCAGTACTAGCAGTAGTAATATCAGGATGTATATTTTCCTGAGAAATCTCTCTGGTTTTCTAGTGTCATTAATTTTTGGAAGCCCTAAGGCCTGTACTACATGGAAGATGGATGATCCTGGTGGGCCATCATGTTTTGGGACTTCCCAAAGCTGGTGCTTGGGCACTGTGCTTAGTTCTGTTCCTTGCAGGAGAGGATGGGAGAAAGGATTTGGTCCTGGGGTCCACCCCTGGAGGAATGTGTACTGTGGGGCTGGAGATCCACATCTCAGGCCACAGCAGGCAAAGGGCATGAATTCCTTGTGAACTGGTGGAAATCTGGGCTCCTGGGGTATCTAATCACCAATGGAAATGTGAATTGCAATCTCCCAGAGCCTCTGATTGTATTGGGTGGAGCAGGCACCGCATCAAAGGGTGCTGAGATGGGGTTCGCCCCTGGGGGTGGGATGGGAATATGCTGTGGGCACCTGCCTGGGGACACTGCTGTGTGCAGGGGTGCAGGGTCCTGGGAGATCATCCCCTCCTGCTGGCCTGAGGGGCTGGATGGACAGGCAAGGAAAGCAGCAAAAAGGGGGATAGCAGTATGGGAGGGGTGCTCTTGGGGAGCCCTGTGGGAATTGATATCCCACTGATAATAGGAGTTGGTGTATTTATCTGTGGGTGCTCTCCTGCTCCTGGCCACTGGCATGTGAGCATTTGAGCACCCCCAGGGGTGCAGCCTTGCTGCCATGGCTGTGCTGGGAGGGGAAGCAGCGTGCCAGGTTACAGGCAGGAGGAAGTGCTCGCTCACCTGCAGACAAGGGAGATATTCAATTTCAAGGCAAGATCATATTTCCTCTTTAAAATCCAGACAGATAGAGATGGCTGTTGACCCCAGCAGCATTATGTGACCTTATCTACCACACAGATATTTTCCTGAGGTTTTCTATTAGAGAGGCAGGCCCTGGGCTCCAAGGTTGAACATGGGGGTGATGCTGAGGTTTGAACCCACCCACCCACACTGAGCAGAGGTGGCTGGTGGGGCACACGAGGTGCTCTGTGTGACTGGCTGGGTGAAGCAAAGGGAGCATCATCCACGGGAAAACAGCTCCCTAAAATCGGTGTAGAAATGCTCAGTAAATCACTTGAGTGTGATCTTGAGCATCTCTTGAAATGTTTTGCTGAAGGGGGGCCCAGCGGAGGAAAAAGTCCTTGGGCAAATCACAGTGTATAAATACCTCTGGTGTGAGTGTAATTAAGGCCACAGCCCTGTCACACGATGCAGTCAGCAATAAATGGATTCCTGAATTAGAGAGAATCTCTGCTGTATTTCAGATGTGACTGTTTGAGTTACATGTATAAAATGGCCTTTGAAATAGCAGCTGTGTCTGCGTTATCTTCTTCTGAGAGATAAGCAATTATGAGAATGTTATAATGATTTCTTTAAAAAAAAAATTGGGTTTAAACAGCAATTGCTTTTCAGTGCAGGAGATATTTAAACATCAGTACCTTGAATTGATTAAAAAGAGCTGCACTGATAATGCAATTTTGTAGCTTGTGATTTGCACTGAGCAGTGCAATGAATCATGATGAAAGGCTGCAGAGGAGGTGTCTGATGGGACCTTCGGCCACTTTGGTGGCTCTGAGGTGGTGTGTTCATCTCACAAAGGAAGCTGCACTTGTATCAAACTCCTCATTAGTGCTGGTGTGTGTTTAGTGGCAGGTTGTTGTTCATTAGCAGTGAACATGGGAATACCTTGCCTTGCTGAAGGGCCTCTTAGGAGAGCCGTGTTTCTAAGGGATACTCTGCATTCCTCTGCACACTGATGCCTTCTATACTTGAAGGAATTTAAATATCACACTTTTGCAATTTGTATTTCTCCTGACTGCTTATTAGTCAGAGCAATTACATGTATTTTTCACACTTTCCTGAATGCACAACAGATTCCTTCCACTTGGATAGCTAACTGCTGGAAAACAAAATCTCCCAACTAACAGATAGTATCATTGAATTCTTGGATCACAGAAGAATTTGTATATGCTCCTTGAATCACAAGGCAATTTATTCAAGCCCTCTTGGAATCTGTTCTCTTGCAGCACAGAACTCTGGTGCTGGTTTATGAGTAAGGAGCAGAGAGATGCTCACTGTTTGAGTGTGTTCGTGTATCTCATGGGCACTGGCAGGATGCTGTAAGCAGATAGAGCAGTTACCAAGGTGAGCTGGACTCTGTCACTCTGTTCTTCTAATTCCTTTTTGCAGAGTGTAAAAAACCCAAGCAACAACAACAACAAACAACAAAAGGGGGGGAGGGTGTTTCATTTCACTGAGCTACACTCTGAGCATCATTAATTTCACTTCTGCTTGAGGTGACACTTAGGTCTAGAATCCTTCTGTACCCTGGCTCCTGCAATTAGTCTGCTACCTCCTCAATGGGGTCTCAACTGTCTAAATCCTTGTCTTCAAGCAAGTACTGACAGCCCCCTCGTGTTAAGTTTTGTAAACACTAATTTGTGACATCTCCCGTGGCTTAAATCAAAGCACTCAAGTAAAAGTAATAATACCACTGTTAAAGTGAACGTTACAGAAGAAAATGCCTGTCACCTGATGCTAAATGGATATGACACCGAGCATGTTTCAGGAGAGGCTTCTAATGAGGAGGCGCTGGGGAAGCATCGCCGCGTGTGCAGCCCCGGCTGTCAGCTCCCAGGGCCTGCTTGGCACAAAAAGGGAGAGCAGTGCTTGTTCCCAGCCTGTTTTGCATTTTGCTCAGGTGCACATAAAAGGAGGAGAATGGCCTGGCTCCTGCAAGTCTTTGTGTGAATGGCAGCGGTGAGATCCACTGGTGCATTGGATCACAGAGAGCCCTGCTAGTGCTTGGTGCTGGACATTCAAGTGTCTCCCTGTCCTGTAAAATTCAGTTTAGTAACCTGGAGACACTATTACTTGAATTTATCCTTAGACTATAGAGCTCTTTTCTATTTATCAATTGTCTCTCTATTTCTTCTTTTAAATCCAGCCTCGCAGTCTTTCTTCTATAATCACATTGTATAAATTGAATGCATCTTTCCCCCTTTTCCTTTGTAACGCCCTGAACATTGTTGTTGTATTATATGAACTTTCTGTGTCTGGCAATACTGGAAACAATAGGAGCCCTTGAACCCAAAACTGTGTGTCACACTTGGTAATTTTCAAAGAAACTTCTGTGAGCATTCATAGTACAGCCATAATACAAACTTTCCAGCAGGTAGCTGAGCTGGTTTTACCCATCTGCTGTGTTTGAGCCTGTTGAAGGATAAAATAAACCTCTGCCAGCAAACAAGAAGCCCAAGCAAACCGGGAAAACAGACAAGATTATCAGTAAGAGAAACATCATGCTGTGTAAATTCCTATCCCATGAGAGGAGCAGGGAACAGGGGAAAATGCCTGAGGCTGTTGCCTGTGAGTGAGCTGTAGGTTGGGAGGGCAGCACTGGGTGGTGGGTGCCCACTGGGTCTCACCAGCATGGAAACCTGGCAGGTGCTCTTGTGCTGAGGGGTTCTGTGTTTTTCCACAGACATTTGCCTGAAACTGCACAGAGCAGTGATGGTGTGGAGCTCAGAACTGCAGCGGGAGGGAGAGAATGGAGACAGGAGGAGAGGTGATGCCCGGGAAGCAGGGTGTCAGCTGGAGCTGAGGGGGAGAAGTGAAGGCAGGAACACAAGAAACACCTCCTCACCTTCAGTGTAGGAGGAGGTTTTGCTTCCTGTGACCCACGAGTGCTCCGTGCCTGCCGGAGATGCCGCTGGGCAGCGAGCCATTGCGCAGAGGTACTGGCAGAGGGAACTGGGCCTCGGGACTAAATTTATTCTTCTCCTCTGCTAATTTATTCTTCTCCTTCCCCAGGCTGCCTGACAAGTGCTGTGGGGACCCCGCTGCCCCCTTGCTGTGCTGTCCTGCGTGGGGAGGAAGAGATTTTGTGGAGCTGGTGCCAGCGCTCAGCAGCTGCAGCCCTGGCCCTGCTCCGTGTCCAGGGGCACAGGTGGCACTGGCAGCTCTTCTGGTGGATCCACAGCAGCTCCCTTGGGTCAGCCCAGCTGCACCAGCTCCCATCAGAGAGCAGGTCTGGTCTCGCAGGGCAGCTCACGAGTCCCTGGCTTGGAGCTGGGGTGCAGAAAGCAGCAGTGCCCTACACTGCCCAGCTCCTCCCCTGCCTAGTGCTCATTAATCCTTTACTCATAAAAGCATAAAATTAGTAAGGTTGGAATTAAACCTTTTCAGCCGCTCCTCTGTCAAGAATGTTTCTAATGTCCTTTATTTCCTTTTTTAATTTAATTTAACTGGAAAAAGCACTTTCTTTTATTTTCTTATTTCTCTATTCCTTTATGATTAGGGGAAACCCCATCTAGTAAGTCTGAGTGCTTCTACCATGGAAATATTTAGTACCAGCTCTGGCATATTTATGTTGGCTCCCTGATTAGACAATGTGCCAAGCTGTCCTTCGTGGCCTTAATTATCACAACTTCAGGCCAGCGTTGCCTGCTTACAGCATAATCCCACGGCCTAGAGTGAACCCTGAAAATGCTTAATTAAATGACATTCCACAACAGATTAAGGAGTCAGAAGCCCAAGATAAAGGGAAAGGGAGGCTGTGACCATAGGAGTGGCAGGTGCTCTTCCTTCTCAGGATAATGCTCCTGACATGGACTGTTTCATTTTGAGCACATTAAAAAAACAACATTATTTGGCAACAGTTTGGGGTCTACACTCGGCTTCTTGCATTTTCAGTGGACAGTGGTTCAGAGAGATCCTGCCTTGGGATGCAGTGGACTCTCACAGATCTTACATCAGCTGAGGACCTGCTCTGTGCTCAGGTTTTTGGGTACCTGGATAAGGCCCTTTGCCAAAATCAGTGGATGCCTTTGCAGTTCTGAAATCCAGGGTGAGCATTGGGGTCAGACACCAAAAAATCTGTTGTTTAAAAAAAAAACAACCAAAAAAATTCTAACAAAACCACCCCAAACCACCCCACCCCAACCCTCTTTCCCCATGTAAAACCTAGTGTGCAGTTATTTGGAGCAGGCAGGATCACAGTGTGTTAGGGAGCCCTGCGGGAGCCAAAGCCACGTCTAACCACAGAAGATCAGCACACAAATACAAATGCTGAGATAATGTTACAGTGCACAGATTAGGGCTCAAATCTTCAGCAAATCTGTTCAGAGCAAGGAAATGACAGCACGTGGGGCACGTGCAGCACACTGAGCACGTCTCATTCAGAGGCACATCAGTAAAGGCAGTTATTGCTATTATTGTGTTTTATCATATTATTCTTCAATTATTTGCTCCAGCAACTCTCTTGTCTTAGCTAAATAAACTGGCTGTGCAGAAGCTGACCTGATGTGATTTCTTCTTTGTGAGGAGAGTGGGTTGTGGTTGGGTGTCACGATGTTTCCAGGGATTTGGTTTGTATGGTTTGTGTCCTTCTCCAGTTCTATAATATAATTTCAGCAATTAAACTACAGGAGAAGGGAGTGAATTAAATGTCCCTTCTACCACAGGGACAATCCTTAGAGGAAACAAAATACAGAGGAGCTGACTGAGGGTGGTCCCTGGCTGGTGCCTGTGGTCAGGGGGAGATGAAGTAGCCCCAGCCTAAACCCCAGTGGGCACTTGTTACCCACGGTACAAAATACACACTATGCTTGACACAAATGGAATCTTTGGGTGCACAGAAGCAAGGAATTATTTTATATTTGATAACAGAAGCAAGGCACATTATTTCTAAACCCCATCAGCTAAGCTGTGCAAGGGACCGTAGCACATCATTTCCCTATCTCTGAAATGGAGGCTTTTTTGCTGAGCTGGGCTATTCAAGTGATGAGTTTTTAGCGTGAGGGAGGCCTCTTGCTGAGGCTGCAGGTGCTTAACCCCTTACCCTGTGGCTGGTCATGCTGGGGTGCAGAGCAGCAACCCAGAGCATGTCCCAGCATCAAGCCAGCCCTGAGCTCCTCTCCTCTGAATGCTTTTACAGAGCCATCATCTGCCTGAATGCTCCCTGTCTTCACCCAGCACAGTGCATTTACCAACATTAACATTTATCATCTTCTCTGGCAGCTTTCCTTTTTGCAAACTAAAAGCAGAAGACTGTTAAAGAAGTAAGTGAAATCTGACAGCAAAAACCTCTTTTTAGGTATTCCATGGAGGAATAACCCAGGGCAATATGTGAAGCAGAAGTATTTCTATTTACCTAGAGGTATTCTATGCTTGGAGTCAACAGGACTGCACTGATTCCTGTTCAGAGCTTTACATGTGATAAAAAACACCGGCTCACATTTGTTCTCCTTATGCTATGTGTACTATCACTCTTCACACTAAAAATTTATCTTGTTCCAGTCTGAAGATGCAGTTCTGCAGGTGTTAGAGCATCCTCAGGTTCTCCCATCACATCTCCAAGTCATCCAGCAACATGAAACTTTTGGATGCTTCTCTCTCCACCTGGGTGGAAGGTCAGAGTCCAAGAGTGGGGATTTTGCCCAGTTTGGTCTTCACAAGGCTCCTGTGTGTGTGTACAAGCTGGGACCCCCTCAGCTGCAGCAAAGCTTTGTGCAGGTGAAGCCCCAGCCTGAGCAGAGCCCAGCTCAAGGCTTTCTTTGTGGCTGGAGCAGCCTAAAAGCACTTTTGTCTAAACACAAAAGTGTTTAGATCCAGTCTTCAGCCTTGAAAGTGCTGCTTTGAAGTTTCTGGGCCTTCACATGTTCTCCAGACTTTCATTTCGTGTACTGGGTTTTTTTTTGTAGGTTTGTTTGGGGTTTTTTAAGATTTCAGGTAAGATTTCAACAAGCTGGGGATGTATCAAAGTATAAAATACTTTGCTTGAGTCTTAATCAATCCAAACTGTTCTCTTAAGAAGGAAAAATAAAGGCTGTTAAAGCCAGCCAGACACAAGGCAGCAGATGTTTCTCTTTAGTGTCAGAGCTGCAATCTTTATTAAATACCAAAGAAAGCCCTGTAAATCCAGGAAGGCAGTTGAGTCTATGCTGAGGATACCTCTTCCTGAGGCCAAACAGCCTTTCATGAGTAATCTGTTTTTCCTGCTGATCTTTCAGTGGTGTTTCTGTGACATAAAAGAAAAAGGGAAAATGAATATTTAACTGTGGAAACATCTTGATAGTTTGAGCCTAAAAAGAGAAGGGAAAGAACAGGGATGATGCTGTTCCTACCTGTGCTGACTCCTGCTTGGCACCAGAAGTCAGGTGGGACCATCCCAGGGGACTCCTGGAGATGCCCCAGGTGGAGCAGGGAGCTGGTTTGTCTGGTCACCACACAGCTCATGGGCAGGCATATCTTCCCCAAAGAACATGTCTGAGGGAAAGCAAACCTATCCCTGCTGCCTGGGAATGGCAGAGCGAGGTCTCTGCAGGATGGAGAGAGCTCTTGGGGGTTGGCTGCAGAGCACTGCCCATAATGAGCCTGGTAGTTTTCATTAGCATTGCTAATGGCATCTTCCACTTTTAAGAAATAACAACAAGGTTTCATGAATTAATAAAAGGAAGAGGGTGATTGACTGAACAAAGGGTGTGCCAGCCTGTGCAGCTGGTCTGCTTTAACTAGGTAATGTCCATAGATACGGCGTTAATTTAATTCTCAGTTGAAATACTCCAGAGGAAATGTCAGATCAATAATGTAGGAAAGGGCAAAGATTTGCTAAGCCTGGCTGGCTTGCGTATGTTAACTACCATGAGATAGATATGGATAAATGCTGAACATTAAGGTGAGTAATCACAACTGTCTTGGGTGTCTGAAAAAATTTTCTGCATAAACGCTGTACAAAACAAACATTTTTCAGGCAAGAGGCTGGCTAACAGGTTGTTATTTCATGCACAGCTCTGCAGTTGATATCCATGGGCTTGCTTTTCTTTCTGGAAGAGGACAAAAAGGCTCCTTTCCATTCCTCCCTAGTGTGGTGCAGAGCCCCTGTGCCCATCCCTACTCAGGGTCCTGCAGCAGCACATTGTCATGCCTGCACACTTGTGGGTGCCAGCTCTAGCTCTTGGTGGTTTTAAATTCAGGTTTGCATCTCAATTTTACCTTTTACCACATTGCTTGTGAGATTTCCATTGGGCTGGGTGTCAAAGGTGCTCTAAAAGCAAATTCCATCTCTCCTTGTTAAGAAGCACTTCTGTTACCAGGAGCTGTGCTCAGTTGTGGTCATGTCTGGCACGCTCTCATTGCAATGGAACAAGAACAGACACCTTTCATGGCCTTTGGGCCTAAATCTCAACTATTTGACAGTTGCACTCTAATTTTTCCATGCAGTCTTGGCTAAACCCCTCAGAAACCTTGAGGATTTATTTATTTAAATAACACTATCTCCTCCAGCACTGAGAGCCAGGGCTCTCCCAGAACCCGTGTGTGTGTGTGTGGAGTTTATGGGAACACTGTGATTTCAGAATTGCCAAAACAAACAACAGGTGCCTGTGTTATTTTGCAAGTAGGAGCTGCTCAAATATCAGACTTTGGCAGAGAGGAGGCTTCCTTACCACACTGATCTTCTTACCCCAAAGGCCCCTGGGAACCTGGGTGGTGTATTTATGCTAAAGGATAACGAGTTGGAAAATACTTTGAAAACACCTTTGATGAAGAAGTCTTTAAAGTGCTTTCCCAGCTACTTGTTCATCTGCTTAATTTCTGCTTTCAACAACACTATGGATCAGTATCAGGTTTAAGTATAACTGGAGAAGGCACAGGGTGACTCAGAGAATCCCATAATAGCCTTTTTCCTAGGGGCTTGGCTTACCTTCTCCAGAGAGCTGGGCATGGGTGTAGCTACTCTGAGGTCTGTACCAGTACAAACCTGTGGTTCAGAGAGGGGGTGGGATTGGGAGAAATGCTCACACCAGTGCAGGAAGCCTCCTCCAGGAGCTGTGCAGCTTGCAGGGATGTCCAGGCAGAGTTTGTCATGCTGGTGGCTAAAGATGGGTGTGCTGTGGGAGTGAGACTGTGCAGAGCAGTCCTTCAAGTGGGGCTTCTTCCCTTCTCCAAGGGATACAGTAGAGCCGCTGGCCTTTTTGGGATCTAGTTAAATAAACCAAGGCCCTCCAAAGAACCAGCTCCTGCCTCAGGAGCCACCCACTCAATATTTGCCATGACATGGCACTGGTTTCCCAGCAAGGTGACAACAGACAGGGTCTGTCCCCTCAGTGACACGAGGCAGGACAGCACGGGAGGTGTGTGCTGCTGCTTTGTAAAGAGCTCTGAGCAGCCCAGTGCCTCCATCCCCAGTGTCAACTGGCCTCTTACTGGGGCTTTTCCCAGCTGGGTTATAAAAGGAGGAAAGAAAAGAGCTGACAGAGCTGGAACTGCTTTAAGGTGGAACTGAAACAATAGCTTGTGGCTGTCTGAATCAGTTCCCTTGTTCCATGAATTTGACTCAGAGCTGAGTATTTCAGAGCTTCAGAGAGAAAAGGCTTATTTCAATTTTGGTTCTAATAATGGGCAAAGGTCACAGCAGTTGGGAGGAGAGGGGAAATGAAAGGCATGGGCTTGGCTGTTTTCTCTGAACCAGCTTCACCCGTTCCTGGTTACGATCTCAGCAGAATAATAGCTGATCCTGAGCAAAGCCAAGAAATGAAATTAACACATGCAAAATTACATTACAGCCGTGTCAGGATCCTGCTGCCCGGCAGCGTGAGCAATGCGTCCCGGAGCACACGGCAAGGACAGCACAGGAAAACTGATGGCTGGGAGCAGATCACCTCCCTCTGCCAGGCACAGCCCTTCCCTGCCTCTCTGTGCTCTGGGGCACCTGCAGCTCTGCCCTTGGGGCTGGAGAGATGCTCTGCTACCACTGCACCCACGGCTCAGCCTCCTCCCAGCTCCCCACGGTGCTTTAACATGCTGTAAATCCAAACCTGAAACCTGCCAGGAGGCTTGAGGATGATGCTTGAGCTTCTCCAGGGACTTGGCCAGCTTTCAAGAGCAGCTCATAGCACATGAGAGCTGCCTGGGAAGAGCAGCCAGGACCCCTGGCCTTACAGAATAACCCAGCAGTAGGCACTTCCCTGGCTCTGATCCCTTGATCCAAGCCTATCTTGAGGTGTGGATGCTCATCCCTCAAGGCTGGTGTGCCTTTGCTGGGCTGGGAGCACAGTGTGTGGCAGGAGCCTGGAAGGGCAGAGGAGACACTGGCAGGTGGTGAGGCAAGTGCTGGCTGTGGGGAGCCCTGGCCAGAATCTCCCACCTGCTCCTCCATTTCCAGCTCCACAGGAGCCAGCAGCAGGGTCAGGCCTTGCACAGCTCATGCTGCTGCCGGTACCAGCAGCTGGGAGCTGCTGAAAATGTGCCAGCACACCCACTTTGACCCCCGTGGCTCTGGTGTAAAGGCAGCTCTGCTCAGAGACGGGAGATTAATATGACTATTCCCACGATGTGCCTAACAACATCATTTACTTCAGAGGCTCTTGGGACAGCGCTGACACTCGCTTTAGCAGCTGAAGTGTTTAATGTGTTCTCCAAGGCACTCTCTAAACACAGATAGAGCTGAGAGACACAAATGTATTTGCAGAATGGTTTAGGGTTAGCACGCTCCAGAGCCGCGCAATCAAACGATGCTGAGCGCGAGGGAACGGTTCTTTGAGAGGATCATGATTCAGCAAGGGGTCGTGATTATTAAATACATCACAAGGCTCCCTCTTGGTATTTTTCATACCTTGTTCTCAAAGTATTACTCATATAATTTTCCCTCTGAATGTTATTACAGGTGACTCACCTTTAGCTCGAGTGAGCAAACATGACCAAGTGTTTATTCCCTTCACAGCTGAGCAATTTTAAGCCCAGATCCTGACCTTAAAAAAGTCCCTGAGTGAGGTTGGTGGGTAAGACAGTACACCACTGGTCCCTGGAGCATTGTGACTCAGAGGCATATTTTTTATTAAAATGCTTCTGCTTTTAACTCGAGGCAGTCACATCTTGCTGACCGACATCCACAGTGAATTTCCCGTCCCACCCTGAGCAAGTGCTGGGCTGAGCTCCCACCAACTCCCCAGGTGCCTGCTGCTGCCAAAACATCATCTGCCGAAACACCATCAGCCTGCTGCTGTCCCACCCAAGTGCTGGAGGAAAATATGATAGGAAATGCCTATTTTCTTCCATAAGCAATTAATATAAGTCAGGATGGGTTGACTTGTTGCTCCAGGGGGGAAATAAAAATGAGCATCCTTGGGGCAGGGGGAGAATGGGGAGCAGGGGCTCAACTCCTCTCCGTGGCTGCTGCCAGCTCCCCACTGCTGACCCATCTGAAGGCTAGTTTGGGTGAGATTTTCTCTTTGGACCAAGTTATTTTTTTTTCCCTTGGCACTTGAGATCAGCAATTTCATTTTGCAGTGACAGCTAAGGGAGGGCAGAGTGTGTGCTACTGTCCTGCCTGTGAAGGCCTCTCTGTCGCCTGCTGTTAATCTGAGCAGTTTTGCAGGCTCTCAATGCTTTTGTCTCCAGTTTTACTTTCAGTCTGGGTCTCACCACCAGTCCCACATGGTTTCCTGGCTGGCAGATTAATCTCTAAGCTTAGCAGACAGAAGGCTTGTAGCATGTCCCATGAGCAGGTGAGGGAAACCTCACACCCTGCGAGAGGGAAGTGCCTGCAAAGGACAGGAAAAAAAGGCAAAGGTTGGTGTCACAAACCCTCTTCCGGGCTATTTGCAGAGAGGAAGGGACTTTGGCAGGGGACCAAGAACTCTGGGTCCTTGCATTGGTGTTTATTGCAGCAAGGGGAGATAAAGGGAGAGCAGTGACCGAGGCTGGGCTGGGCACATCGCAGCCCCTGCGCCAAGAATCACCCAGAGCCCTGAGACACAGAAATGTGTCCTGAGCTCAAACCTATGGGAAACTGGCTGGGAAGAGGCTTAGGCTTTGGAACTGGTGCCCTAAAATCTTCTGAGCCCTGGAAGTCAGGTTTAATTATTAGCTAATTGGCTGGGATGTATCTCATTTGAAAGAAATGAAGAGAGGAATGTTGTGAGGCTGTGGTTGGTGCAAGCGGAGCTGGTTAACTCCTGGTTAAGCTGGCATAAGAAGCTGTTATCCTGCTCTCTAGGAGGGGCTCTGTGGTGTGCTGATGCCTTTTTCAGATGTGTGTCCACAGGAATTGGTGGATGTCACCTGCAGGCTGTCACCCACCAGGCTTTCTTGCTTGTGGACAAGGCTTTGGGGATTGCCTGGCATCAGCTTCATGGGCTGATGCCCTCAGGAAGACAGGAGTCAGTAAGGTGTGGTACATTTTAGTAGCTTTATAACCTGGGAAATTGACTTTTGAGAGGGTTGAGGGGGAATAAAGCAGAGTAACTGTAATTCTCAGAGCCCTAAACCCTGTGACAAAGCTGCTCTGGAGAGACTGAAAATTTTTGTCAGGAAAATATCAGTAGCCTTAATCTCTCATTGCCTCCTTTTATAACGCACGATTTAAAAACATATTAGTGTTATCTTAGTGTGATATAGGAAGCAGCCATGTAATATTGTCTCTTTGAAGGTTGTTTTAGAGCTCACTATCTCTGCTCAAGTAGCTACAAGGTCAAATCCCAGCTGATATCTCAGAGGAATTATAGAACAGATGTTAAGCTGAGCCTCTGACTTGGGGTGTCCCTCCCCTGGCTGTGCCATAGATGCTTGTGATAGCAGCTAACCAAATGAATTTGTCTGTGCTCCCCTCCTGCCTTGTGAAATTGGAATAAAAGCAGTTTGTTATCTTGTAGATTCTGTGTAGATCAGCCCAGTAAAAGTGATGAGGGAGTGATGATGGGATCTGTACCAGAGCATGGGGAAAGATGAGGGGAAAAGGAATCAACAGGACTGAGTTTAGGGTTGAAACGCAGTTTGGGTTTCAAAATCAGTAATCCTCTGGGAAAAACTGATTTAGTGGTTTCGGTGCTGCATCTTGTTGAGCAGAAATGTTTCAGTGAGGGTGCTGAAATGTAATTAGCAGAATAATTCCAGTTGAACTGGCTCTGCCACCAGCTCCCAGAGGCAGCTCCCTGTGTTGTGCACTCTGGACATGCTGCTGGGAAGGTGCAGAGCCCTGAAGCACCTGCTCTACCTCCCTGCTCCCCAAATCCAGCAGTGTCAGTCCTTGGCACTCAGTGTGAAGTGTTGGCCTCATTTGCTAACAGCTTTGGTCTCTTCATATCTCAGACAGGATTATTAATATGCCTTTACCTCCCAGGCTGACTGAGGTTAATTGAGATTTGTGAGGTGCTGAGAAGGTGCAGCAATGAGCAGGGCAGAAAGCGGAGGCAGCAGAAATGTTGGTATTTGAGGGAACATTTTTAAAAACAAATCTGGAAATCATCAGAAAATAAAAAGAATAATTCCTCTCTTTATGTAACTAGAAAATTTTAACAGTAATTATTGGGAAAAAGATTTTATACACTTTTTAACAAAACCCTCTGCTTTTACTCTTATCTGACAGCAAAGCAGATCAAAGAGAACACTTTCTGATAAGGGTGATGTATTTGCTAGTTGTTTAAATGAACAACAAGCAAGCCTTACCTTCAATATTTGCCTTTAGACATGGTGGGGGACAGTGGCTGCCAGTGTCCAGGAGCTCTGCAGGCCTTTGGGAAGAGGCACAGAGCCTGACTGAAAATGGGAAATCCCATGAGTGTGTGTCTACATTGAGTTAACTTTGTGGTAGTGGTGTTAAAAAGCCATGAAATGGGGTGTGTTGGGTTGGAGGACACGCAGCCAGCTCCCAGGAGGCCAGAGGAACACAGGACACATTTAAAATGCCAGTGGGTGTTCCATGAGGTGTTGGAGGAAGGTTCCTCCCCAGCAGGTCGGTGTGTCCCTGACAGGGTTATTCAGGATGGCCCCCAGCACTGCCCTGCTGACCCTCAGTGAACCTGAGGGTGATTTTCAGGCTCGAGCCTGAATCCTGAAAGAAGCCTGAGGTGGGCCTGGAGCACCCTTGGATCTGTCTGTTCTTCCCCATCTCATCTTGCCTTCACTGTGACTTTATGCTTTGCTTACTTGCTTTGTTTGGGATTTTTTTTTTTTTAAGGGAAGAGAATGCTTTTGATTTGGAGCTCAGAAACGGGTGTGCAAGTGAAAGGTTTGTGCCTGATAAGTGGCATTGAGAACAGTGTGTGCCTGAGCTGCTGGTGTCAGAACTGTTTGATATGTTCTTCAGGAGGGCGAGGGTAAGGATGAGTTTGCACACACTGGTATTTGTCTGCCTCTGGCTTGCTTTCTGTGAGAGAGAAGTGATACGAGATGGAAAGGTAAAATGGAAACTGGGATGCTTGGAGCTTGTGCAATTCATGTGCCAGTCCTTATGCCATAATCTCATGGAAACCTGCAGTGCAGGAGGTGCCAGCAGAAAACATTTCTTGTCCTGCCTCTGTTGAAGAACCACTGGGTCACTTTGGTTGATGTTTCACTGCTTCATCCTCCTGCCTCTGCTCCCTCAGTGGTCATGGGCCAGTTTCTGACCTCTTGCAGCTGTTTTTGTGGTGAAAGGGGAAATCCCCTCATGCTGTGTGGAGGCTCCCATCACACTCCCTGTCCCACCCTGGTTTCATCCCATCCCTTCCCAGGGCAAAGGTGCTCCTGTATCCTCACTGCAGTGGTGATGTGCAGAGAGCAGCACGAGCTGCCCCTGGGCACCAGGTAGCTGAGGGAAGGTTCTCCCCAGCCACCCTTGCCCTGACAGTTTGGCTGTGCATTGCTGAGCCTGTGTAGCTGTGTGGGGGTCACAAACAGGGCAAAGCTGGGATGAGCCCCTGGACATTTTGGGTTCCCTGTGAGTGCATGGCTGGCCAAGCAGCACCACCTGTCCCTGGGCTTGGGGCACTTGGCACTGTGAGACATCGCTCCTGGCATGTTTGGTGATCTTGAGACAGCTCAGCAAAGGGCTGGCACCACATCCCTGTGGGTTTCCCAGGGGTGGCACAGTCAGGAGAGCATCAGGCTTTGTGGTGAGGACCGGTGTCAGCAGCAGCAGGGTCTGCAGGGCTGCCCAGCCAGCCTCATCTCATCCCCATTTCCTCCTCTCCAGTAGCACAAAATGAATCCCTCAGAAGTGAAGTTAACTAAATAAACAAATATGGAGCTATTTATTTTCTATTGTCAAAGAAATGCTGTGGGCTCAGGCGGGATTTTGTATTCACTGTTCACATCTGCAGCCCTGCTGTGCTCGGGGTGGGGGAAAGACTATCCCTTTTATTTGCTCTGGCCTCGCCAGTAAATCAGATGGGAAGGATCCCACCCTGAAGCCACCCCTCTCCAAACACTCTTCCCTTTCTCCCCAGGCTGAAGGGAGTGGAGCCACACCATCCTCATGGTAAACACTGTAAGGAAAACAAACGCTTCTTCCTCTCTGGGTGGGGGGGAAGAGAGAAGAAAAAGGCATTAGCAATGTCGTTTTCCCCTCCAAGCTAAAATAACAAAACAGTGAGAGCTAAGGATGCAGCTGTGGTTCAGAGGGGGTTTATTTTTATTTTTTTAATATACCACTGGGAGTTCAAACAACATGTCAGTGATACGTTGCCTTTTGTAAAGAGCGGCTCCATTGTCTCCACCCTCTTTGGGTTTCTTCTTATTTTTTTTTTGTTTAATTTTCTTGAAGCATTTTAGTCACCCTGTTGAACACATAGCTCATCTGGATAAAAGCTTTTGCTGTGACATCCACAGCCTGGATCTGCACAGTTGTTTGTTTCAAAGCAATAGTCTGGGAGAATTTATTGAACTGGCTTTGCCTCCCCCCCACCTCCTGTGTAAATTAATGAAATACATGTTCTGTGGCACTTGTTAAAAAGCAATAAATCCTTTCTTGCATTTATTGCTTTGAAGGTAAGGCAAAGAAGATGTGATTTAGTCTTGAGGTAGGGTGGCTGGAGACATTGTGCTTCCCATGGTGCTCTGTCTCAAGGATAAAGTGCTTTGTTTCAGCAGCCAAAGCAGCCTGAGAACCCAAAGATGCCCCTGGACCATGGTGGCCTGATCCTATTGGCTGTCACCCAGCTGAAGCCCCATTCCAGGTGCATTTAAATCCTGTGCATTCATCTGGAGGCATCCCATCTCCTGGTAAATCCAGCCCCAGGCTCACAGAGATACTCCAGAAGCAGTGGAACAGGGGGGCTTTTGTGGGCTAAGTGCCTCTTCACATCTATAGGCAGCTCTGTACATCTTGACACTTGGTGATTAGAGATGTTAGTCTGCACTTAACTGTGCCTGAGTATCTCTCAGTGCTTTGCAAATCCTGATTAAACAAACCTTAGTTAATGGCTTTTTGATTTTTTAAATTTATTTTTTTTTTAAATCCTTATACTGCCAAGATGTGGTAAAGCTCCTTTCTCAGCCTCTGAGTGTGCTGAACCAGCGGCAGTGCTGCAAACAGAGCCGGGTGGCCTCGAGCTGACCACGACTCATGGCTACAGCAAAAGGGCTGGATGGCTCCTGTCCCTCTCCCAGGGCTTGGCCTGAGCTGCCTGGGCAGAGGGGCTGATGTGGGTGTGCAGTGACCTGGGCATGTCCCTGTTCCCTGGGCTGGGAATGCCCCCAGTGCAGGGGAGAGGTGGGAGACATCCCTGCAGCCCTCCTGGGTCAGAGCCATGTGTTTGGGACATACTCGTGTGGGGAGAGCAGCAAGGTGCTGGCCCCTTGGCAATGTGAATTTACAGTCAGATGGGAGCTTTTATGTCTCTGAGAATGCTCAGCAGGTGGAGGGAGTAAGTGCAGGTTGGAGACAGGACAGGATGATAGGAGGGGGGATTTGTGACCCCAAACACAACCCCTGCCTGTCCTCTGCTGCACCATCAGCCCAAATCACACAACAATCAGCGCAGAAAGTGCCTCTGTCTGCCTGAACCTGAGCACCTTTCTTCTCCTGGTCTTTGGCTTCAACTTCTTCCTGGCTGGCTGGCCAGAGAGAAGTGCAGTTCCATGGGCTGTGCCTGAGGGATGCCTGGGGGAGCATTGCAATACTGGACCTTCACAGTGGGAGAGGACTCAAAAGCCATGGGAACACCAGCCCCACGGCATCCTGAGCAAGTGTGAGCCCTCGGGTGAGACCTTGCTCTGCAGGGAGGGTGAATTGAACTCCTGTCAGAAATGGAGGGCAGGAATGACTGGGAGGATGTGGTCAATAGGCACTTAATGCTTCCTTTGAAACCACAAACCCCAATACGCTTTTATTTTACTCTGGAATAATGTAAAACCAACATGGCTTGTGGCATCTTCTGTGAATCAAACTGAATTAAGGACTGGCTGGATATACCAAAAATTCTGGTGAGGGGTTCAGATGCTGGGCTTGGAAGTGGTTTTTTTTGAGCACTGCAGATTTTTCCCATCCCAGCTCCTTTTGTGGCTCTGAGGAAAGCAGAAACAGAGTGACCTGGGCAGAGCTTTTTGGGCTCTCCCAGATTAGCTGAGACTGGGTGCAGTAGAATGGCAGGAGCCTTGCCACACACATTAGATTAGACAGTGAAAATAGATTAATTTCTTATCATTGCTTGCAGCATATTTTGCAAGCGAGTTTTAAGTCCTCCTGTTGCAAAGTAGTTTTGGCACTGTAAAATGTGTGTATGTGCTCAAAAGAAAGAGACCAGACCAAATGTCACCCTCTCACCACCACCAATGCAGTTGGCATTAGCATTTGGCAGTGAGGATCCTCATCAGCATCCTCAGCAGAAGATTCTACAAGCGTGGGCTTTGTGCCCATAAGAGTCTCGGTTTTCTCTTTAGGTCTGGTGATTTGGAAAATCCTTGCTCACCACAGGAAGCATCTTAATTCATGTTTCCCTGCAATGGAGCACCTACAGAAGGGATTTTCTCTCCTTCTCTACATCAGAGAAGGCCTTAAATGGCCATGTGAGCTGCATGCTGCCTTTCCCTGCCGATAACCCCCGGTGCAATCACAGCCATGTGGTCGGTGTCCTTGATGGCGCGTTTGTCATCGCGCTCGCAGAGCCCTGGCTCTGCCTTTCAGCCGCAGCATTAAGCCTGATGACAGATGCCCATCCTCCCAGCTCCAGTCCTGCTCTCTGGAGTGAGTGGGATTGTGTTTTGTCGGCTAAATAAGGATTTCAGTGCAGTGCTGGGGAAAGGCACTGGCTGCTCCCAGATGTGTTTGATTCCAGGGTGAGGATGGGATGCGGTACTCGGTGTGGTTGGAGCAGTTCATGTGGGGATATCCTCATATCACAGATACCATCCCTTGCCCAGGAGCTTGGGATGCAAGCACCCAACCCTGCTTGGCTCTGGGATCCGAGTGCCTGCTGCCCTTGGAGATCCCAGGAGGACACCTCAGCAGGATTTGTCCCTCTTTAGGAATGCTCTACACCCATCAACAATATGTGGAAAGTGACTTTTTTTCTTTACCTAATTTATTTACTCTGGGTAAAGACCCATTCCTTGTATTTTTATGGAACAGTGGAAGCTAATTTTTAGCACCTGAGGCTTTAAAGCAAAATAAATAATAAAACATGAAAAGGTTTGTTTCTATTTCCTAAACATTCCTGTGTTTAATTCAGCAACATAAGTATAACTCTTGATTCTTTCTGTGAAACAAATTATTACCTGGGAACAGCAGGGGAAACCATTTTAAAATTTCTTCCAGGAATCCAGAAAATCACAAAGCAGAGTTACAGCCCAAAACTGAAGCCCCAAACCACTTCTGAGTGGCAGGTTTAAAAGCAGCTGAGGTGAGAAGATGCCTGAACATGCATATTTTGTAGGTGGATAAGCAGCAGTGAAGTGTGGTGTTTCCTGCCTTTTGGAAGGCTTTTAGTGGGTTGGCTGATCCTGATCTCCCGAGGTAATGAACAGGGATGGGAAATGGTGCCTGCAGCTGCAGGGAGGGAGTGGGGAGAGAGGAGGAGAAATAAATGAACAGGGTTTAGACACTGGAGGTGTGTAGCTCCTGAAGGGCTCTGTAGATTGCCCCTGCTGATCTGACAGTGTTGTGTGGGTGCTCTGTGATCATCCCATGGCCGTAACCACCACAAACCCAGGCACAACTGAAACCTAAAGATCTGGTTTTAAACCAAACAAACATCACTGGCTTGATACTTTTCCACATATTTCTCCAAGGTGTAAAAGAGCCATAAAAGCAATAATTTTATGATATTGTGGGCAAAAAGCATGGGATGAGGAGCCTGATTTCCTCTTCTTTCCTTTGCTGTAGATGAGCCAGAGCTGTTCTGGCCTGATGCTCTTTGCTCCAAGAATCCCCAAGTTCTGAGCAAAATTTTGATAGTTTCCCTCTGAAGCTCAAGCCTGAGATAGTCTTTATTGATTTCTTTATGATGTGTCAACTTTTTGAGTGCTGAGGCACAGGGTTGGCAGGACCTCCCAGGGCCTGGGCTCCCTCCCCTTGGCCAGGATGGGTAACACCAAAAGTTTTCCTTGAGCCTTTCCCTGGCATCACATCTGATGGAGACCCTTGAGCTTGCACTTGACTGAACACTGAAGCCTCATCTCCTTTGAAATAAGATCCCTCTGTTGTGCTGAGATTTACAGCCTGGCTCAGCACTGCCAGGTGTCACGGTGTGTGATGGAACCTGTGCTGTGCTCCTCCTCATCCTGTCCTGCACACACACAGACCCTCGAGTGTCCAACCAGCAGAAGGTTGCTGTGACAAACAGCACTGTCAAACCCTCCCTTTGCTGCATTCCCTAACCTTGCTCACTTGGCTGGTGCTGCAACCTGAACTGCAAACTCCAGTGCTGCTGGATTTATGGTGGGCACAGTGATCTGCAGTGCATGTGCCTTGCTGAGTCAATATTCCAGAGGGAAAAATAAAACATGGCTTTCTGAGCTGTTTGTCTCTAGCAGCTTCAGTTTACCTTTTTTTTTTTTTTTTTTTTAATGCAAAGTTTGAGCTGTAGAAATAAAATTAACTCTGAGGTTAATTTGGTTTTCTTTGGGTTTCCCCCATCTCTTTGGCTTTTGGAGTGAGGGAGACCTGTATGTTTTGCCAAGAAAAATGGATGTTTGTCAGTGACTCTTCCCCTATCCTGTCCTTTGAGAGCCATTGATGACACTTGGGAATTGATGCCTTTCAACCCCAGGAATTAATGCCTCCCAGCTGTTCACAGCACAGATCAGTCCCTAGATTGCATGTTTTAACTAAATTAGTTACAAAGCAAATCTGTCTAAACTGGTGTGAGCCCCTTTGTGTGGACACTCCTAAATCAGTTTAAGAGTGGCTGGTATTGATTTTAACTTAATGTGGTTTGTTACTGAAGTAAGCTGGATCAATAGTGCTAAATAGGTGCCATTCCTTGTGTTGACTATGCTATGGACAACATGCATGGAAAAGATGAACAGAAAAGGAAAAAGATTGAGTTTCTTCTTTTGTTGCTTCCCAGTGATCATTTATCAGTTTTTATGGCTGCTTTGGGGGTTTTCCCTCAAAAGATACCACTTTAAACAGCACTTTTGAGGTGGTAATAAAGATTCCAAATCCACAGTAGCAGGGGATTTCTGGGAATGCAAAGCTTTGTTCCACTTATTTATCACATTTACCTTTAAGCCAGGAACCCATGCAGGAAAGCAGAAGTTTCCCAAAAGCTGCAAGGAGGATGCTCCATTATTCATTTGGTGCCTGGAGCTGTGTTTTGCCATGGAATTTCTGCATGGCCCTGGGAAAACCATGAGGATCCTCCATCTCGATCACCCACAGGTACTGATGGCTGTGTGTAGCAAATACAGAGATTCTCTTGCACTGAGGGAATTAGCAGGAGAGCACAGAAATACCTGTGAGGATTTGTGTTCAGGCTTACAGCCCCCTGCCAGAAGATTTCTGCCCTTGCCCTTAGGTGAGCCAGAGGAGCAGGATCTGGGGTGAACTCAGGAAAGATGGAGTGGAGGATGGTGTAATGAGAATGAGCTTCCCTGTCTCCTCATGAGGACTCTGATTTTAGTGAATCCAAGGATATCTTTGCCTTCCACCTCTCTGCAAGCAGCATTTAGCCCTTGCTGTCAGTGCTGTGGGCTCCCCCCTCATGCATTATGCACGAGCCTTGCTTTCCCCCTGCCTTTGCAGCACTGCTGGGTTCAGTGCTGTTATCACAACCCTCTCAGTTTAGCTGCTAAATTTCATTTGTGGTAACTGTCAATTATGGATCCACGCTGACCATCAGAGCCTTGTGTTGAGTCCCTGCTGGCCCCTGGGGAGCAAGTGCTCGATGCCTGCAGAGCCCCAAGGCTGCTCTTTGGACACATGGGCCAGGCTGGCTGTGGCTTCACACCCCTCCTGCTCTCACAGCCTGTGCAGCAGCAGAAATCCAAATATCCACATCATTGCACCTGCTGACAGAACACCTCTGAACCTTTGGTTTGCACTAGGTCTTGGACAGCTTTCCCTTTTCTCCCCCCCACCTTCCAATTCTCCTCCCTGAAAGATGGAGATGCCCTCACACACTCGGCTCATTGCCATGCACATTGCAGTCAAAATCTCATTTTCATTCCAGAAACAAAAGGTCTGTCAACTCGTTTAACTGCTCAGAAAACACCAAACAAGAAATAAAGCCCAATTAAGAATGAAGAGAAGGAAGAGGCTCAGTATAATAGATTGTTTTGGTAAGTGGTTTCGTCAGCTCCATTTGCGAGCTGTTGCTGTGTGACCCTGTGGCCAGGCTGGGCTGGGTTAGGGGCAGGCAGGGCAGGCAGCTGTCCTGGGGGCTGTTCCTCAGAGCTCTGGGGGCACTGGAGATGAGGCTGCTCTGTCCCACAAGAGGCTGTGCCCCCAGACCCCAAGTGCCCCATTTCTCCTGCCAAGGGGTGAGAGCAGGAGCTGGGGTGTTGCTCTCTGACATCCCTTTGTCTCCCTGTGGGAGCTGCTGCTGCTGCTTTGGAGCCTCAGCCCAGGTAGCAGCAGATGGAGGAGGCCACTGTCACCGTGGCTGGTGACCTTCCTGCAGACACCACCAGGCTGTTCCTGGGGATGGCCCCGTGCTTGCAGGTTTCTCACAAGCTTTCCCCTGACTTTTCTCTTCCCCTCAAGAGATGACCACTTCAAACAACGGTTCTGCTTTCTGATGCATTAAGACTTGGAAATTTGCCATCCATCACAGCTGTGTGTTTGAGCCTGTGTGATTATTTTGGGAAGTGAACCATGGTGATTTGTGTGTATGCGCTTTATTGGCGAGCAGGATGTTCCCTATCTACCTCTCCCTGGCTGTCTGCATTTGCATTGGTTAATAAAATGTCTGATGTTCAATGACTTTCTGATGGGTGAACAAGATTTGGCATACAGGATATAGTAGTTTTTCACGAAGGCTAAAATTTCATCCTGGGAGACTGAACCCTCTGTGGCAGCCATACACAATCCATAATAACAGAAGCTTTTAACCCATCCGTAATTGCTTTCATATAGAAAATGATTGCTGTAAGTTAACTTCATAATTCTAAATCAGTGGCTCTCAGTAGGAGTTCAGATCCTTTAATTTGCCCTGAATTATCTTTAACTCACAGGCAGTTCATCTATGCTCTTTTCTGATTATGTTCCTTGTCACTCTGACCCAAACTTTGTCCGTTTAATTTTTGTCTCCTTTTTCTGAAATTAGCCCAATTTCCAGTGATATTTCACCAGTGGGGATGACACTGAGTGGATGAGGTGTTCCCACCTGCAAACCAGCCCATGCTGTGACCCTGTCCTGTGTTACTGACGTGGCTGTGAGGGGCTCAGCTGGGGTCCTTCCCCTGGGTTGAAGGTATGGGCACCCCCAATAGAGTGGGGGAGCCCCCCAAGCAGGGCCACCACAGCAGTGGTTTCTGGGTTGGTTCATGCCATGGTTCCCTTCCCTTGGCTGTCAGGAGAAGGGAAGGACATGGTGGCTGTCTCTGTGTGTGCCCAGCACGTGGAGGTTTCCTGGGCACAGCGTTTGATGTACTGTGATGGCACATACAGCACAGATGTGGTGGCAATCTGGGGGGGCCTCTCTAATGAGGACAAAGCTCCTGGCTGGGTTGTTTGGCAGTCCCAAAATGAGCAGGGTGGCCACTCCTCCCCTTATGGCAGCAGCCAGCTTGTGTGATTTTGAGTGACAGCAGATGAAGGGATTGCATTACGACTTGTCTCTAGAACTGCACGTCTGTGTCAGCTCCTTGCTAAATCAATAAACAGGATGCTGAAGGAAAAATACTTTCAGGCTTCTCATGTCTTTATGCATCAAACCAATTGGGCAATGAGAAACCCGGGTGATGGCAGGGATTGTGGTGGGTCTGGGCTGATGAACTTCTTGTCAAATCAAAGGTGAGGGCTGGGTCCTGGGAGGTACTGGCAGGCTGTTCCCCATGTCATGTGGATTCCTTTCCTGTGATCGTTACTTGGCAATTTGGACAGAAATCTTCAACCTAGGAGCCTATGGTACAGCATCAAGAAGTGGAGAAAAATCACTTTGCATGTTCCAACAGACTAACAAATTACCTATGGAAATGCACTTGGGAATATTCCTCAGTAATTGGATTTCAGCTGTTGTTTCAGTGTATGTGCCCCCAGGCTGTGGAGGTAAAAGGACTCCACTGAAACGCTTTGAAATGTTCTCTGGCACCTACAGAATGTGTTTACTATTAAAAAGTGAAACCTGCAAGTCAGAACGCTACTAAGTGCAGTTGAAAAACAAAATTGCACCCCTGCAGCATAGCTCAGGGTGCTGAAGCATCTGGTTTATCCAGACAGTCTCTACCCAGAAACATTCCTGTGACTGGAGTGGAGAAGTCGTGTCTGTGTCTTGTGCCAGGCTAAGACGGGCACAGCTGTGGGGTGCAGCACGGTGTAGAGCAGGAACCCTTGAACAATGGCTGGTTTGAGCTGGGGAGTTCACAGGGCCTGGAGTAGGCTAAGGAACACCTAGGAGGCTTTGAAGGATGAGCTCTTCTTGTTTTGGTATTTCTTGGATGCACTGGTCCTGCCCCTGGCAACCGAAGTGCTCTTACAGGCTTGAAATACAGAGATTTTGCAGAGCATCAGGAGCAATGGCTCCTTAAAGTACCTGCAAGATGTGGGGTGAAGAGGAGATGTGCTCCTGGGAAACTGACCCTGGATGTCTGGCACCTTTTTCTTTAAATACTGGTGACATCTCCAGTCCTGGCCTTGATGCTGAAAACACAGATGAAATAGGGAGGAATAAGCTGTCAGTAACAACACGCGATGACCACTGAGTTTGATACGGAAAAATTTGAAGTGACATAAGTTCATATTGTTGCATAGAATAAGTTCCAGAATTGAGTCTGGATGTTGAGAAAAAAATACTGAATTTGGGGGCAGAAGGGAAGCAAAGCCTTTTTCCTCAGTTATACATATCTCATAAAGCTGAAGAAATGGTGTTTGTTCATTTGTTTTTGCTTGGGGTTTTTTTTTGGGGGGGAGGGTATTTTCTTTGTTTGTTTGGGGGTTTTTTGTTTGTTTTTTCTCCCAGTTGTCTAAATTCTGATTCTCAGCAGCCACAAGCTGCAGTTGTCTGCTCACACTGGGCATCACTCAATGTTTTCCAGTGGTGATGTATACTGAGATAAAACACTAGACTTGCACTTCAAGAGCTGTATGTGCAGTTCCAAATCTAACCATGAGTTTACAACACAGTATCCTGAAAAAATGCTGATTTTGAAGTGGGAGGGCTCCCTTGGGAAGCTCTCTTCTGGGGTCACCTTCAGCTTGTTTTGCACAGAAACACCTTTTTAGGATTCTACAGAGCAATAAAACCCAAACATCCCTAGCGTGAAAAGTAGGAATTGTTTTTTCACAAGGTATTTGAGTGTAAACCAGAAGTTATTATGTGTGTGTTACATGTGTTGAAGAGCAGGGAAATGGGATTCTTCTATTAAAATACCATTTAGAGAGGTGACTTATAGAGCTGAATTATACACCTGGCTGGGGGTCAGCCATAAGCAGAGGCAACTGAAAAATCACCACCTTTTCCCCTAGACTGACTTTTTTTGTCTGAAGATATTGAAATCTTCCCATCTCCATCTGAACTTCTCAGCTGTCCCTGCCCTTTGGCAGGAGCCGAAAGCAAACTTGGCCCCGCCAACTGCCCCGGTTGGTTTCGCGGGAGCTACGGGGAGGGAAATAAATCTGCTCTGCCGACCGAGGCAACTAGTTCTGTGGGTTTATAAATGCTGCAATTGAGTGTTTTGACACAGCAGTCAGATATAGTTAATCTTTCCCTTGACCTCGCGGTACCGGAGCGCGGGCTCAAACCGCTGGTTAAGCACGTCCGTCTCCTGTTGTAGCATTCGCGCTCCAGCGCCCCGGCTAATCAAGTGTAATATATCTCTGGGTAAAACACACACTCTGCTTTTCACAGCTATTTAAACAAAAAGCAGACCTCGGCGCATTAGTTACGTACACAAATCACAGAGGGTTGCGGTTCCTGTGGTTGGGAAAGGAGTTGGATGGGCTGGGCGTGTTCCGGGGAGGAGGTGTGGGAAAGGTGTGGGAAATGCTTGCTTCCATCTGCCCAAATATGTAAAAAACCCCAAACCCCACTTGGTGTCGTATCAAAGGCTTGGAATGACGATGTGGGGGATGGTTTTGTGTATGGATATGGAAAGGTGCTGCTTGGTGCCATCCCAAAGGTTGTGTATCCTGATGGGTGGATGGTGATGAGCCCAGAGTCCTGCAGCAAGGGTTGGCTCTGGGTGAGATCAGGAGGATCTTGTACAGAGGCTGCACAGATTATCTGGTCTCAGTGCCTGGTATTGATAAGCCTTTCCTACAGCAAAGGGTAGGTGAGGAGACAGTCAAATTTGGGCAGGACAGTGAGCTATAAGGATTAGAGGCATAGTATTTAATTAAATTGCTGGACTTTTCTCTTGGGCAGCACAGCTGGATCTGTAAAATATTGTCTCCACAGAGGTCCAGAGATGACTCTGGAATTTCAAAGCTATGTTCCTTTGTGAATCCAATAAGAGCCATTTGCTTTTGTCAGACTTACTCATCCCAGCTTTGATTGGAAGAAACTGGGGATGTTTTGACAAGAGATATATGAAGAGATGCTCTGTTTTTAAAAGCCTGTAACAGAGCACGTCCCTGCGCAGGGAAACCACAGGAACCCTGATCTCAGATGATGGGGTGAGGTGTGGGATGGAGGTTGGAGGTCACTGAAGAGAAGAGCATTTTGTCTTGGGCTGGTGTGGATGGTTTTGATGGCACTGTGACTATGCAAGGTGAGGCCAGGTGTTCACAGTACTTCCCATGGTAGCTCAGAAGACAACCAGGAAGGAATAAATCATGCAGGAGGATTAAAAATTAAAATGGGAGAAGAAAAACCATGTTTCAGCATTGGTCCAAATCCTGGTTAGGTTTGCAAGTAGGGCAATTGTGCCAGCAGTGTACAAAGTAGTCTGTGACTTCTAGATTAAAGAGTTAAGTGATTTTTAAAGGTTTATAAACACTGGACTGGATGACCTCTTGATACCCCATCAAGCTTTATATTTTCCTGTGATACTTTGACAGTTTTCCCCCAAAGGATCCCAGATGCTTTCTCCTGTAATTTTTCTAGCCTCCTGTTTGATCTCCTTGGGATCTCAGTGTGGATTCATTGATGCGTCTCTGTTAAAATTCAACAAAGCTTCTGCTTGAGAACTCTATTTTACAGAGCAGCTCATCCTGTTGGATATTGAAAAATTACACAGCTCAGGATAAAATATATCCTAACCCACCAAAAGTCTGGTACGCTGAAGCGCGAGGTTCCTCCAGGCAGTACAATGCGTAAGCCCTATATAAACGTCTGTGTGAAAATAAGATACTTAAATCTCTTTTGAATCCTGGCTCTTCCAAGCCCATCACAAAGCCAGTCCGTGACCTCTGCGCCTCCCTGCCTTCCCTGCGAGGGGCTGAGCTGTCCTTGGGGAGCTGGAGGTGAGGCTGCTGTTTGGGGAGCCTTTGAAGGTGAGTGTCAGCGGTACCTGCGGCAGCAGCCGGGCTGGCGAGCGCTCATTGCCATTCAGGGCATGCTGGCAGAGCAGCTCCGTGGCGGAGTGTTAACTGTGCTGATAAATCTTGTGTAAAAACAACACTCCACCGTGCTGCTACAGCTCCTTCCACCTGGGAACATCAAAGCCCGACACAAGCATGGCTTGATCCTGGCAGCAGCTGCTTGGCGGGGCCGTGGGGACACCCCTGGCTCTGGCAAGAGGGAGAGGAAGTTCTTGGGGTGTCTTAGCAAGGGGCTGTCCCCACCACAATAACCATCTCACCCCCAGTTCCTATAAATATACCAAAAATACTCTGCTGGGAGCTGACTGGTGCTCCCAGGAAGAGGAGGGCAGCCTGCAAATCACTACAAGCAAGTTCAGGCTTTAGCAATGAGAAAAAAAGAAAATATAGGGCATATTTTAAGTGTGTCTTCTATGCTATGAAAGGTGATTGGATACCATTATAAAATCAAATAGCAATGGACATGAAGGCAGTCATGGCAGCACTGGAACTGGGTGCCTGCCTTGTGCAGAGTGCTGCAGGATTGCAACTTGTGCCCTCTTTTAAAGGCTCCAGTGTCTTTTAAATGTATTTACTTCTCTTAAAGCTTTGAATCCAACACAGCTCCAAAATAGGAGGCAGCTATTATTAAACTTTCTTTTGGCTGTGGCTTGCAATAAATTACTTCTGGTAAAAGAGATGGAAATTTCTGTTGGGGAAAAAACACCAAATCAAAGAATAATTTAGGTGGCAAGGGCCTTCCAGAGGTCACCAAGTCCAACCTTCTGCCGAATGCAGGGCTGACCTCAAAGTTAGGTTGGGTTGTGATTTAAATGTGATGACATTTATTTATATAGTGATAATTGTTTAACACCTGGGTGTCAACTTATGTTCAGTCTGGCTTTTCTGAGTAAAGGGATAACTGACAAAAATGGACTGGGATTTTTGAGATTAATGTCTGGGAAATAATCTAACCATCACTGCCTTGGGATAAGTTTTTCCCAGCCTGGCACAAGCCAGCACCTGAAGGAAGCTGTGCAGGGCAGGAGCCTGGGCCAGGTCCCAGACATGATCATGGCCATTGGGATCCAAGGAGGGTCCTGAGATTGTCCCCAAGTCCATCCCATGGGTATCCCTGTGCCAGGTTCAGCTGCCTACACTGCCCCTGGCAAAGCAAGGGACAATCTTAACCAGCCCCAGCTCCTGCAGCTCTGCTGCATCCCCCTCCTCTCCCAGGCATCGAAGAGGAGCTGAGGAAGAACAGAGAAAGTTTTAGTTCAGCAAATCCATAAATCATTTCATTTGATGATTATTTATGAACTAGATCAGAAGCTTATGACAGTAGCTCTTAAGAAAGAGTTCCTGGCTGCCGAGCAGTTGGCATAGTTGTCCTCTGAGAACATAAAATATGCATTTGCACAGGTGACTGTGGCTTCTTCCATTAACCCTTGGTTTCCAGCTTTTAGCCATCACTGCACTTTTTGCACACGAGCATGTTAACACTTTGTAATTCTGCCCTAGAGAATTCATTAGGAGTGCAGTGTCCTCTCCCTGAGGTGTAGCAATGGTTGTGCTGTCTCCCACTCAGCAGTCCTGCTTTTCTATTCTGAAAGCTTTTTCCCCTCAAACTATATTTACTGCCTGGGGATAGAGTGGATGCAGGACCAATGCAAGCTGCTGTTCTTTGCTGCCACGTAAGGCCACTCCTGCCACTCCTGCCAGCCTTTGCTGCTCCTGACATCTCTGGGATGTTTTTCAAGATTTTTGCTGTGCTGATGCCACAAGAGGCATCCTCCTGGTCCCTGTGCCAAGGAAGGACCCTGCAGGCCTGCACACACAGGATCCAGTAGCCACACAAGCTGAGTGTGAACAGGAGGGGTTAATGCTGAATGCAAAAGGGCTGCAGGGCTCCTCTGCAGCTCTTGGGCAGGTTTGGCACTGTCACTTCATGGTGTCACTTGACAGTTAAAGCAAATGCAAGCGATGTTGCAAAGAAAAAATTAATTGGATTGGACAATAAGACTGGGAAACAACTCGACTTTGGAGTAATCTGTTACAGGAAGGAGAAGTATTTAATTGCTGGCTTCTTGGCTTTTTATTTAAAACCAGACACAGATTTCCAGCTCTTGTGTGGGAGTAGGCACCCTTCTGGTGTCTAATACTGGTTTGGATAAGTTAGTACTTCCACTGCTGTGGAACTTGTTACTCAGCATGAACTGGGAAAAAAATACTGGGTTCCTTTAGTTTTTAAGAATTCTGTACCAAATTTCCCAACTAACCTGGGAAGTTGGGAGGATCTGAGTAGCAAACTTGCCTGGGTGCCTGCCTTCCTGCCTGTCTCCTGCTACAGAGCTTGGTACCAGCTGCTGGTTTGCTCCTTTGACTTCAACTGAGTTTGACACAAAAGCTTCTGATTATCTCAGAAAGCTTGGGAGATTTTATTGCACTTAAATCTGGTGGTTGCTGGATTTTCTGGGACCATTTTGCACTACAGAAATACATTGCCAATTTCCAGAACCTGGAGTAAGGTGGGCACACCCACCACTTCTGTGTCTTCTCCAGGTACAGCTCCCCAGCTAGGCTGTGTTGCCTCTCCCACAGCTGCAAAACCCCAAACAGACTCAGAATAAAATACATTTGAAACCTTGAAATCCTCTTCATTTCCTCCTTCTACCAAGAGCCCTATTGTAATGTGCAAGCTTTTATGCAATGAGCTTTACTGTGTAGATCTACTAGTATGGGTTACAGCTCCAGTTTCCTTTAACACTGAATATTAGCATTTATTATTTATATAGTGCAAACAATGCACTAAGCTCAGTGTAACTGGCTTAGTTACAGATGATATAAACCCCTGATTGTTATTTTTGTGCTTTCATAAATCCAGAATTTCTGATGCTCCAGTTATCCACCTTTGACATATGGGATCTGCAATGCTCTGGCAGTGTTTGCTAAAGGTGGGAAATTCAGTTGATGGATTTCAAGAAGACTGTACCTGAGTCTCCCTGCCTGTAGGAACAGGCTTGAAGGACACAGTTGTAGCACTTATGTGCATTTCTTGGGGATGAAGGATTAACAGATGATGGATTAGGCAAATTAATCTATGGTTTGTCAGGACTACATTACACAAGGTTCAATTTAGTTTGATGGATTAATTATTTATTATTTATTATTTGCTGTTGTGTGTCAGTAAGTGGCTCTTCCTAACGTGATGATGTATGAGAGCAGCCCATGCCTGAGCTGCTGTATATAAAGGTCATAGTTTCTGTAATTAACCCCATTTTTCATGGACTTTTAATGCTGATACATTAATTTGTGCCGGTCTGGAATGTGACAAAGAAATGCTTTTCCTTGAGTTAGTTCTATGGTTTGCAGCCTAGGAGTAGAGTCTTTTGGGGTACAAGCACACCCATTCCTCAGGAGGTTGCCTGTAGCTGAATTTCTCTGACCCAGCAATAATTTCTGGGAGACAGAGAGGACTTAGGTGCCTGCAATGCCACTTTTAAAAAGGAATATGAAGCAGGGTGATAGAACAGCACAAACCTGGCAGTGTGAGGGTTGGGACCAGAGCCACTCTTGAATTTCTTCAAGGCCTCACATTGAATATTTGCAAACAGATCTTTGCAGCAGAGCAACATCCAGGTCTTACAGGCTGCAGGGCTGTGCATCAGCTATTTTTCAGTGGCTTTTCTAAGGTGTGATCCCGTTTCCCACCCTCTGAGCTCTCTGACTGCTCTTCTGCAGCCTGCTCCTTCCTGCTGAGCTGGGTTTTCAGGATGGGGACAGCGATTTCTCTGCAGGGACACTTCCTTGGATTGTGCCCAAGGCTTTGGAAACTGCCACTCCCAACTCATACCAGCCTCAAACCAGAGCGGAATCTTGGCAGTGAGGTCACTGTGCTGCTCCAGATGGGAGATATGCCCTTGCCTGGGTACAGTGTCCATGTTCCCAAATGGCACCAGTCAGCAGGAAAATGCTCTTTTTTCCTGGTGCAGGAATTGGGGCCAGCATCTCCTGTAGAGCTGAGGCTGCATGTGCAGCCCCATCTCCCCATCTGCCTGCAAGGGGAAGGAAGTGGCAGTGTCCTGCCTGCCTGGCTGCTCCTCACAGGCTCACAGGCAGGTTCCCTCTGAATTTCCCTGGTTTTGTGGCTTAAATCAGAACCTTGGGGCTGGCATGGTGGCTGCTTAATGATACCATGAGCTAATCATTTACAGCAGAATGCAAAGGCAAAGAAGTGTGTTTTTAATCTGTACAAATGTATCTAGATAAGCCAGGAGACAGAGTTATCTTTTGTATTACAAGAATGGAGGGTAGAAAAATCCACACTGAAGAACGTTGCTGTAGCGTCCTTGGCCTTTTCTTCAGCCTTTGTCTTTTCCTCTGTATCTTGTGCTGTTGAATTAATGGGATATGAACTCTGAATACTTAAGTGATTTATTCATTTTAATTAGCTTCCTAATAGCTTCTGGACAGTGATGGAACATAATGTCGAGGACTGGGCTGTTTACCTCCCAAAGCTCAGGGCACTGTGAGCTCCCTCTGCACAGTTCCTGCCCTGCCTGAGCTGCCTCTGGGACAGGAGGGGTTTTGGGCAGGTTACACCGATGGAGGATGTGAATGTGAGGGGTTGGAGAAACACAGCTGCGTGTGTTGGTGCCTGGGAGTGCTTCCTCCTCCTCTTGGGAGGCTCCAAGCGCTGGTGGGTGCCTGGCTGCCTGGGGCTGAGCCAGTGGGATGCTGTGGGTGCAGGAATCTCAGGTGGGATGCTGTGGGTGCAGGAATCTCGGGTGGGATGCTGTGGATACAGAGATCTCAGAAGGGATGCTGTGGATGAAGGAATCTCGGGTGGGATGCTGTGGGTGCAGGAATCTCAGGTGGGATGCTGTGGATGAAGGAATCTCGGGTGGGATGCTGTGGGTGCAGGAATCTCGGGTGGGATGCTGTGGATGAAGGAATCTCGGGTGGGATGCTGTGGATGAAGGAATCTCGGGTGGGATGCTGTGGATGAAGGAATCTCGGGTGGGATGCTGTGGGTGCAGGAATCTCGGGTGGGATGCTGTGGATGAAGGAATCTCGGGTGGGATGCTGTGGATGCAGGAATCTCGGGTGGGATGCTGTGGATACAGAGATCTCAGGAGGGATGCTGTGGATGAAGGAATCTCGGGTGGGATGCTGTGGATGAAGGAATCTCAGGTGGGATGCTGTGGATGAAGGAATCTTGGATGGGATGCTGTGGATGAAGGAATCTCGGGAGGGATGCTGTGGGTGCAGGAATCTCGGGTGGGATGCTGTGGATGAAGGAATCTCGGGTGGGATGCTTGGTGGCTGTGTGCAGAGGGCAGGGAGGGCTCCTCACGCCCGGACACCTCCATCCGCAGCCCCACGGCCGGGGAGAGCTGCTGGCAGATGGGCCTGTCTGGATTCTGAGTGCATCCTCAGCAGGAAGCATACGGTGGGAGGCTGGGGACAGCGAGGTGAGGGAGCCAGCCGCGCTCCTCGCCTTCCGCTGTGCGCTCCAAGCTGTGAATGGGAGGGGAGCCGGGAGCTCTGGAGCAGCCAAGACTGGGGGCAGAGAGATTCGCACCGTTCCAGTTTACCGAAGCTGTGAAGGATGTGATAGATGAATCACTTTTGCAGCAACCTTCTCTGCCTGAGATGCTAAGCTTCTCTGTACGCAGCGTGTACTTGAGGAAAAGATAGAAGGGATGTTCTCTGAATCAGGGGAGAGGCTGACGCACAGAGACATTTTCAGGGGAATAATTTACATATGCATTCCCTTTCTAAAAATATCAGTCACAGTATTGCCTCTATTTTTGCATGCAAGGCTCTCTGGACTGGTAGATGGATAGAACTGGGAATTTGCACTTCCATGGACCCAAAGAGCAAAGGGCCATTGGGATGACAGCATGGGATGCCTTGTGATTTGCTCAGGAGGCAGAGTGTGGAGCTGGCTAAGCTCCAGGGGGGTGAAAATGGATGTGTTCAGGGAGACAGTGCCCCAGATGTCATCCATGCATGGTCTCATCAGGGTGGCCTGATGGACAAGGGTGGAAGTCAGTATTGGCCTGTTCCCTTCTGGGGAAGGAAGCTGGCATGACTGAGCAGAAGGCAGTGACCCCTTTGGAAGGGGCAGAGGAAAATGTAGGAATGTTTCATTTCCTTGATCACAGGCTATGAGGGATGGTGGTAAAAGTGGGTAGCATAGCACAGTGGTTGTCCTGGAGGCTGGTGGCTAGACATGGAAGGGCCTTTCCCACTACAGCTGCTCTTGGCCTGAGCCCCGTGCTGAGGGAGAGATATCAAGGGTTTGTTCTGGCCCTGCCTCCTGGCATAGAGAGGAGAACTGAGTTTTCAGATGCTTTTGACATTGTCCTGCTCAGCTCTAACAAAGTCAAAGATGAATTCCCTCTGACAGCAATGGGAACACATCTAGGCCTGCACTGAGCTCAGCCCAGAGTTTAAAACTGCTGCACGTTCATCTTGGTGGGGGAAGGTTGATGTGGGGCCAAAGCATATCCTGTCATTCCTTCACTTGAAGTGCTCCTTTCCTGTGTGTCTGGGGACCCCAACCCAAGAGTCTCAGTCTAAAGGGACAGGACTGTCCCTAATGTCCTTCCTGGGGACCTGTCTGGGGACTGCAGCATGAGAACACCCACCTCCTGAGATCCTTAAGGCAGAACCTGTGTCTTGGCTTCCTAATAAATTAAGAATGGAAATGGAAACACATATTTATCTTGAACTTCTATCATGTAATATCCTCCAGAAACAAAGTGGAGGAGTGCTTTGATGTCACTCCAACAGCTTTCTCCATCCCTGGATCTCCCATCTGGAATTTACCTTAACCTTTGCCTTGGGCCTGTTAGGGGCTGGTGAGTAAAGAAAGGAAAAGAAAAGGAGGAGGGGAAATAAAGGTACAAACTGGCCATTAATACATGTAAGCTGGAAAGAAAATAGGCATTGCTGCCACCAGAGGGTTGAGGTTATGAAACAGCTGTGCAGCAACACTGTGTCCGAGTGGTTTTGTGATGGAAGCTGATAAATTTATGGAGGAGATGGAGATTATACAGTCCAGACTTTGTGTTAGCAGGGACCAGACTGTCCAAACAAACTGCTGGGAATTTTGTGAAGTCAGAGCTACGTTGACATAAAAACTGTCTTTGTAGCCCTGAGCAAAACCCATCCTTGGCCACAGCTTCACTGCAATGACTGATCTGAGGCAGGGCTGATGCTCCCCTGCAGTGTCACAGCATCCTCCTCAAGCTGGGCACGCAGGGCTCTGACTAATGGGGACAGAACATGCAAGACTGCAGCTGAAACACCAGGGAAAAAAAATTTTAAGTGTTTTTTTCTCTTTTTCTCTGTGGGTTTTGTTAGTACTCTCAGGAAGTCCCATTAACGCCCACTCACTCCAGTAAGACACATCATTTTGCACCTTATTGTGTCTTCTATGAAAAGCTGGTACTGAGGAAGCAGTCTTGTGCTTCTTTGAAATCGTCTGTCAGAAAAAAACATCACCCGGAACAAACAAACAACCGCACCATCCCCGAGCACGCCGAGATTGATTTGTAGCACTTTTCTCCCCCACTTCCCTGTGCAGAAATGTTTTGGCAAGCCGTGAAAAATCAGAACCCTCTACTGTCGAATGCAATCTATTTCTGAGGGAGCTGCACTGAGGGCTCCGGGTGGATAGGAGGGCTCTGCCAAGGAGCTGAACAATTCCCATCGGAGGATGCTTGTCCAGAAGAGCAAAAGCAGCCCGAGAAGTGTTTTGCAGCCTGTGAAGGAGGACAGGAGAGGAGTGGGGAGAGCTCAGTGTGCGGGCTGCAGGGAGAGCTCCGGGAAAGAGATGCCACACCAACTGTAATACAAATGGGAGACAACCTGCCTACTCATTCATATCTAGTATTTTTCTAAGTGTTGCTGTTTTTCTGCATCCCGTTAAGCTTTTTGATTTGTTTCCATCTGTTCGGTATAGATCACTTCTGCAGTTTACTTAAAACACAAATACCCTTTATGAATCTCTACAGATGGTTTTCAAAGACTTCTAGAAAGACAAAGATAAGATCAAGAAAATCTTGAGTGTTTGCCTCAGGGGAAAAAAATGGGACAGTCGCTTTGCCTTGCAGCTGCAAGCCACGTCAAATCAGACACTTTGATATGTTTCATTTTCTGTCTGAAGTCTACATCTGAAAGGCAGCCTGGCTTATTTCAGTCAATGCGCAATTTTGGTTAGTCGGGGCTCTTTCTCAGCTTCTAAAAAAGATGCTCATTTGCATCCTCGAACAAAGACAGCACTTTCCCCCCCTACATTCCGTGTGTCTTCGCCAAAAACTAATCATGCTGCAAAGCCTGTGTGGGTGTGTGGTTTTTTATTTTTTGAGTGGTTCTCTCCGGCCCCGCTGCTCAAACTGCCGCAGGGGTGGGTGCTCATCCTTTCCCCGAGAGCCTCGTCCAGCTCTGTGTGTTTGTCCCGGTTCTGGCAGCCCAGGCAGGAGGCTCGGGTCAGAGCTGGGGTGTGCAGGGCCCGCTGGCATCCCTGGAGCTGCATCCCGAGCTGCATCCCCTCCTGCATCCCCTCCTGCATCCCTGGAGCTTCATCTCCTCCTGCATCCCCTCCTGCATCCCCTGGCAGGATCCCCTCCTGCATCCCCTCGTGCATCCCCTGGCAGGATCCCCTCCTGCATCCCCTCCTGCATCCCCTCCTGCATCCCCTCCTGCATCCCCTCCTGCATCCCCTGGCAGGATCCCCTCCTGCATCCCCTCCTGCATCCCCTGCAGGATGCTCTGGGAGCCCCAGCTGCGGGATGGCACCGGGAGCAGTGCGAGGGGCAGCGGGAGGAGAACACGCTGCTGCAGGACCGTGCTCTGCTTGGGCACTTCCAGCTCTTCTCTGCCTTAACTTCTCCTCAGGACAAGGCTGGAACTGCCTTAACTCTGCTGGCCTCGGTGGAGATGCCAAAGCCTGTGTCTGCTTGTGAGTTTAAAAACCCAATCATTTCCCAGAGAAACCCCTTGAAGTAGGGTCACGGATACATTTCTGCTACTACACTATTCTGCTCTAGGCTCCTTGCTTGGGAGAGAGGGGAACTCACATTTCTTGCCTTTTCTTTTGAGCCCTGCTGGGTCCATCCCAAAGCCATTTGACATCAAAGGGACTCTGCCCCCGGGCTTCAATAGACACCGATGTGAGCTCTCTGAGATTGGCCAGAATCAAAATCCCTGCAGAAATTTGAGTGCTTGCATTGCAGACCGGGAACAATCACAAAAAGAACGCTCCACCTTAAGTGCTCAGCATTACTAGGAGCTGATTAAAAAAGAGCCAAACCACCAACTTGTAGGAGACACACACGTTAGCACTGGACTTTATGTGCAGAGACAAGGTGTGTATTGTTTGCCCAATTAAAGATATAAAACCTGTAGACCACAGTCAGTGAAATGAGCTGTGAAATGAGTGATGACTCGCTGAACAGGCAGGTGCACGCACAGAGGCGTATGCAAACTGTTCTACTTATCTAAAGACGATTTTATTGCCTGATCATCAATTTACAGTACAGTTCAGTTGCTCCTAAACTGCCTTTGTGCTGGGCTCTCAGATAAACAGGACAAGGACTAGCATCACCTGTGCTGTTCTTGCCTTTTGGAGCAGGAATGGTCATCAAGAGCAGAAAGAAGGTAAGAAGGAAAATGGGAAGGCCAGGGCTGTGCTGGGGCATGGTGGTGGCACCTGTGGCAGTGCCCAGCCTGGGGTTCATTCAGCAATGTTTGTGCTGCTGAGCAAGATCCTCCCTGAGCATGTCCTCCACTGGGAGAAATGCATCCAACCCCAAAATGTGGGGATGTGAAGGGGATGGCTCCTGTGCCCCTCAGTGCCAGACATAAGAAGCTAAACTAGGGAGGATGAATGAGCAGTTCAGCTGTTTTTTCTTGACCCCAGCAGAGAAATTTGAGAGCAAAGTGTTTAAAACTTACAATTCCTGTCCTGTATGGGTCCAGCCAGCTTTGTGTAGAGATGTGCTTGTAACAATTACTGGACAGAAGATTGCAGACCTGGTACTGGATTTGGATTTGGATTTGGGGCAGCTTTGCCAGTGTTGGTTTTTTTTTGTGGGAGCTGCTCACTCCTGAGTTTTTTGTTTGGGGCTGTGAGCCCCCAGGAAAGGGACATGTCCCATGTGTTTTGTGTGAGCAAGAGCTGGCATGAGCTAAAATGCTGAATTTAAACCTTGGTATGATGGAAATACCAGCAAGCTCTATATAAATACAGGTATATACTCAGTGTAGCTCAGTGTGATGTTAAAATGGTTTTGCAGGGAAGTCAGAAAAATGTTGCCCTTGATCTTGAACGCTGAATTTGCAAATGAAGAAGCTTCCTCTTTCCAGCTTTCTTTGTAAGTCAAAGACTGTATGCTTCCTGCAAGAGTTTTACAACCATATAAATCAAGCCTTTTCCAATGCACGTGTGGCTTAGGGATCTAGGATTTGCCTCAAATGGATAATTTTATAGCTTGCATCAGAAGTATGTGCTTCTAGAGATTAATAAGTCTCACAAGCTCAGCTGTGAGATTTTAACAAAAAGAAAAATTTGGGTTCATTACTGAACATTTACACCTGGAAATGATAACCACATTAGAGTATTTTGCATCCAGGTAGTGAGTCTGAGAACCAAGTAATTGTTGGAAAGTTTCAAACTGCTTGAATGGAGCATGTATTCCGTGATAAATAACCTCATCTGATGAAACTTCTCAAGAAATAAGAAACTTCTCAATAAACAACTTTGACTTGATTATTAGCTGTTGAATTCACCACTCCTGATCTTGAGTAAAAGAGACAGATGCTTTTTAACCAAGAGGTTCAGGAAATCCGAAGTTCATAAAGCCAACACATCTGGTGGCTGTGCTTGTGATGGATTTCACACTCCAGCCTGGCTTGCTGACATTTGTCTCCAAACAACATTCATTTCAAAAGCAAGGGTGAGAGCATGGCTGTGACAAATTGGTTATCAAATTAGACTGATTACAGATTTTGTTCTTTTTTTAACACCCATTCTGTGAAATTTCCTTTTCTCAGTCTTTAGAGAGACTCATACCAAAGCTTCAGATCTAAGCCCTGCCAAACCTCCGATTTTTTTTTCAGTTCTTCCCCCTCTCAATTTAAGGGAACTTTTTCCTCCTAAAGAGACCCTCGCCTAAGGCAAGGCAGAGCTGCTGGGAACAACAGCACTTCTTAGATGGGGAGAAGAAAGAGGGATGATCAGCCAAGATGAAATTCCAGAGGTTTTGTTCTTTGGCTTGCTGAAGAGAGTTTTTTTATAGGATAAAGAAAGAAAGGACTCCTGGCCACTGCCTGTGAGGCTTTTTAGATGGTGTGGATCAAGCAGGAGTTATTTTAGATAGATGAGTGTGTGCAAGTGTGCCCACGTGCACAGTGCAGGGGAGGTCTCTAGAGACTGATACCCTAGGAAAGAGGGGAAATACTCACTTAATACCAGTGTTTAGTTGCTGTATGATGGAAAAGAGAAACTGTTGTCATTGCCCCCTAAAGGGTCCTGTAACATCCACCCACCTGCCCCTCATATGCTCATCCCTGTGAGGGGGGGAACAGCCCCCAAATCCCCTGGAATGTCCTTGCCTGGGCACATGGATGCAGAACTCAGTGAGGCCCTAGCTAACTGAAATCTGTGGAAATGTGTCACATGTTGAGCCAAGTCTGTAGGAGGTCTGCTGTGACGTCCTTACGTGTCGCTCCAGACAGAACGGCAACTTTATGAAGTTCACTTTGGAAAGAATTGACCTCATTATCCCAAGGTAACAGCTGCTAAAGCACATGGACTGTCAGGACTCACTCCTGGGATCCAACACGTCTCTCTTGCTGCATATTGTTTTCTGAGAGCAGAGGAAGGGATGGAGAAGAGGGAAGACAAGTGGGACCAAATGTGGTATGGCCTTGTGACAACAACAAATCCTGGAGCTGCTCAGTCTGGGAACTGTCACTGATGTAACACAGCCCATAGGTACATCCACAGCACTGACCTTGCACTTCCATTGTTATTTAATTTATTTTCTTAATGTATCTATATTCAAAAGAGCTTGTGATATGTCAAAACTGTCATTAAAATTAAGAAAATCAAAGTCCCCAACTTTGCTCTTGACTTTGCATGTACTTGCCTGTTACCCCTACCCTGACAAGAGCCTTTGAGAAAGTGACACAACGCTGCTATCACTCTTTCCTCGCCACTGCAGGTTTTTGATGAAGCTGAATTACGACCACAGCTGCAAAACACCGTATGGTGTAGATGATGTGGGGATGTGGTTCTCATAATGAATTCAATTAGAGCCTGTGTTAAAATGCACGGAGTGCAGCGCCTCGTCCCCAGCGGTCTCAGCGTTCCCAGCAGCTGTGTGCTGTTGACTCCCTGCCCTTCGCCTTGGAGGGTCGCCTCCCCTTGTCTGTGGCTGTTTCCATCTGGTTCCCACTGCAGTGGAAGTGTTGGAGGCAAAGGATGGAGCCTGGTGCAGTGCAGACCCTGGGGAGGGAGAGCAGAACGGGGCCTCGCTTGCAGGATGGAGATGACCTTGTGTGGTGGAGGGGATGTTTGTGTTCTCAGCAGAGACAGATGAAGGGAGGCACAGGAAGGATCTGGGGACAGGCAGCAGTAAGTGTTAACTGGTGGCAAAATATTCACACAGGGAGACAATTTGTGAGCTGAGATTTTAATTTTTGCCTTTCTATTCCTGACCTTTGCTATAGGGAATTGAGCAGAGCAGTCATCAGTTCCTCCCTCCACGTGCAAGAAAGCAGCTTTTGCAATTTATCCTTAGCTTTTAGGACCTCTAGGGAGTCCTCACAGCAGTGTTTGAAACCAGTCCCTCATGCATAAAGTAATCAGGTTTTTCCAGTCACCTTTTAGAAACCCTTCTTGGTTCCCTGCTGAGTTGGGATGCTCTGCTGAGGGGCTGTGCCCCACGAGGGAGAGAACAATAATAACACAATTGTTCTGTGATCACCCTCTCCTCCTTTACCACATGCACTTGATCACCTGGTGTAGGGGGACTACCAGGCTTCAGGGAAAAAAAGAGAATTAAATTGGAGCCCCACCACTGTAGCACAGGGATTTTGTAGCACAGCTAATAGATGGTGCTTGGGATCCACGTTCACTGTATCTGCAAAAGGGGGAATGTGTGGCATGTGTATTTATTTTTAAGGAAGTAATAACGTACCTTGAAAGAAATGTTTTAAAATGTTCCAAAGCTCCGCCAGCTGTTTGCAATTTTGCTCAACTGCTAGAAATAAAATGCCAGTTTCGTGGCACGCTGCTGTAAGGAGCCAGCTCCTTCAAATGTCCTTCTGAGCCTTGGTGTCGGCTTATTCAACAGCCACCCTCAGCTGAGAAATCTCTAACTTGAAAGATCATTTCCCCCCCTGTTACTGAACACCAGAATAACCTTGCACAGCAGAAGTCTACTCTCCCACGTATGAGCTCAGCCACTATTCCCTGTGCTCAGATTTTCTTGGAATTTCAGCTCTAACCTAAGTTCCTGGGTGATTTGTTGCAGGTCGCTTGATATCTGTCTTGGAAATGTTTTGGTGAGATGCAGCTGGATGAAAGATTGCTGTTTTCAAAGCATTAGCTTCAGCTGACCCACTGGAAGAGCTCATACTCCCAGTTTTGTTATTTTGCCTCCAGCAGTTTGCTTTATTGCAAGCTCTCAAAAAAAATTCTCATCCCTAGGAAACATCTCCATTGGGTCAGACAGCAACTGAGCCTCATCCCAGGCAGATGAAGCAAGCTGGGATTGCTCACACAGGAAGAATGTGGCTCTGGGAGCCCCCTGCCCCACTGCCCATCCCATGGGGGAGCCTGGCCCGAGCCCAGGATGAAAGCAACAGGGTTTTCCTGGGAGTGAGCTCTCCCTTGCACTCCCAGGAGCTGGGCAGGGCTTTGGGCTGGGCCCTAGGACTGAGGTGACCTGGCTGCAGCAGCTTTTCCAGCGGATGATGGAGTGACACCCCAGTTGTGCAAGAAGCAGTATTAGGAAGGCAAGGTCTCCATCACTCTGCTATGAAACAAGAACAGAGTTGTTTTTTTTCAAAAGCTTTGAAGGTGACTGGACTTGCCAAAGTCCCTGGGTCACACACAAGTCCTGCTGGCAGCCCCAGGTGGCTCTGGGCAAACTGATCTCGGTGTTTGACATGTCAGGTCTCTGCCTCAACCCTGGTTCTGCATGCACGCTACAGGGATTCTATCCTAAATCTTCTCATGTGAATAAGCAAGGTTAAAGTGGTTGAACGTGAGAATTTCTCACTTCAACAAATGCATTTCTTTCCCCTGGTCTGAATCATAGAGGAAAAAAAATTGTCAGCGTTTCAGCTACAAAGGATATAAAGCTGGTATTATACCTCGTAAAACAAGTGGTGCAAACCAGAGCCGTGTATAACGCTGAGTGGGCAACTCTGCAGCTGAAGTGCAATAGATTATCTCAAGCTCGAGCAGTCAGGACCATCAGTCATGTGGTTTCCAAGAAACTGAAGATTTAGACAGAGAAATGACTTGCAGAGAGAAACTCTGTGACTACGTCAGGGGGAAAAAAGCACATTTAGTCAGATCTGTTAACTAACATGGCCTGGGCACCACACTTCTCAAATAAAGGGGTTTTTTCTTATCCTAGGGAACTAGATCTGTGTGGTTTATCTAAATTCCTGTCTTGCCTCTGAAGATTCTGTGGAGAATAATGAATGAGAAGCAAGCTAAGCCCAGGCTTAAGTGGCTGCCTTACAGGATTCCCAGGGCTCTGGGGCCCTTGGCTGGCCACCACCTCTCCTCTCCCCTTGCAGAGGCAGGCTCCTCAGCACAGCAGAGCAGAAGAAAGACTTTTCCCTAACAATTAATTTGTGTGACAAGATGTGCTGGAAAGAAAAAAGCAGCAGAAGAAAAGGAGTTTTCCTTTGTTGCTTGTTTATCCTTGAAGCACGCTCTGTGCACCTGACACGTTTGCTGGCTTCATTCTGGATCTAATGCAAGACACTGGCACAGTCTCACTGCTGTGGTTAATTTTAAATGCAACAAGATCACGCTACAGTACTTGACACATCTCTGAGAACAACATCATGACACTGTTGACACTGAATGTTTGCTAATGGCATCTGCTGCCAAACTCCGATGTAAAATGAGTGGGATAACAACGGCAGCATTTAAAAAACTTCATTCAAGGGAGCATTTAAAATTTTATCAGGTCTAACTGGCATGGTGGATTTGCAAACGTGGAGAATATCCAGTTTCCTTTGCTTACTCACCAGCTTCCATGTGCAAGCCAAGTACAGCTCCATCCCCTGGGGCAGGGAAAGCCAGAGGTGCAGCAGCCATCCAAACATCTGTCCTCGCAGCATGTGGTGTCTGCCTGGGCTCAGGCAAGGACCAAGCTCCTGGTGTTTCTAGTTCTGAAGAAAAGCTTCGTTATTGGGTTATTAATGGCCCTAAAGCAGTTGCATGGATAAGTCAGAATGTAACCACTCCAGCTTTTCAGTCGATAAAATATAATATAATAAGATGAAAATCAAAGTTCTATAAATAAATATGGCTGAGTTAATCATTAGCTAATGATCTGTTGGTGAGGATGTAAGCAGAAAAGAATTACTGGTTTGCTCTGTGATTGCTGTGAACATTTCTGTGTGTGGATGCAGTTATATTGGCTTAAATTTTATGCAAATACAACTTCATTCACACTTTTGCTAACACAAGCTACTTTCCTAAAAAGTACTCTTATTTAAATATTTACACAAAAAATCAGTGGGTTTTAAAACACATCCTTAGTTTGGACACTGTAAGCCACTCATTTAGATTGTCAGGACTGGGTATAAACAGGGCTCCTATTTTTGGAGATGGTGAGAAAAGAATTGTAGGGAAAATACTTTTTTGTACTGATGTTTCAAATCCTGCTCCTTCCCAGCAGGGAACTGTAGTAGAACTAATCAAAATGTTTGAGTCCCAATGGGTTTCTGGTATCTGTATGTCAGTGGCATTTGAAATTTAAACATTGTGAATGTTGAAATTTTTATTTGGGGGAAGGTTATGGGTTTTAATCTTTTTAAAGTGGTTCTACTCACAGAAATAGGGTTTGCAGGTCTTTCAGTAGTCTGGGGCCAAAGCAGAAAGGGAATTTTTTATTCTCTCTGTACAACCTACAGTGGAAATCCTGAGTGGGGCTTTGCTGCACAACCTCAATTCAGTGATGATGATAATAAGTTCCTCCAGTTGTTAAGTACGGCTAATAAAGTTGAAAAACACCTTTTGAAAAATGATTAGGTAGATAATAAAGTATGTCAACTTGAAAATATGCATTCTTCATGTGATGACTGGAGATAGTTTATCACTTTATGAGTGACACATCCATTTATAAATATTTATTCTCTCCGGTGGTACTGATAAATCTTTTGAGCCTATAAGCCCATTGATACATACACAGTAATATCATTTGTCTTTCCAATGCATTTTATTTATTATTGACTAATTGCCTGCCAGATTGTAAATATGATAGGGGTGGCATTGTGCTTTGATTAACTGTATGTTAAAGTACCCAGAGGAATTTAGTTCTAGCTCTGAGCAAAGACATCCAAGGCAATAAATTGTATATTTTGAAATCAGCTATGCAGTATGGAGCTGCAGCACTAGTTAAACAAGCTGAGCAGAGGCATTTTCCAGAGCAGTTTATTTTGATTAATGGGTTCCCAAAAGCCTCTTGCTGCTGTTTACAATGGATTTGCTGTAATATTTACAATAAACTGGGGTAAGTCAAGAGAGTTTTAATGTACTTCGACAGGTTACTTGCACTTCACAAACCCAGGAGCATGGTACAAAGTCAAACAGGTACGTTTTGTCCTCTTCTTGGCACATGTGGGGATTTTTTTCTTGTTCTTCCTCTTTCAACTCCACTCTCAGACATTTCCTTAGCCAAATGTTTAAAACCAGCTTAACACATCTTGAACCATCTCTGTGATGACTGGAGATAATTTATCACATTAGAACTGACACACCATTTATAAATATTTATTCTCTGTGGTGGCACTGATAAATGGGCTCAGCAGCTTCAGCAGAGGCTCGTGGAGCCGATTCCCTCTGCCTGGTTCTCCTGGAGCAAAGGGCTCTGGCACCAGCACCTTCCTGGGCTGGCAGGGAACACAGCCAGGGCACTGCCACCTCTTCATTAACTCCATCAGAACACTCGGAACCAGGACACTCAGGACCGTGTAAACCAGCTGCTCTCAAGCGTCCCTGTAATGAAATTCAAGGTTTTCAAGCGGTCACAGCAGGAGTTTTGTGCTCTGGGCGGCTCTTGATGCCCACCACAAACACACACACTTGCTCACCTCATGGTTTTTGTCTCCTGAAATCATAAGGGACAAATGTCATTGTCCTGCCCAAATAAAAATCCCTCTGTGGTAGCTGGCTGCCTGAAACAGCACAAGATGGGCAGAGTGTTAATGCTGGAGACTGCCGGCACTGCCAGCCCCTCCACTCACCCCCTCTTCCCTAAAAATTGAACTAGTTTGTCAGGCTGTACTTATGCACCGTGTAATTTGACAGGAATTCTATTGTAATTAGCACCCACTAATCACTGCCAGCCATGTTAGTTAGCTAATTGTACCTTGGGCATTCAAAACCCAAGCAAACCCAAACCTCGTACATAATTTAGTTGAAATAGATGAAATAGCCAAATGTGTGTGTTCTTGTGAGGGATGTGGTGGGGAGATGGTGACACGTGCTGGTGGCTCCTTCTGAGCCCAAAACATCTCCCTTGGGGACCTCCTGGACCTGCTGGGTGTGGATGGTGCTCTGTAAACTGGCAGGGGCAGGGGGAGCTTTGCAGGACTGCTGCAAGAAATCCCCAGGGTTACAGAGCTCCAGAGGCAAAACTGAAAGCAGGAGCCCCTGACAGATGGGCCAAGTCAAGGAGGAATTTGGCATTTCCAACTAGGGGAAATGATCTTGCTCAGATAATTTTTTTTTTTTTAATTCTGTTTTTAACACTTATTATTTTACAGTTAAAGAAACAGGGAGTGCCATCACCCAGGGCTGTGCAGCAGCATTTCTTCCGTGGAGGCAGAATAACCTAACTCTCTTTGATTTCCATTATGCTTTCCAGTGGATCTGAGATGTAATTAATTAATTGATTTTTGCTGCCAGTCCCCTAATTAACACTAAATAAAAATTCATGCCAGGGTTAATAGCTTTAAAGGTTGGAGGCAGGAGCTTCTGGTGCTCAGGTCTGTTGCCCGTTGAGCAGTGCATTTGGGTTATATTCCCTGCCACGCTTTTAATTCCTAATCAATTGAAAGTTAAATTTGTTCTTAACTGAAAGGGAGCCAGAAATGGGTTACTGTTACACAACTGGTTTTGTTTTATGGCCTTACAGGGCAATGTTCACAACAGTTATAGCACCACTGGGCAAACTGGGATAGCATGGCAAGGACACAATCCTGGTGTAATATGGTCCCCAAACCAGTGAGATTTATACCTTGTGCTCCCAGTGCTTCCCATAAATGTTGCACTTTTTGCTCTCTACTGGAAAATTACCAACACTTTGTATTTGTATGATGCTTTGAGGCTCTGAAGTACTGGTTAATTTTACGTGTGGTCAGTGGAATTTTACTTACAAAAAGGTCTGGTTGTTTTTATCCATTATCTCTTACTAGACAATAAAATTGAAAACTAGACAGAATTATTGAAAATATTGCTTTATGTGTTCATAAAATGAATTATCTGAACGATCTCATTTCCTCTCCACAGCAGGAATGTTAAACTGCTTCAAAGACCTCAACTGAACCTGGGAAAGGTGGGCTCCTGGATTTTGGTGGTCCATTAAGCCCTTAAAAGCATCTCCATGTAAATGGTGAGAAAAATGATAAACATTCTTTAGTTGTCTAAAAAAAATGCAAGAGAAATAAGAATGAGATTTTCTATCTGACTGCTGTTTTCGCTTTTATTCCCCTGTGGCTATTTGGCTTAACATCTTCCCTTTCCTGGACATATCCTAAAGTGCATCAGGGAAATACTCAGGGCCAATATCATAAGCAGTGAAACACGGCCCTGTTTGACAAAAATGAGGTTTGATAAAAACCTCTGCAGGGTGGCTAGGAGATGGTGTATTTACCTTCTTTTCTGTCAATGAAGAACTTGGTTTATGAAGTGGGATTGAAGCAGTTCAGGTAGGAATGGCAAACATCCTGTAATTCCAATTGTTGTTCATTGTGTTTGGGCAGTCCCCTGAGAACATCCATATTTAATGGGGCTTTTCCTTCTCCTAGTTTTTGTAACAGTACTGTCCTGAAATATGGGAGTGTTCATCTTCATCATTTCTCTTCCATTTTCCACTGCCTTCTGCTCTCACTTGCCCTCGTGCAGCCACAGTGTGAGCAGCTGTGCAGCTGCTGTGCTGCATCTCAGTGCCCTCAAGCTGCCAGGGCTCAAATTGGTAACATGGAACAAACAAGGGGGAAATGGAGCTAAAATTCCTGCTCCTGTCTCTTCTTTTTGTCTGTTTGGGCATTTGTGGCACTGAATAGCCTGGAAAGAGAAAGGAGCAAAAAAAGGGCAATTTCCAATAGGTGCATAAAATATATTTTTTTTCCAATTTATCCCTCCTAGGCTGTAAAATATTATTTTTAAATATTTTTGAGTATTTTTGAGCTACAAGGTGGTGCAGGTTGCAAGGTGTTTGCCAGAGCCTAGCACGCTCTGTCTGAGTTGGGATCACTATAGCTAATCCCCGAGCATTCAACTCTGATTTTATCTTTTTGTTATCAACTTTGTTCTTTGATCCAACTGGAGTATCAGTTCCATTCTGTTCCTTGAATGATCTGCTGATCATTTGCTTCTCTGCTCAAATCCCATGCTCTGGATACAGCCAGCCTTTAGCCCTGGCCACACTAATACATAATGCAGATGATAAAAGCCAGTGTAACAGAAAAGAGGTCCCAGGGAGAATACAAACCATGACAAAATAAGAAGGAAGCAGATGGTTAGGTATTAAACTGCAGTAATAAAATAACATCTGGCAGAATATCACACACACGCACTGATGCCCATCTGAGGAGTGCACTGATTTAAGTAATATGTTTCTCATTTTGGTGCAATTAACACCAAAATTTGCATAGCAAACAGTGGCAGAGCACACAGAAACTTCTTTTGAAAAATGAAGTCCAAATATGCCTTTCCTGCAAGGAGACTGGGCATAGGAGATGCTGATGGATTTCTGTAGTGTGGTGTAAAGCAATTAATGAGCAGTCATTCGTTCCTGCTGGCCAGAGAGCCCATGGCTCTGTTTGCATGCAGCCTGGCAGATGTACTTGTTTGCAGGGCTGGAAATGAAAAGATAAAGGGGGAATAGGATTTGACCACGTGGAACATCACTCCTCCCCTTTGTGCTGTAGGGAGGAGGATGTAGGTCTAGGTAGATCCTTAAAACCCTGCGGAGGTAAATCTGACTGCCTCAGTTCCTCTCCCGAATTTCCCTCCATGCGAGCTAGGGAAAGAGAAACCTTGGGGCTGCGTTTTTCAAAGGAAGTTGGAGGGAAGATGAAATCCCCGCCTGATTTGAGAAGCCACAGGCAGCAGCAGATACCCTGCAGGCAGGGAGGTGCTGCCTTCACAAGCCCTGGCCTGCCCACAGAGCCCAGGGCCAGCCCAGCCTGATGAAAAAATGTTTAATTTGTGCTGCTGAGCCCATTGGGATGCTGAGAAAGCTTTGGGAAGGGCTGGTGAGGGCACTGGGGAGCTGCAGGGTGGTCAGGACAGGGCTGTCATCAGTGCAGGGCTGGTTAGAGCTGTGCTGTCCTTGGCCATTAGCACAGAGTGGGGCTGTCCCATGGAGAACCCTTCACCAGCAGGTTCATCACACCCCAGGGACCCAGAGTACATGGACACTGCAATGGGGGCTGGGGGGAGCTCCCTGCAGGACCCCCTGGCTCTGGACACCTGCCCAGCCCTGGGGGACACCTCAGCCACCTGCTGACCCCACACTCCAGGGCACAGGAGGGTTTGCAGCTCAGAGCTGGAGAGCTCCTGCATCTCCTGCGTGCTGGGGCTGTGTCTGAGCACTGGGGGATGTTGCCTTGCTCCACAGCAGGATGTGGAGTGTGAGCCCTCCTGAGGGGCTCCGGCAGAAGCACACAGAGCTGTCCTGGGGAAGCACCTGATAAAGTCAGTGGTTCATTCATCAGAAGCCCATGCAATTAACAGCAGGCTGCAGCTGGCAGATTGCTGGTGTGTCACAGAACAGATGCCCTGTGCTCTGCTCCAGCCAAGGAAGCGCTGGGCCACACTGCAGCCTGGCATGTGCTTCAGCATAAATGACATTTCCTCTGGGGAACTTCCAGTCTAGCTTGGCATAAAAGCAGCTTTGTTTCCAAATTCCCTAGGAAGTAGAGTTCTGAGAGAGAAAGGCATGGGAAGAGCTTAGCCTCCATCTACCTGCTTGTCCCTAGCAGGAGGGAGGTGGGTGGCAAATGTTTATCCTCAGTTCTGCCATCCAGACAGATTTGACCATCAGAGCTGGGTCTGGCTGCTGGAAAATCCCATACACTGAATTTTCTCAGTGTAATTGGCTTTTGTGATGTCCCAGTGTGCTGCAGCTGGCACAGCATTACCTGTCTCTGCAGGGCAGGCAGGCTGGCCAAACAGCAGCAGTATTCCAGGGAAGGGAAAGTGTATTCCTTTCTGTTTTGGTGTGTTCAGTGAAAAGCCTGATCTTGCTTCTTTTGAAAACGGTGACAATAGTCCCATTGATTTCCTCAGAAGAAAGGAGTGGGAACACGTCTAAAGTTCTTCTTCTTTCAACAAAATGGAATAAAAGGGGCGCTTTCAACACACCTTTATTCCAATTCCTTCTGCCTTTTGTACAGGGGTTATCTGCTGGAAGTCTGCATCGCCCCATGCACAGAGAGATCCACATTTTGACATGAGCCCTGAATGCCATCACGTTTTAAGTGAGAATGCAGTGATTTACTTCCCATCAGTGCATCACTTAGATCATGTGCTATCTGCTTTCCTATGACAATCTTTACAAGGAATAATAAGGATGCTTTCCTGGTAGCAGACCTAGGACACTAACAGAAAATGCTGAGGGGTGAACCTAGAGGGATATTTATGGGTGGAAAGAGTTATTTGTATTAACAGAAATATGAACTACTGCAGCACCCCTGTGGAATTAAAGGCAGAATTTTGTAGTTTTAGGGACTGTGATGTGAACAGCAAGCTTTTTGCAGCAGTTAATTGTCTTGAAATCTGATTTCCAAAGGCAGCAGCCTTAATTTCATTTGTTCTTTGCTTGGGATCCCATGGGAGTTTGAGCTTCAGTCTCCAATAAATCAGGAGAGCAACATGCACTGTGGGCTGACTCTCAGGCTCGCTGGGAATCTCTCTTTCCTCCTCACTGGGCTTTGGGTGGAGTCTTTAATTCTAAAATGGTTAGAATAGCCTTAATTCTTATTGCTAAGGAAGTAATGCAGCCAAAACCAGGAAATGAAAGAGAGCCCTGCACTTTGCCTGCTCCTGCCCCCAGACCACCTCCTCCCTCCTCCAAACTGCAGAGTCCTCGGGGACATGGCACTTTGACCCCTGAGAACCAGTGTTCACAGGGTATCCTGGTGCCAGGCATTCCCAAAACACCTGGCTGCACAAGCAGAGCAGGAACCAGCATCCTTCCCAGAATAGCTCCAACCAAATCTGTACAAGTGAATCCCTGACCCAGGGGCCCCTGGAGTCAATGAGCTCTTTTGGCTGTGGAATCTCACACTGAGCACATAACCTTTGCTTTTGCTGCGTTTCTGCTGGGTTTAACCATTCCACTGTAGTGCAAAATGGGGCTCTGATGGTGCCTGAGGAGCAGGTGGAGGGGTCAATGTGGAAACATTTGCAGAAAAACTGCCTGTTCCAGCTCATTTTACCAGCATTTTGCATTTCCCTGAGTTACTTTCTGAAGACGATTTAATTCCCTATGTGATGCCTGTATTTTGCTTGCATTTCTTCTCTTCAGCCCCCCTCAATCATATTCTGGTGCCTGCCTTCTCAACAGTAATAATAGCTGCAATATATTTAATAGCTACCCACTGCCAGCCTCTCTCAGCCTTCTCCATGGATTCCCCAAGGTACCAGATGCATAATGCATTTCCCAGCTAGAAATCAGACCTCGCCAGGATCTGCCCTCTCGGAAAAAACTCCTTCCTGGCAGGTTCCCCAGCGCTGTGGGAATTAGCAGTGTGTGCAGAGGCACACAGAGGTGGTTTCCTTTCTCTGTTTGGGTGTGAAGAGCAAGGCTTGGAGCTACATCAGCTGCTGCAGACAGACAAGGCTGCCAGAAGCGTGTGTCCTCCCTGCAGAGTCCCTGACAGGACACGTCATCCTGTCCCCAGCCATCCCAGCCACTGGGGAGGGAGCTGCAGGCATGGAGCTGGGTGATGGGAAGGACATTTTGTACCTAATTGCAGAAAATCTCTGAAATATTCCCAGAACTAACCCAACTAACACAGGCTGACCTGTCAAAGGCCCTGGTCTGAGCAGCTTTGCACTCTATCATAAAAATACTGCTGGATACAACAGCCATGGGAGTTACATTTACCTGCAATTTTCATTTCTTCAGGAAGAAGCAACTAATTTCATTATTTATTTGACTTTCTATACAAGCAAAGAATGATTTAAAGCAATTTGCTTGTATGAATTCCTGCACTTCCTGGTGTCCTTCAGGACAGGTTTATTCTCAGAGGAGAAACTCATCAAATGACTCGATGAGGGTACAATAAAAAAAAAAAAGGAAAAGGCCATGGTAGAGCTGGGAAATGAACCCAGGAATGTTGACTTTGAACTACATGAAACCAGTTGCACTACAGTAGCATACTTGGTAGTTTTGCTTGGTTTTCAGCCACAGCTTTAAAGTTTGGCCAACAAAGTTAAAAAGTCAGGAAGGGGGTAATTTTTATTCTTCAGATGAGAAGACTGAGAAATCTAAAAGCCTGATGCTCACAATAACTTATTATTGCTCTTTATTTGATGGAGTGACTCATATAGCACATAGCTTCAGGAGCAGTTTTGGGGAAAGCTATAGCTGAAAACACAGCCAGCTGTAAAAAGCTGCCATTTCCTACACGGCATCTACTTCAAAAGAATAAAATAGATGTCTTCTCTTTTCTGTCCAAAAAGTCACTGCAGAAGCAGCTTTCTTTTGTTATCTCCCAATAAATGTGTCTCTGTAATAGTGGAATTTACTGCTGGGGGTGTGTGTTTCTCACCGCTGCTTCCCCTTACAAAGGAGCTAATCTATCTTGTGCTGGGAGAAGGCAAATGATGTCATGTTTCCTGTGTTTCAGCCTACTTTCCAGCTGCTGCAGAAAGGCAGGGCTGGAGGTAAACATTTCCCTCTGCAAGGGCAGAGCTGCTGCCTCTGGCTGGGCTGGGAGCTCCAGGAGCAGAATTGATGGCCGAGGCCTTTCTGGTCAGCCTGGCTTGGCTTTCCCCTCTGCAGACCCTCCATGGGCAGCCCAGGCACACGGGATGGGCAGGAGGCAGCATTCCCATCCCTGTGCCCTGCTCTGGTGGGGCTGGAGCTCAGCAAGTCAGGGCACTCTGCCTTGGCACAGCCCCGTGGCCCAAGTTTGCAGAGCACCGCCTGAACCAGTTCTCCTTCCAGCAAGAGAGCCCTTGACATTCATTAAGGCTAAATTCACTCTCACATTTTAATCAATGAGATGGAAAAACAACAAAACAGGAATGCATAAGCAAGTCTGACTTTCTTCTTTTTTTTTTTTTCCCCCCTATCAGCAGCCTAACAAGCCCAGGATAACACCCGCCTGCGTGCCGGATTCGCCCAGGCAATTATCAGCGATGCAGATTGAATAATTATGCATGCAAAGGCCCGTCTGGTACCTGCCACATGCAATGACTCAATCCCTGTGCAGGTGCAGGTGCTGCTGCTGCCTCTCCTGCTCCTCCCTCCTGCCAGCTCTGCCCATCACAGCCCTGCCCGTGTCCCCGAGCAGTGGCCCTGGGGACACGAGGTGCCCTCGAGGGCTGCAGGGAGGCTCCTTGGCCTTCTGGGATGCTCTGTGTTGGGTGATGGCAGATTCTGCAGGTTTTCCACTCACCCTGCTCCAGAGGCAGTGCTGAAGGAGGGCTGCAGTCCAAAGGCTGCCTTTTCCCCACTGACCTTCCTGCACGGATTTACCCCAACAGCATTATCCCTTCCCCAGGATTGCTGCCTGCAGCCCCACGGCTCTGCTGCCTGCAGTTTTCCACTCTGTAATTCTGTCCTTTGCCTTTAGAATATGACTTTCTTCATATATTATACCCTGAGTGCAATACAAGAAAATAAAAATGAGTAACAGCTTGTTTCCCAGCCCTGGATGGAGCAAAAATTTTGATGAATGGGCAGACTACTTGCATGAAAAAGAGCATGAATAATTTGTAATGAATAATATTCAAGTGTTACCTTTTTTTTCCACTCATAAATTGCTTGCAAATTTTACTCCCCCCCCCCCCCCCCCAAGCTGTTAGTCACCAGAGCAAATACAGAGCAGCTTGTTGGAAGCATTTGTTTTCTGCTGCTCTGAGCTGTGGTTAGATGTGCTGGTCACTCTGATGGATGGGGAAACTCATCCTGGCATGTTTCTTCCATTGATACTTCATGATTTCCAGAGCTTTGCATATATTTTTTGTCGCAAGAGATGGCAGATGCTGAAAAAGCTGTTTGTTTGCTACTGTTGGTAATTTATAAGTTACTGCTTCCACAGGTCTTAACCAATATTGGAACTTGACAGAGACCTGGATTAAGAATGAATTATGTTATGAAAAATATATGTAGATACTTGTGCTGCTGGAGAGGCACAGTTCACCATTTCCCCCCATTTTTCTGGAGTTTTGCTGTTAAAAAACAACACCCCTATATTTGTGGAGAAGTCTTGTGGAGGTGGAGGGTGAGGAAGGGAGCAGTGGGGCATGGGTGAGGTATTCCTCACCTCTGGCACTATTTCTCCTGGTTTTATTGATACATCAGGCTGCCTTTTCTCACCTGCTCCCTTGTGGAATACCTGGGAGCTCAATTTCATCCTTCCACCCCCTGCCTGTCCTCAGCTTTGGGGAGGGACACATGATGTTCCCCAGGGGTAAGCTCTGTCTTTTCCATGTTTTCACCTTTCCTCCCCCCAGGCCAGCGTGGGACAGGCTGTGGGGTGGGTCTGCAGTGGGGACAGGCTGTGTGGAGGTGGGAGAGGTGTCCCCACTCTGTCCCCCTGTCCGTCCCTGCCCTGTGCTGGCAGCTCCACCCAGGGGAAGGACAAGGGGCAGCCCTGAGCAGCGAGTGGTTATTTCCATGGCAGCTGCATCTCTTCTGACACTTTTCACTTTGAAATTCGAGTGGTTCTGAAAAAAACCTGTGTGCACCTGTGTAACCCTGCCCTGCCCTGGCTTCTGTGGGTGAGCTGAGGCCAGGAGAGGGTAAGGAATGTGCCTGGGGTGGCAGTGTCCTGACCAAGCTGCCCTGCTCCTTGTTCTGGGCATCATGTGGACACTGCTAAACTATTTTGGGATCTCTCCCCCCTCTCCCATTTTCTAGTCCTTTTCCACTGACCTCTTCTAATCAGCTGAGATACTTTCCTGTTTTCTTTTTTCCTTGAACTCAAAGCAGTATGAAGGAATGACCTCTCTTCCATGCACATGATTGCATTTTAAACTTTAATAGCTTCCATACCCTTTTCTAGGAGGTGCTTTCTAGCTGAAGCTCTGTTCATTGCACTCACATTCAGGGAACAGCCAGAAGATGATGGCAAAGTACAGCTTCTGTATCAGATCTCCTCCTGCATGATGGATGCTTCAAATTTAAGCTACACTTTCTTCCAAGCTGAAGATATGTGGGGTTGAGGTTCATCTGGTAGAGTATTTATTCACATTAGGCAGCTGCAAAGGGATCTGGTTTGGCTATGAAAAAATTGGAGTGTAATGGAGTTAATGCTAATTAAGATATATCTTAATAATGCACAGTGATTTCTTAATAGATGCCAAGAGAATGGGCTTAAGGGGAGATAGGGGAACACACCCACAGACCTGCTTTTGCTCTGTCACAATCCCTCCTCTGAGGTGCAGAGGAATGTTTGATTTCTGGGTGTGTGTGTCTGGCAGTGGAAACCCAAGCAGCCAAGATTACAAGAGTTCTGCTTATCCTAAAGTGGATATGGGTTTTTTTGGATATTCCGAGTTTAATTTCTGATTTCCTCTTAGCACCTGGTTGCTGATCATGGCCTCTCCCTCAGTACAGGGAGAGGGTTTGGATACACCAGGGATGGCCTGGGAAAAGTGGATTGCTGACACGGATCCCAGAATGGAGAAGTCAGAGCCCAAATTGCTTCCTGGTTGTGAGAAATGTGATCAGCTCCTGGGTGGATTGCTCTGTTACAAACTTTGATGTGACTGTAGCTGCTCAAAGTGGGAAGAAAGGATGTGTGAGAAGTTTGCAAAAATCAGAATAAGGACTTTTAGCTTATAGATGTCTGTTTCTCATTTGGTGGACTTGTTTTGTCTGCTAACTACATCTAAGATGGGGATGAGCTGGAATCCAACTTGCAGTGGATAAAACACTGGAGAGGTGAGTTGGTCCCTACAAACCCCTCCAGACCACCTCTAAGAAGTAGCTGGCTTTGCTTCCAGCCCAGCTGAGCTCAGCAGCACCCCAGCCCTCGCCAGCAGCCCAGTGCTGCTTCTCCTTTTCCAGCTGTTCCCTGATTACATCAAGTGGGTTTGCTTTTGATGTAAATCCAGCAGGGAGGGCGTGTTGGGAAGTGAGGATATGAGCTGGAACCCCACCTTCAGTGTGAGAGCCTGGCACAGGGTCAGCAGCAGTGAACGATTCTCTGTGACCTCTGCTTCCTCTGCCAGGAGAGCTTGCATTGTGCAGCCATGAACACATAATTCACTGGCACCCACCGGGGAAATGCCCTGCTGGCACCGCACAGACATCCTCAGCCCAAGGAAAGGAGGAGCTGTTACGAGATTTAAAGACACACAGCCCTACAGGAGAGATGTGGGAGATGGATTCTGGGTGCAATGGAGCAATATGCCAGTTTGGCTGGATTCTTTGCAACTTTATTCTTTTTAATGCAAGCATTCAATTCTGCTGATGGTTTTCCATAATTTCAAACCACCTTTACTCCTTTTTTTTCCTCTGCAAACTGGAAAGCAGAAGAGCTGAGTCACCCCTCCAGAAGACATTTCCCACCACAGATGTTCTGCCATGTGATCCTGGTATCTCTTGTTGCTGGAGGAGTTCCTGTGTCACTCCCAGGCCTGGGTGGGGGTGACATTCCTCCAGTGGCATTGCTACAGCAAAGGCAAACTCACCACTCAGTGTATGCTGCAGAACAAGTAAATCCTCTCTGTTTGGAAGCATCCCTGTCTGCACTGAGACCTTGCCTTTGGAAGGTGATAATGTGAAAAACATCCTGTGACGTTTTTGCATTTGTTCTCTGGGAGCCATCCATCATTTCTAGCACCGTGACTTCTGGGTGACTCCTCTGTGCTTCTCCCTGCCACTGTGTGCCAGCTTTGTGCCAATAATCTTGGATGACAGTTATGGAGGTCTAAATTCATCCCTCATTTCTGTTATATATTGCCTGTGATTTAAAGCCACTTAAATATATATTGCTGTGATATAAAGTCACTTAATTGTCTTGTTTCTCATCTGTAACAGAATACTGCGTTTTTCCTCCCTGTCATCTGCCTGCTCTCTGTGGATCCAGGCAGAGCTCTCTTGGGTACAGGTGTCTCAGCAGACTCTTTGGAACAAATAAACTACTTTAGGTGATTAACTTCTGGATTTGGAACTGAAGATATTTCAGTTTCCCCCAGTTCACTGCTAACCAGACTGAGATCTTCATGAGATTTTCTGCAATATTTAAATCCCAACTACCTGAGTTCACTGATTTTGTGAGAATCTTGGCTCTCTGGATTCACTGGGGGTTTTTTTGGTCTTGTCTTTTAAACGAGCATCACTAGCACCAGTGCATAAAAAAGATCCTGAGAGAGATGTCCCCAGATGGCTGGAATCTGCTGTTTCTTCAAATACAAAGAAATTTGGGCTGATATCATGACTTTCCCAAGCTCAACTCATCAGTCTTGTGCATGGGGATGGACCTGTGCAGAAGCAGCATTGGAGGCAGGAGAGAAGCTGCTTTTTCTGTTCTAGCTTGGAGCAGAAAGTCCCTTGGAGCTGACACTCTCTACATAAAATCTGAGTCTCAGCAGTTTCCTTTGGACAGCCAGCTGCTGTAGAGTTTGTAACTTAATAAATATTTCTCTGTTGTTACCTGCTGCTACAACGCATATATTGGGTATTAAGAAATTCCATCTGGGAAAAGTGATACATGCATATTTAATGGAAGTATTTTAGAGCCCAGAAAAGTCAAACCACTCTGTTCAGGCATCCCTTTGTGTGCTCCAAAACTGCCACAAGAGTTAAAGCAAGTTATGGATGTGTGATCTCCTGTATGAAAGGAGCTACATTCATATCTTCCATTCTCAGCCTCCACCTCCTCCTATTCAATTTACAGTCTAGACTCTTTAAAAATGCCTTGTTATTGGTTGGCTTTTTTTTTTTCTCCTGTGGGGAAAGGGCACTTTTGAGACAATGCTCTCAACTGGAGATTACACAGAGTTGGTGCATGTTGGTGCATGATAACAGGAGAGGTTCCAGCAAGCCCCAATATGTAATAAACTGCAAAGGCATAAATTGCATATGATTAAACCTTTGATGGTGGGCTGTTAGGAATTCCCAGTGCAGCATGCCATGCTGCCTTTTACATCAGCCCTTACAAGAGCACTCCCAGACTCGTTGGCTCCAAGGGGTTAATTATACATTATGGATTAAAACAATGAAGGATGCTTGTTAATACTCAAATCATTGCATGGCAGCCCTGGGTGACTCCCTCACCGCTGCTGCCAATTTGCAACTCTCACCTGGGGCAAGATAGGAAAAGCTTGTCACTTCTCACCCCCTTTTCTCTCTTTCCCTCCTCCTTGCTGGTTTTTTCCCCTAGTCTGCAACATCCATTTGCTTGTCAAGGTAGGTGACAGGTGAAAAGCCTACCTGATTATTGAAATTGTAAGGTCAAAAGCAATTGGATCCATCTGCCATGGATGGTAATTTACAGCCAATGCTGGCCCAGGCATGAAGAGATGAGGGGCAGGGGAGGCCTGGTGGGTGTGCTAGAGCAGGGGATGATAAAGAGGGTCAGGGAGGGGGCCTTGTTCCCTTTCCTGGGGGTGAGGTGTCTCATCCCTTGGCTTTCAGTCAAGGCATTGTCTGGGGGAACTGGGTGGTGTCCTCAGAGGCACCAAGGAGCTGCTGGTTGTTGTCTGTCCATTTTTTCTTCTGACTCCAGAAGCTTGAGTGCCTTTTACTTGCCAGAAACCAGCACTGACATCAGAGAGGTGAGCTGAGATAATGTGTCTGTCTAAATGTCAGATGCTGAGTGGATATGCTGTGCCATGAGGAACTCTTCTAGGACTTCTGAGTTCTTTCTTGTTGCAGAAGACTTGAACAAGCTAAGTTAACATCTATAAACCCAGGATGAAGTTATACTTTCAGCAGTTGCAGGCTTTGTATTTTTGTTCTTCTAAATAATAGCTGGAATAAAATTAAACTCTAGAAACTCCTGCTCTGGGTAAAACCCACCCCACTGTACCATCAAATACGTGAATTTGTGCTTATCCTGATAAGGTTTCCTACCTTCAGCCTGAAGGTACCAGTTTGTCTGAGTTAGTGGGGCTCTCTAAACACTCACTCCAGCAGATTTTGTGCTGGGCAGATCTGGGATCCTCCACGTCAAACTGGAGTCCAGCAGTTGAGTGATGTAGAAAACCTTGGTAACAAAGGTTGCATCCAGGGCTTTTCCTTTTTCTCTCCCTTAGAATGATGTGAAATTTGTCTGGAAATCTCCTGCCCTGGTCCTGGGGAGCCCCTCTGCTGTGAGGCTGCTGCCTGTGCTGATGTCTGCTGGGGCTGAACAGGAGTCACTTTCCTTATGCAGTTTTTACAGAGTGGCTCTGTATTGGTGTCTGTGTGGCTCCAGTGAGAATGAATGGAGTGCCAGTGTGTGAGGATCCCAGGGAATAGCTGGGGAGCGAGAATTAATCTTCTGGAAGTCAAGCTAATTGAGCAGTGATGGTGTTTCTGTATCCACATCCCCACACAGCAACTAATCCCTGCCAAAACCCTGGCAGAGCCTGTCCTAGTCTTTTTACAGACTAAGAAATGTTTGATGGCTTAAGGAAGGGGAAAAATAAACAAAAAACCAAAACACAACTGTGGGGCAGCATATAGTAAATAAGACTTTGACCTTATCTGAAGTACTTCTGTGCACTGAATCTAGCCAAGGACTCTTGAATAAAACAAACCTGAAATTTCTAGGCCAAGTAGGTTTTGAGATATGGCTCCACGATAAATTGTTAGAGGAATATTTCAAAGGCTGAATTGCACCTCATTTTTCAAAGTCCCGTATCTCACAAACACCTTGTCTGATCTGCCACAAACTTTGTCAATAAACTAAACCCTGACTACTGATTGTATATGCAAAGTTGTGAGCAAAAAAAAACTGCATGAATTTTCACTCTTACCTTAATCAGCTTCCTTACAGGATACATCTCCTTCCCCCCCCTAAATATTGGCAGAGATTTTGGGGTTAATTAAAAAAAAAAATAAAAAAATCTGTAACTCCCAAACTGATTAGTGCTGAATGGAAAGGCATAGAGCTTGCTGTTTTCAAGTTCTGATTATGGGAACTTTGATAAATAAGAAGTTTGAAGCTAAGTACTTTAAGTTTTCTTTATTTTGTGCATGAACCTCAGGAAAGTAAAAGTAGAGCAAACGAAAAAGCAAGGGGGATTTGAGACAGGAGGAATGAGTGAGTCTGGGACTTGGTGCTTAGTGTCATCCTCTATAACTGTTATGGATAATTATTAATCTCTGGGCCTTATGGCTCTCTGGCAAATGTGTTCTTGGAAGAAGGTCTTGATTAATCTGTGTTTCTGTTTCAGAGGTGTGGATAAACACTTTGTTTGCTCTTCCCCATTTGTACACCTGCAAAGACAAGCCTTTTCCAGTATCTGCATTTGGATCCATGAGAGTGTTATTAATTACACTGGCACCACTATCCAGTAGCACTGGGACCATGACCCTGCACTCCTAGTAATTTGTTGCATGATATTATAAGAATTCAAATTATTTAACAATTTAATAACAGACTAAGGAAACTTTGCATGTCTGTGCTTATGATTATTATTTCTTTTAGCACTGCTTGCTTCTAGTCTTCCTTTGGCTGTGAAGGAAATAGAGGAATCATAGAGTTTATTTTTCTTTATAGCTAGATATTGCCTGGAGCCTCTCAGTTTTTCAGGGATAGAAGTTTCAAATAAGAATCACAAATTTAACAATTTTTCAGATTTAGGTATTTAATCCACATTCTTCTGTGACACTTGTAATAAATTTACAGAGAAATCATTGAGGAAATACCCGCTTAACTGAAACATGAAGGAGGAATTTGGGATGTTCTCTTTAAAGATCTCAGGAATCTGTTAATATGTTTCAAGTCATCATGTCTAAAGAAACAAAAGTAACTGAGTTGCAGCAGTGTTTTCATGTCCAATTATTTCAGCACTTGTGCTGGGTCTGAAATTGAAATCCTATCCATCCTCATTATACAGATATAATCAATATCAGTAATTTAAAAGCTGGGGAATATCTTCATTAATATCCCCTGTTAAGTGGGTTTTAAAAGTCATTGCATTATTATCCAGCTATTATTTTGTCACAGTATGAGATTTAAAAGTAATTTTTCAGTGTGCTGCTACGCCTTGCTAACCCATACCAAGCTGATAAACACCTAAGAAAACAAATAAACAAGCACCACTTAAAATGCTTTTTTTATCAGACATTTTTTTTTTCCCAAGCTGCTGCCTAATAGCAGCACTTCTAAGAAGTCAATCACTCTGCATTTATTTAAAATACTATTGTGCCTTTTTATTTTATTTTTTTTAATGTGTGATTGCTTTTGTCCCAGCTGAAGCTGCTGGGCTCACCCTGGCCCTGCTGATCCTCTCGGTGGTGCTCCAGGTGTGGAGGTGGGACACAAACACCAGTGGCTGGAGATGCTGTGGAGCGGATCCAGGCTATAAAACCACATTGGTGGGCAACGTGTGTTCAGGAGTGGGGCTGAAATAAACGTGGGGGTGCTCAGAGGGCAGGGCTCTCCTCTCTGCTGTTGAGGTCCAGCTGTTGCAGGACTAGAAGTGAAAATCAGGGGGGAGGATTGCTGCTGAGGGCTTTGAGCAGCACACTGGGGTTTGCTGCTGCCACCCAAAAACTGCTTCTGGTTCCCCTTGGGCTGCAGCAGCTGCAGAGTGACCATGTGTGGTAGCAGAGGGGACCATGCTGGCACAGTGCATCTGGAAACTCGTGTGGGAAACTGTCCTGTGCTGCTGGTGAGATCCAAGGAAACCCCTGATGGAGTGAGTGTGTGGTTTTCAGGGAAAGCTCTGCAGGAGTGGGACTCCAGTGATGGCCCCATCCATCACAAGTCACAGCTCTTATCTCTGCAGTGCATAAGAGATATGGTTTATGAAAAAGCTCTAGGTGATTATTTGTTTTTCTTCTCCTCCGTATATGTGTCAGGAATTGCTTGGAGCAAGCTTTGTGTCTGTTGGTGGCATGTGAAACAGTATCTTCCAGGAAACTTCAGAAATATTTTATGAAGTGTAGTAATAAAAATATCCATGTGGTACAGCCCATGCAAAATAACACTTTTGGCTTGGAGCAGTGTATGCAGTTTCTGTAGTACAATGCTTCCACGAGAAACACTTGCAGATGGATTTCATCTCCCTGTTATTTTAACATCCATTACTCAACCCCAGAAAGCTTTCCTGGGGTGGGTGTAGAAGCAGTTATCTGTGACAGACCCTTCCAGCTCGGATCAGGGCTGGCCCTGCCAGCTTGCATCCAGCTCCGTGCTCCTGGCTCTGCTCCTGGAGATCCCCCAGCAGCCACACTGATCCCATTAACTGGGGCTGTGGGGCCCCTCTGCAGGGCTGCAGCTCCGGGGGCGGAGGTGCTCCTGACGGGATGTGCAGGGTGTGGGAAAATCCTGCAAGGGAGGTTCTGCTTCCTGGGAGGACTCTACCAGAGGGATGGTCTGGACCACCTTTGAAGAGGAAAAGATTAGAATACACTCAAGATGTATCAGTCAATTAATAGAGCTCAGATATGGGGTTTGCTTTGGAGCTTCTGCTGCCGTGCCCCGTGAGGAGTTTGCTCCATAAGGATCCTCCTGTGGCAGCACGTACCAGCCCTTTCTGCTGGTCTTTTGAGGTCTATGAGGTTTGACAGGATATGAGCAAGGCTAGTATGGCCAAAGGACAAACTGGGCAGTTGTTCAGGGTTGACATTTCTAGATCTGATGAGGGATTGCATGCAAATTACCACTAATAAATGTTAATTACTGGGAGAGTACATATTTTGCTTGATTCCTTTTTGGCAGCTTGTGCAACTATGTTTTTATATTCCTGCTACTTGAAACGTTTGATTTAAAAAGTAATCCTCTGTAATTACAATGGCTTTATTAAAGGTTGCAGGGCTTATATGATCTCTGTAGTAAAACTTTATGAATTCTTCTATCTAGATAGTGATCTCCTGGCTCTTGCTCCAAAAGAGCAGTGCAGGGTTTGCTAACCACTCATGGATTGGTTCACCAGCCTTTCCCAGTTTGGATCCCATGATTTCTAGTAACTGGAGATCATGAGGGCTGAATATTTTTGCCCAGGATGTCTGTGGGTGGAAGCCTAATTGTCAGCTTGACTTAGTCTTGATGGTGACAGTGGAGGTGACTTCCCTCTGTACAGCTCAGCTCCCCATGATCTGCCTCATGAGCAGCTGGGGCATCAGCTGAGTTTGAGCCAACCTGCTCTGGAGATTCCCCCAGCTCCTGGGCACGGCAAGGCACCAAAGAGCATCCCCAAGATGCAGAGACAGTGAGGGCCTGCTGCTCGTGGTGCTCTGGGGAGCAGGAGGAGCACTGCACTACCTCAAGCTCTGGTGAGTGCCAGGGTGCTGCTTCGAGCTCTGCTTTCATGATTTTTGTGGTAAACTCAAGCCATGGCTCTGCTGTAAGAGCTGGGATGACTCAGCTGCTCAGACAAGATGCCCCACAGTCCAAGACCTTTTGTGCCCAGACCCAAAAGGGTGACGAGGCTTAGGTTACCCTTTGGGGTGCAGTTGCTGTACATCATCACCTCAGCATTGTGGGTGGGCAGGAGGAAAGTTCTGCCCTCAGCAAAGTTCTGCTCCCAGCCTTCCAGCACAGCCCCTTCTGAAAAAACCTGTGCCCCAGCCTTGCTGTTTTTCTGTTTAACTGTGTGACCTGAGAGCACACCAGCTGTGTTGGCTTAATCAGGCTTATTTTTGTGGTCTGTTAGAGCAGTTATGTTTCCTTTTCATAACTCATCTGGAGGAACATCTGACTTTGTGCTCTGTGTGGCGAGCTCGTCCTGGGCAGCTCTGCAGACGGGTCACACGTTGTGTTTGGCAGTGCTGGCAGTGAGGAACATGCCAGAGACAGAACTTCAGAGCCCTTGTGCCCATTTCCACCACAGCCACAATCACTGGCTCTGGGACAAGTTTCTTGTCCTGACTCATAGTTGCTGAGTCATTTTTACTTCTATCTCCTTTTGAAGGGAAATGGCACTTGGTCTCAGGTTTCTTTTGTTATTATTTTTAACGTATGGCAAGGTTTAATAGCTTTTGGTTCACACTTTATTTTTGTTATTAACACTCTTCAAGTTTCAGGCTGGCTGCTGCAACAGCACAATTGCATGTTGGGCTCTGAGCTAGGGTAACTTCTTGGAATAATTTTGGAGTGTTTTGATATAACAGTTCCTGTCTGTCTTTCCACATCTCTGGCCTATGATAGATAATCTGAGAAGATTTTTTTAATAAAAAATGCATCCATCTCAAGCATGCATTCAAAGGACTTTTTTTCTTCCCCCACAGCAGGAGCCTGTGTATCCCTTATGGGCTTCAGTGCTTGCTAATCACAACAATTATTTTTTTTATTTTTTTTAATTTTATCAACACTGAGAACTTGTACAGATTTGCTCTTAAAAGACTTACCCAGCGTGTGATCTTGTACATGCTTTGATTTATGACAGTACTGATGGTGAATGGACTTCTCTATTGCCAGCTGGGTGGGAGAAAGCAGTAAAGGCCTGCTCAGATGAGCCTTGCCTGGTGATTTGGGGCACTGTGTTTCAGTGATGCTGCGTTACTGCCAGAGGATACAGTGCTGGAGCTCAGCAAGTGAGTGGAAACACTTTCTTGGTTCAATGAACCCTGCATCAAGCACATAAAGCTCAGCCGCTCCAGGAAGCCACCATGGAATTTACCTCTGTAGTTCAACACGGTGTATTTTTCAAATGGCATCCGTTTTCTTCTTTTTGTTAGTGTTGGAGGCACGAGGCGCTGAATTCTCACTCCCTTTGGGCTTGTAGCTGAGATAAGGTGTGTAGGTTTTACTGTTGCTCTCAGATAGTAGGTAAACTGCTCGAGATGCTTAAATCGGGAATATGCTAAGTAATCAGGAGTGAAGAGCCCCGAGCTGAAGGGAAAGCGCTCGGGAAGTGGGATAATTCAGTGAGTGGCAGAGCCAGAGGCTGAGCTGTGCCCCAGCTCCACCGCAGAGCCGCCCGTGGGCAGGAGGAGCAGCGATGCTGCAAACAGCAGATGGAGGGAAGCGCAGATGGCAACAGCCAAGGTGAGGCCATGTGGGGGTGAGAGGACAGTCTGGCTCCTTCCCTGGGGACTTGGGTGCCTCCCAGACGAGCCTAAGTTGCTAAAAGCCTGGCTTTGGCTGCCGGCTTCCCTGCTCCTCGCTCCGGAGAGGGGCTGGTGCCGGGAGCAGCATCAGAGGCTCCCCGCGCTGCTCCGCTCCCTGCCAGCAGCCAGGATTGAAATGGCTCGCAAGGACCTTTCCTGGGATTTGCACAGCTCCTGGCTCCCGGCCAGCGGCAGCAGCAGCTTTTCTTTCCTGGCTAATCGCTGATAAAACAGGAAGACCTTGATCATCCCTTTTGACATGAATAACGATGTTATCTCCTGTGATGTATGACCCAGAGCCAGATAACGTCCTCTGGCAGGCCTTTTTTCTCATGAGATGTAAAATACAATGATTATGTTACAAGGGGGAGATAAAGTGGCACAATCTTCACTAGTTCAAATAACTAATTGAAGCAGGAACTAGTGGAAATGGCTTCCTTTGTTCCCCAGCCATTGTTGATATAACAGTGCTTATAATGAAAGCTGAAACTGTTGCCCTCTTTTTCTCTTTTTTTTCCCTTTTCTATTTTTTTTCCTTTTCAACTCAAGTGCCTTCAGTTGTGTTTCCCTCTCCCTGTTTCCCTGGGGGAGATGAGGACAGTGGCGATTTCTAGCAAGGGGTCCTGTTTTCCAGCAAGTCTTGTGTGAGTGTTAGGATGAAATCAATAAGTAGCGCTCATTCTTTGTCTCCCTAGAGGACTTTTGAGAACAGAAAAATTGAGACCAGTGCTCTCTAAACCATAATTACACTTTTTTATTTTATTTGCTTTCTTTTTTTTTCTGTTTTTTTTTTGTTGGGTTTTTTTTTTTTTTTTTTTTTTTGAAAGCAGCAAACCTAATTACCTGGCAGGAACGATAGCCAGGGGTATATTGGTATTTCAGCGAGTGTACAATGCTTACCACAATTGAGTTCAAATATTAAAAAAAACAATGAAAAAAAAACCAGCCCTAAAGCAGGCTCGTGTAAAAAGCAGGAGAGGTGAGAACAGAGTTTCACACAGGGAGTGGTGCTGCACAGTTATGGTACACAATGATTAAAGGTGTTTGGAGGTTGCAGAGCTTGGTTTGATCACTAAAAAAGCTGTGATGCTTTTCCTCCCAGGTGGGGCAAATGAGCCTTTTTGAACCAAAACTGGCTTTGAATGTGAGACAAGAATTCCTTGCTTTAAGAAGCCTGAACATATTCCTTAGGATGATTTAGTAATGCCCACACCACACAGAGGCCAGCATTAAATATGAGCTCGCTGTCAAAGGCTATGGGCTGCGGGTTTGCTGCTGCGGTGGGGGCTGCACTGCTGAGCAACAGGCTGTGCTCTGATCACTTGATAACCTGCATAGATGAAGTCAATAGAGATGTATCCTACCATGTGGCAGAGAGACACAGAGAATTTAAGAGACTTGTTCACATTCCTAAATGACTGTACCAATTTCATAGTGAAATTGGGCTTCAGCTCTCATGATCCATTACCGCATCAAAGGTCTGTCTGATGTCTCTCAGAATCACTAAATTTTATCTTATCAGCACTCACGGCACTTTTGGCAAAACATCTGACTTGTGTGATGCACACGCATTCCAGCTCTTTGTCCTTGGATTGTAGAGGCTGTAAAGCCAGGTCTGCAGCTGGTTCTCCCTTCTTTCTCAGGTCCAGTCCTGTGAAGCTCAACCCCCACAAGCCCCCACAGCTGCAGAGCCCAATAACCTTGCCTTGAGACCACACAGGTGAGGTAAAGGTCACCCTCAGCTATCTGAGTGTCTGGGCTTTGCAAGGCATTTCAAGGATCCAGCTTCATATTTTATTGATCATTAGATGATGTGGGTTGGAAAGGACCTAAAGATCACAGAGCTGCAATCCCCGTGCCATGGGCAGGGACAGCTTCCCTAGACCAGGTGCTGGAAGCTGATCCCATCCAGGCTGTCCTTGGCCAATGGCTCATCACAGGTGCAAAGGTTTCAGATGTTACTTGGGTGCTGGGAAGATTTTGCACACAGGATATGTGTAATAGTGGAGACTTTCATCTGACAGCTGGAGTTGTGGCCTCCCTGGTGGGAGATATTGGGTAGGGTTGCAGAAGGATGTTTTTACTTGAAGATTCCACCTTTCACTTGCTTCCAGATGACCCTCTTGATCTACTTTTTTTGGGTCAGTGTAGGGATGACCCTGGCAGTGCAGCAGCATCCCCCCCACAGCATGAGCTGCTTTGGTGTCCATCAGCCCCCCTGCTGCAGAGATTGTGCTATTTGCTATCCTGAAGCAGGTGCAGGCCAGACCAAACGCTGAGTGGCTTCAAAACCTGTTTGCAGCTGAAGTAATGCTCCCAAAATGCTGCAGAAAAGCAGTGTGAGGAAGCTCAGAGCCGGGCACCTGGGTGCTATTTATGGCTGAGCTACTGTGTGACCTTGAGCAGCTCCCTGCACCTCTGAGTCACAGCTCTGCCTCCCCAGCTGCCAAGGGAGTGGGATGGTAACACCTACCTCATTTGCAAGGGTTATCATGTGGTGCAATTTTGCACTAATTGAATGTAGGAAAAGTTTTTTCCCCTTCCATAAAGGCTGCACTGCAATGGTCTACCCTCCCAATGCTTCCATGCAGGCTGGGAGTGTGGCTGAACTCATCGGCTTCTAGAGGGTGCTTTGTTCCCTGTAAGTGCAGGAGGAAATATTTGCAGAATTGGGACTCCGGTGAAAAGTTTTATGAGCTACCACATGGCCACTGTGCAAATCAATTACTGTAGTAGGTCTGTAATGAGACTAACTCACAAAACAGTTACTGACTCTACAGCAACTTGAGCACTTGCCAAAAAATGTGGCCAATAATTAGTGATGGCCTGAGGATCCAGGGTTTTCAGCAGCATTTGCTCGGTGTGAGGCTCACAACCCAGCTGATCCTGGAGATGGTCCTGCTTCTGAGGCCAGATTAGCTGTTGTTTTTAAAAATATTTGGTTTGTGTCAGTCTTTTTTAGAGACCTGGTTTAAAACCTTTCAGGTGTAAGTATAAAGCTTAAAAGCTTTTCCACAGCTCCACCCTTAAGAATGGGTTTAATCCTTTTAACAAAGCTCTGATCTGACAGTTTATTTCGCTCTAGGCTTTAGCTTCAGTGGTTGCAGCCAAAACCTGACAAGTTCTTCTTGTTAATTCTGAATGTATTATCCAGTGACAAATGTATCTCCCACTTATATGTGACACTGAGAATGAAATGCATATGATCAAATTTCTTATAGCTGGAGTGGGGCTGGTTGTTAAGAACATCTCCATATCTTTGCAGTATGACAGTCAATCTAAACCCATTCTTTTTCAGCAGCATATCTCAGCCTAGTTTGGGATACTCATGATGGGTTGCAATCTGCTGCCATACTCTGCAAAGATTAAAGAAAGGCTAAAAATAAACCTGTCACTTTCCCTGGACATTTTCTTGTGAAATGCAGAGAGATACCTCACTAGCATGCAGAATAAATTCATATAGGATTTTTTATGCTGTGTTTTTTTTATGGACAGATGGAGTCAGTATCGTTTCTGATTCCTCATCTCTAAATACAGTGGTGTTATGTACAGCCTTCCACCTGAAAGATTGTCTTGGAAGCCAAAAGAGAATGAAATAGATTTTTACAATAAAGCCAAAAAGTCTAATTATTTTAAGTTTGCCAATATACAGGATAAATATAATGGATTCCATGAACTCTGCTCTGAAAGTATCGGCACGATGATGAAATTTATTTTCTGGAATGTAGTCTGTCTCAGGAGGTTGGGGTTTTTCTTTGTAAGACTGATCTTTTGGTAGTGTAGTAACACCTCAGGAGGAGGAAGATGACTGGGTACCATGGACTGACAGCCAGATCCCTGCCCACAGTCTGTGTGACCCTGTCCTGCATTTAAACCCCCTTAAGCAGATCTCCTGCTGTACATCTTCTGTGTGTTTGACTGGACCCACTGCTATTTTCACTCTGTCCTTGAGTTTCATCGCTGCTCCCGTGCTTTCCTGAGGCTGATGATTGCCAGGGATGCGAGGGATCAATCTCTTCTCAGTGTTTATCTGAAAGCAGCTGCATTTTCCAAGCGACTGTCCCGTTTCCTCTTCCCCCAAACCATGCAAGGAGCTCTGTGGCTTTTGCAAATCGATGCACGAAGGAGAAATGCTAATGGCAGGATGTCTCTGGGCAGCGCTGGCCGGTGTCACCGCAGCCAGAATGCGCGAAAGTCAATTTCCTGTTAAATTAGCTCGGCTGTTTCTCTAAGAAAGGTGGAATTTTAATGAAAGCGCTTATTAATGGATGAGCCCAGAGGGAAGTGGGTTTGTGGTGAGGCCCGAACTTTATAGGGAAAGCCTTACCTCGTAAAAGGCCACAAAAGATGCTTACAGGCCTGAGCTCGGCCTGCTCGGGAACTGACTGCTTGTGCAGGGGACAGTCTTCCTTTTCCCATAAAACATGCATTAAGGGTGCCAACTAAGTTGGTTCTCTTTTATATCAGTCACAAAAACAGTAGGAGGTTTAGTTCCTGTCAAATTTTATGGGCCATTTACAAGGAGGCCTTCCCCAAAGTATTTCACAGGCCAAATAAAAATAAATGGCACTGAAAGATTTTATAACACAATGCACGAACTGTTGTGGCAGTGGGAGAACATGTGCTGGAGACCTTGTCTCCTTCCCCTGTGCAGAGGAATTAAAATGGAATTTTAATTATTGTACCTTTTATAGCCTTTTTCATTTTTGAGCATTACTGTAGTCTCATGGTTTCCTTTGGGAGGGAGGGACTGAGACTTTATATAGAGATGAGAAAATGGGATAGAGGTACAGTTTCATGGCCCTGGAGAGTGGCATCTGCCCCGCAGGGAGATAAGGAAAACCACGGGAAGTGGGGAGTGATGACTTGCAGAGTTGAGAGTGCCTGTTGAGCTCATAACTCTGGGTTCTCTAAAAAAACTGTGCTTAAACTGGGGGTTTGATTCATGGCACTGCAGCTGTGCAGCTGCTGGGGAGGCACTTCATCCTGTAACTTCATTTTTCTGGTCAGCACAGGAGGACAAAGGGAAGGAGCCAATTTTCCTCTGTGCTAGGAACAGATAAAATATTCAGAGAGGAATAGTGTGGCTTAGCTTACAGTGAGAAGCCTGTTAACAGGAGTAGCTGCAGCTCCCAGTTTACAAGCTGCACTTCTGTCGGGGGAGGAAAGCAGCACCTAAAAACCTGTGTGGAGAGGGAGCAGCTCTGGGGAAGGTTTTTAATAGACACGGCTTGAGCAGTCTATGCTGCTGGGGCTGCTTCACAGCTCCCTCCCTGAACTGCTGAACTCTGCATCTCCGTGCTGAGTTTACCACACCAACAGCTTTATCGGAGGAGTGAAACAACAGCTTGCTTCCATGGGAAGGGAGAGGAACAACCTTACCCCTCAGCAAGCAAATGGGCAGCAAGCAAAGATGCTCTTGAAAGGGTTTCTCTTCCCCTCCTGTGCGTGTGTTCTTGGCAGCCCTGCTCAGCAGAGGTCAGGGGTTCAGGCAGAAATGCAATCACACCACTGCTGCTTCAGATTGCACATTTGATAAAAGATTAACAATCAGATCCCCTCGCTGACCTTACAAAATGAGAACTGCTGTTGCTTTGTTAATTATTTTTCCCCAGGAGGGTGGTGTAGCACTGGAGCTGGGGCCCAGAGGGCATGTGGGATCTCGATACTCAGGCTGACTTGGTGGTTGCTGTGGTGCTGTATCCATTCTGGTTCAAAAAGGACGTGGCATTGAAACGAGCCCCTGAAGCAAACAGAGCTATAAATCAGTAATGTTGATAATTTTGCATAACAATGACATTATTCCCTCTCCTCACATACCTGTGGCTTCATGACTTTGAGTCAAAGCTTGGAGACAGGTTTACACTAATGCAGAAGATCTGGCTGATGTGAACACACAAGTATCCAATTGCTTTCTAGTTCGGGTGTCAGGCTACAAGAAAAAAATACCAGCTAGTAACCTAACACAAAAGGCATTGTACTTGAGAAGTGACTAACTAGATTCATTTAACTTTTAATTTGTGCTGGGTACCATCAAAGTAGCAAAAATGTTGTTAATCTTCCTGCTCTGAATAAACTGTCTGCTAACAGGGAGGTGTGAGGGAGGGAGCTGTCTACTAAATGCCTTTAATTAAGTGAAAGTGTCAGTATTACCCAAGGAGAAAGTACTGCCTTTTATTCTGTCCCAAGTGGCGTCTGCTTGAAGCCATGTGGCAACGCCCTGTCTGCCCGAGCCCTCCTGGGGCTGGAGGAGCCAGGGGTGCTGTTTTGGGGATGCTCTCAGTGGTGGTGGTAGCACCGCAGAGGTGTTTCATGTTTTGGGGACTGGCTGGGTGCTGGAGCCCAGGTGTGCTGCAGTCAGACAGCTGCTGCTGGGAAGGGCTGGGGTGTGCAGAGAACATCAGCAGCCTCTGAGCAGCACCGAGGCTGATGCCAGGTGTTCCCCCAGCTCCCTGCAGGTGCTGGGAGATGGAGATGTTTGTTAGCTTGCTGCTGTTCTTTTTCCTGCTAAGCTCATCATCTCCTTGGCACCGACAGGCAGAAGAATGACATTTTCCACTCTCCAAGATAGTCAGTATTAACAAATAGACAAGAATTTAGGGCCTTCCCACCATGCTCACACAGCCCCATCGATGAAAAAAGAGCTGAACGCCTGTAAAAAGAATTAGAACCAAACCTGCAAGAAGTGACTGGGTGGGAAATTGCCTTCCTCTTCCTCACTGCCTCTGTGGATTTGTGGGAGAAGACTGATATCTCTGCCTGGTTTTATATCCCGTCTGCATCTAAACAGCACTTCTGCCACAGCAGCAACTCTTTTTTTCACCCCTAATTGACAGCATATATGAATTGGAGGATAAATAACATTGTGACCTAGCAGATTTCCTAGTGAATACTTTTGCTGCATGGCAGCTGGGTGCACCAGGGCTCGTGATGGCCCTTGCACAGCATCTTCCTCATGGGGAAGAACAGTCCCCTTGATTGTAGTGTGCTTTGCTGAAAGCAACCAAATAACTCAAGGATCTTAATTTTGCTATCTTTACTCTCATAGTTGGCTTTGTAATTAAAATGAATCCAAGAAAGTAAAAGAAATTCAACAACAAACAAATAAACAGAATGCGCAAACAAAGAAAAAGCAAAACCCAAACCCAAGCTGAGCCAACCCAGCCCTCCAAAAAAACAAACTGCTGCTTTTACATAGGAATTATTTTTAACTGGATTTTCATTTTGCTAAAGTGTCTGGCAAAACTATTTGCTTGTCACTAAATTGCTAAAAAGTTATTCTCTGCTGGCAGAATGAATTTACTTTAGTGTGTGTATTTAAAGAAAAACATTTAGAAATAAAAGTTTTTAATGAAAAATAATTACTTTTCACTTCTGAAGAAGCCTTTCTCATCACAAATATTTGTACAATTTGAGAGTTCTTGATTGCTGAGCAGATTTATCAGGCTTAGAGTCTACTCATGTGAGTAGGGGAGAGGTCATAGGGTGAGGTTTTCCTATGTGCCTCATCTCTCCTGCCCCACAGGAAGCAATACCTTAAAGGCTTGTGCCCAACTGGGCAAGATGTGAGTAGGGCTGTTTGTGCTGCCACAGAAAAAACCCATGTTGGTAGTTAATTTAATATAATCTCAGTAATCACTGGATTTATTGCCCAGGAAAACTTAAGGCCTTTCAGGCTCTCCATTCGGCCAAAAGCTGAGCTCATGGTTTGTGGACTTTGCTGCTTTGTATGGACAGGCAGGTGCTAATCACTCCCATACAGCTGAGCCACAATTTGCTGTTCTCTTCTGTAAAACATTCCAGCTTTTCTCAGTGCCCTCTTGCATGTGCTGCTTTACAAGGAAACTGTAAATTACAATTAAACCAGCATGCCATATATTATTTTCTTAGTTGATAGCGGGTTGTTTTATGGGGGGAGCACATTAACGAGAGATGCCTGGGGGTATGTGCCTCGTGGTGTCCTGCCTTTCTGTTCCTCAGGTTTTGCACAGATAGGAACACACAGCCCTCATTGATAATCAGGCTGCAAAGGGCTCTGTTGAGTAATTGCAGCATTAGTCTTCTCTAAATGAAGCTTCAAAGTAATTTCAGCTTTTTATAATTACAGAGCCAGCGGACTGTAACAATTTCCAAATGTTTTGGAGCTGATTTTAAAGCTGATCTGCAACGTGTAGTTAAGATAAGTCTCAGAGGCCCAGGTCCTTTTGTTTTTAAGTAAAAACCTGTTGGGGAAATCTTAACTGATGCATGTAAGATTTACACTGAACACAAACTGGCTTGGATAAACTGGCACCACCAAATGGGTTGGGGGAAAGAAGAAGAGGAGGTGCAGGGAGGATACACAGACATGACCAGAGTTTTGATATTGGGAATACTATACTGACAATTCTGATTCAAGCTTTATTAGAAAAAACACCTCATTTTTCGGAGGTTTGGATGGCTTATGGGGTTCCTGTGCTCCATATGTAAATGGGAGCTTGTGGATCAAGGCTTCAGAGGTAGCGAAATGCTTATAGCTGGTGATGAGTACCTTAAGGGCATTCTCAAAAGCACCTAGGCAAGCTGACTCATTCATTCTTGGTATTTGTGCATAAATAAACCTGAAAACTGGGCCTGAGGGACGCAGAGGGTGGCCATCACCTCACTTGTCTCATTGTGGTGACCTAGGTTTAATGTCTTTCCCAGTAAAGCTTCAGCTTTTCATGGCTGAATGTAAGGCTGGATATATTCATGCACTTGACATTCATCCAGTGAACAATCCTCAGTTGCTTTTCAGGGATGTAAGGCTTCAATTACCACATCTAGGATTATAAAAAATAGATCGTGATCTCCATTGTTTCTCAAACTGCCTGAAAGCTGTAGGAAATATTCTGGGAGAGAGCTTAGGAACCATTAGAAGAATACCTGGAAAAGAAGGGGGGAAAAAATGATGTAACTGATTCTGGCCTGGCAGCTATTTAAATTAAGAGCCTGACATGTGGTGTGGAGAGGGAATTGAGGAGGTTCCTGGCCAGCTCAAGGGAACGAGATCAGGTTAAAAAATCTTTGCATTGGAAATAAAACATAGGAGTGGGACAAAGGAGTAACATGGAAATGGCAGTTTACTGAAGAATTAAATACAACTAGCAAAAATTTGTTTTCTTCCCATTTTGAGGGTATTATAGCAGGGCAGGGCTGTTGAGCTCTAGTTCTCCTGCTTTGTGCATAACACCTTGAAAATCATGTGTGAAGTGCCTTTGCCTCCTTCTCTTCGAGTATTCCTTGCCTACTGCATCATCTCGAGATTGGAACTCGGGGATATCATCCTGCTTCTCTGTATATATTTTCAATGTGGAAAGAAACTTTTATTGGAAATAAGAGTCTTAAAATAGGAGAGAGAGCAAAGAATTTTTATCCTTTCGTGAAGTTGATCCAAACCTTCAAAGTGTTTTGGTAATTGTGTTTATGGCTAAAAGATTGATTATTTAAGTCTGTGCTAGAGTATACTTTTTGGTATGAAGTAATGGCTCATGACAAACCAGTTCAGGAATGCTTTTGAGTTTTTCAGGAATTTTTTTAAGCTGGATGAGGAGGGAAGAGTGTGAGGCACTAAGTTTAGCATTTCAAAACATCTGGATCTGCTCTATGGTTTATTTTTTAATGTGTTTTCCATGAGTCTAGTTAAACAACCACATGGCTTGACGGCAAAATGAATGCAAGTGCAGTGTTTGGAAAGGGACCCTGGATGAAAGTTCTCTTGCTAACTAGAGTCAAGTATATGCTCTTGTTTCTGGTTAGGTTGTGTGGATTCACAGAGATCCCATCTTGGCTGCTGTTGTTCCCTTCCTCTGCCAAAAGCTGCTAAACATAAAGCAGGCGAAGGAAGTACTAAATTACAGAACACCTAATCTTTAGTCCTTTGTTTAATCTCAGATGAGTATCCCAGATCTCATAACTAGAATTGAGGCCAGCACACAAGGCCAAGCACAAGATGCTCCAGAACCTGCACTGGAGCAGAAGGTCTCCTGTGGCTGCAGGAGCAGAGGGGGAGGATTCTGAAAATGGCTTTTTTAGCCTGTGCTGTCACAGTGCTGCTGAGAGCTGTGCTTCTGATGGGCTGCCAACACACCAGCAAAGTGTAGCTAGTCCTGGTTCTTATTTAACTGTTATCATTTTTGGGCACACTGAAGGTTTTGGGGTTTATATTTTTTACTATTAAAATAGATATGGTTGTATTGCTGCGAAATTGCTCATTGCTAATAGACACTGTCAGAGGTAAGGGCCTAACTTAGCTCTGCTTGCAAGTGATTTTTAGTCATTGCTCTTTGTCCTTCCCCTTGACATCTTTTTTCTCACATCTATTTCTCCCCCTTTTCCCTCTTCCAAGCATGTGTTTTTCTTCTGTTGCTGCTTTCATCTTGGCCCAAATGCTGCTGAGGCCCCGACGCTGCACTTGTCAGGAGAGTGGGGCTGGCTGAGGTACAACTGGGGGCAGCTCTTGAGGACTGTGGGGTCCATCTCCAGAAGAAGTTTAGAGCCTTCCCTAAAAATCCCTGTCACTCATTGCCATTCTGTCTTTACAATGACATGTGGTGGCAGCAGGATGCTCCAGAGGCAGCATCCCTTTCTCCTGCAGACATGTGAACACCTTAGAGGCTCTCAGTGCACCTTGTGTCCCTGCACTGGCTCTCTCTGAGGGTGCTGTTCGCTCTCAGCCCCACAGATCTGGGTGTGGAGAGAGGCACGTAGGCAAAAGGTAATGCCCCATACAAGTTAAAGATAGCATATTTTTGGTTTTACAGCATATGGCACTAAAATTTCTTGTTCTACTGATATTATTACAACAAATTATACTCTCTATTATTTTGTTAATGATGCTGTTCTCTTAATCATCTCCTGCATTTTATGCATGTGCACACACATGCAAAACCGCTGCAAGTGCTTCTGTTGAAATCCTACCAGCTGAAAAGTGGGAGTTGCTGTTGGGTAAAACTTGGCTTTCTTTGTATTTCAGTATGATTTGTAGAGGTCATTCTGAAAAATCCGTATTTGCCCAAAAAGATTGGAAATTGTGTTGAATTGATCCCTTGCAAAATGTTTGCAGGAAGGATTGGGTGGCAAGGTACATACAGGCAGCAAAGGGAAAATATTCATTCCTCAGGAAGGAGAGGATGGAGCACTAAAGGAACAAAACAAAGGGTGTTGAGGGACAGGTGGGTGGCAGAAGGGTAGAGAAAATAATGTGTTGATACCCTAAAAGAAGTATTCTGAAGTATATTCTGTGCTCCAGGCTGCAGCCAGTCTACATGCCTGGAAAATAAGGGATGTTGGTGTGCAGATGTGAAAAAGGATGCTGGAGATGGAGCCAAGGATGGTGCTGTTTGTCTTCAGTGACTTGTACAGATTCTTAAGCTGAGGAGTAGAGGGGTTAACCACTCTGTGTATTAAGGCTACAAAAAGCTTTTCAACCAGGAACATAAATTACTGAAGCTGCTATTCACAAAGACACATATGAGACATAAAACAACTGCCACAGCTTTTCACACGTCTTATTGTACTTCATCTCATGGTGATGGCTGGAGTGTTCTGGGACTACTTTTCAAAGTATTCTCCTTTGTATCTCAAGAATACACAATGGTTCAGCCTTGACATCCATCTTCATATGTAAGGAGACTGATAGGTCACCAGTGACATAGCTGCAAATATGTTATCAAACATCTTCTGATTGCTTCCAAGCAAGTGTTCTTGTCCTGCATAAGACAGACAGCATTTAGATGCTCCCTTCCTGATTATTTTAGTAGATTTTTATTTACTCTGAATTATGGCAAAAACAATCACCGTACACTTCTTTCTATTTTGTGATTTGCAGGGAGTGAGTGTTTCTAGCAACTGCTGGATTCCCTCATTCCCAGGAGGGCCCTACTCTGAAGTGAATATGCAGAAATCACAGTCCTAGAGAGCTGCTGAGGTCCAGGTCTGGAGGGCTAATACTCAACAAATGAGATATTCATGCACTTCTGTCCTCTCTGTTTAGAAGCAGCCAGATGCTGCCATGGTCTTTACCAAGCTGAACTGAACAAACAAGGAATTAACCTTGCTGGACCTGGATTTTTTGTTCCCTTCCCAGTTGCCATTTTGCCAGAGCAATCACCAGCTCGCCAGCTTTCTGCCTGTCTTGCATTTATGGTTGGGAAGTTGCAAAGCTGGTGTGTGTCTGGATGAAAAGCTGCTGACCATCAAGCTGAGATCTGCTGGAAAATGGGTTCAGGGAAACCTCATGCCAAGAAGAAAAATATCTTAGTGAGTTTAATATTTAGCACTCAGCTAAAGAGCTCATACTTCCCCTCATGCCTCTGAGCTGAAAAGAAGCCCAGTCTCCTGTAGAAAGTGAAGTTAAAAGGGAGGGCAGGGCTCCTGTTTGTGTTGCTGCAGACAGTTCTGTCTGCTTGGGTTTGTATCAACAGACAAATTGTTGACTTCACCTCTGGGTGTTTATCTCCTCTGTGCAGGCTGTGTTTGCTCTTCTTGTCTGGGAGGGCTGACAAAAGGCCTGGGATCTGGAGCAGGGTGGCTCTGGGGTCCTGCCTGGGGCAGGGATGGGGCTGTGTTGGTGCCCAGCTGGGTCAGAGCCCAGCCCTGCAGTGCTGGGGGACCAGGAGTTAAGCAGGGGAGCACTTGTGGGTAAATATTTGCTTTCTCAGACCAGGAGCTCTGCAAGAAACAGGTCTCAGAGCACATATAAACATCCAGCTCTTGTAGCTCTGAGGCTGGTTGGGTCCAGCAATGCCCAGCTGTGCTTGTACTAATATTAAATATAAGCAGTAGGGTTTTGCCAGCCTCATCCCTCAGGCTAGCCCTGTTTTTGAACAGCTCTGCAGTGAACTGTCCTTCCCCCACATCTTTTTTTCCCCTTACCATAAAGTAAATCAAAACTGGGGTTAGCCACAGTTAAGTGACCATGAAATGCTCAGAGCTAATCCTAAGGCCCTGGTCCTTTCAGGCATTAGCCCTGCTGTGACTCTGTAGCAATCTCTTCTAGCTCTGCAGTTTTCAAAATTACCTTACTCATGTCCAAACCCAGGATCAGAAGAGGTGCATTTGCCCCCCCATCAGTTCCCTCAGTCAACTTCTGTGAATCTGCAAGAACCAGAAACAAATCTCCCTCTTCTGCCACTTGCCCCAAGTTTTCATTTCTCTGAAGTGAAGTATGGTAACACCTGCTGACACAGATACACATCCAACATTTTGAGTCCACGAAGGCAGCAGGGAACTACCAGCTTCCTCAGCCCCAGTGCTTGGCTTCAGAGGGACCTAGTCTGGAGCATGGACAGATCTCCCTGCACTGCAGAATAAGCTTTTTATCTTTCATATATTATTTCCTGTCTTATGTCCTGATATGGCTCAGGCACAAACTTAACTCTTAAGTGCTGACACATTGCAAAGGTCAGTATGAAATCTGTTTGTCCTCATCCTGGAGAGATTAGCTACTTGTTCACATTAGTAACACATCTACTTCTACAATTTTGGGTGGCAGAACTGATTTTGTGGGTTTCTGCTCAGAGAGACCCAGTTTCCAGCAGATTTACCATGCCCTGCAATGCTCAGTGGTGAATTCTGCCTCTGTTTCTCCCAATATCTGATGACACAGTAAGTCTGAAATAATGACTCAAAGCTCACAGAGTTTTTCACTGTAGGGGGGAAACCCTTGGGGGATGTTTTTTGTCTCGATGCCAGAGTGCTTTCACTCATGTACAGAACCAGAGGATACAAAGAAAAATTATAAAATGTTGCTCCAGCTCTTGTTTGCAGCTTTGTGCTGCTGCCTGGGAAGAGTTTAAAGCTGAATAATGTTGAGATGGGACAGCACAGTGGTGGTGTGGGATAGGGAAGGCTTTTTCACTTCCACAGATCAGTCAGATGCTCCCTGTCTGCAGGGGTGGCTGGTTCTCCAGGAGGATGATGAGGGATCACTGTGAGGAGCTTCTAAGAAGGCAACTGAGTTAATGATCATGTAGTTGTAAAAGCCAGGGAGCATTTCCACCATGCTGAGCACTGAGCTGAGGTGGCTTTTGGAGCAGGCTCAGCTGGTAGTATGAGAACATGATGAAAATAAACAAGGTATTGTGTGGAGATTTGGTTAGGGAGTTGAAAGTCAATTCATCCACAATTCATCTGCTGCATTTGTGACAGGCGAATAAAATAAAATACCTTGAGAAAAGCTTGAGGTCATTTTTTTTTTTGTGGGCTAAAGAGACTAAATCAGAAGACTACACCTTTCATGGAAGGCAGTCAAGCTCCTTTTCATCAAACATTTGGATGTCAACATGAGCAGCTTGAGCCTATGTAAGATTATAGACTTTTTCACGTGTCAGTCAAAATATCCTGGGGAGAAAAATGTCACATTCTTCCTCTGTGTTACTGGCACTCATGTTTTGTAAAACACATAGCTTTTTATTTAAAATAGATCTGCAGATATAAAAGCTGAACAGAAAATATCAGGAAGTTGGCTGGTCTCTAGAAGAGATGCCTGCTGAGAATGTAAAATTAATTTGCTGCATGTGAAAAATGCTGGCAGTGGGGACAGATGACAGGGAAGGTGTCTGAAAGAGAACAGCATGGGTATGTCTCCTCTGCCTTGCAAAGCAAAACAGTCCAGTTCTGTTTACAAAGGATTGTTTCTGGGGTAAGCTGGTAACCTGATCTTTGTTCCTTTCACACTGGTTTACTCCTTTGCTAGTCTCTCTCTTCCAGCACAAAACACTTCTGTGTATCTTGAATAAAGACAGAGAACAGGCAGAAGTCCTGGTGGCTGTGAATGGCAGGTGCCTCTCAGCTGATGAATGATATTGCTGCTCTCTCTAAGGTGCCCAGGGCCTCTTGCTGACATGTTTGTCCTTGTTTCCCCCCACAGAAGAACTGTTCTGACTTGGTTCAGAGATCCATCTTAAAGCAGAGAAAAACCAGATGTTCTTGGGGTGAATTACTTATCCTTCCAATGAAATAAACTGAAGCATCAACGTTTTTCCACATGTGTAAGAAAATTGCACAAGGTGTTCAGGAGCACAGCAGAACCAGCACTGACCTTTCCTCTCAGCTTGGATTGTGCCATCTCTCGTGTCTTGTTCCTCTTGCTGCATTTGCCTCAGGTGAAGGGTTGCTGGTGCAGGATGGCTTTCAGGACATGGTTTGACTGCTTGTCGCTGGTGTTTGGTGTGAGAAGATGAAGCTGTGTCTGTATCTCCGTGGTGCTCAGCTGGATTTCACTTCTGGGTTTTGCAGCAGGCCATGATTTTCCTGGTCTGCACCAGACTGGCACACAGAAAATGTGGAGAGAGATGGGTACATCCCTATTTTGTTTCCAGAGGATTTGAGGTGCGTGCTTCAACCCAGCTCTGCCATCAGCACCTGTGGGGTCTGGCCTGGAGGAGAGGAACCAGGAGATCCAAACTGTAGCTTCAGCATCTTTAAGTCTTCTGGGTTGAACTGAACATTGCTTCAAATTGATTGTTAAATCAGGGAGTGTGGGCGTAGCTCATTCCATTATAATCCCCACAAATTGCTTTGTAATCGAAAGCTTTTGTTCCAGTGTCAAGTGGTTAAGCACCAAGTAAGAAGATCTATTTTACAAGACTAGACAAGATCTGACAGACAGCGGAAACTTAACTTTCAACAAATATAACAATCAACATGAGAGAACCAAAAGGTCCTCATTAAGCACTGCTGTTCTTAATTAATTGGTCCTTCAGATTTACTTCTTTAAAGCTGCTAACAGCCTTAAGCCTTTCCTAGATTAATTACAAAAGACGAGCAAATCACAATAATGAGTTTAGCCTCAGGCTCTTGCCAGGCCTCTGACCTATGTGTGTAGGTTTGCTCCATGCAGGGTAGACTGGGGGAAGCAATTTGCCTTCTTGTCTTTTTTCTGAATCAGAATTTCTGGCAGGAAGTGTTTTTTTTTTTATTATTTTCTACAGTTGTTGGAAAGTGTAATTTTCCTTCCCCTGATAGATCCTTGTCACTTAGTTTAAAATGATCCCCGTGCTGTAATGACTCCCACTTGGGCTGGAAACCCTCCTTCACCAACACCAGCTCAGTCAGTGATGATGACTTCCAAGGCTTGTAATTCTTGGCTTATGAGGCCTAGAGACTCGGGGAAGTATCATTAAAAATGAATCAGGCTGCTCCCCTGGGGACGTGCCTGCTTCCCGGGATGCACCATGATGTGGATCCATCTCCCCTCCCCTGCTGCAGAGGGCTGGGAAGTCACCAGTGCAGTGTAGGAATGAGTTTCACAGTGTGTTGTGAGATGGATGTAGGGAGAGAGCCCTTCTGTGCGTGTCTGTAAGAGCAGAGCCACGGCTGCACCGAGCACCTGGCGCTCCTGAGGCCTCTCCTGCTCTGATCCACCCTTTTATCTGTAACTCAGGCTTTTGGGACCTTCCCTATTCCCTTCCACCTCCCACTTCAACCATCACCCACCTCGACTTGGATGAGTGGTCATGGTGTAATGGGAAAGATTGTTTCCCGTGCCTCAGTTTCCCTACCTGTGGAATGGCACAGTACCACCCCTTGGAGCTTACCTACATGTCTTGACTTAGTCATTCTGCAAATTGCTTTGAGATCTTAGGCTGATGAGGAGATAAGGGAAAATTATTGCAGTTTGTGTTCTTGATTAGATAATCATCTGCTTAATTTCCTGTGAGTTCAATGAGGCACCTAAGAATTATGCTAAACTGTGGTTTAAGAAGTGACATCATCCCAGTGCTGTACTGTTTGACAAAACTGAGTGTAGCCATAGATAACCACTAAAAAATGCTGTCCTAAGACAATCTGCTGTGCCCCTCCAGGGTGCCCTTCCCAGCAGTGAAATGAAGTGGGAGGAGGTGCTGTGATGAGGGCACATGGTCCCTGCACAAGCCTCAGCCCAGAAGCAAAGTGCAGCTTTGCTGCCAAGAGGAGAATCCACTGCAAAGGTTCTTTCTAAGCACAGCAGTGCTGTGTTAGCATGATGGATATTTTCTTCCGTTTTTCCTTCCAAAATGAAGGGAACATAAATTTTTCATAGAAGCTTTTGGGTTGCCTCTTCCCAGTTACCTGCCCTCTGTCTCACTGCTGCTGGATGCAGATTTAAAAGGGGTGTTTTTATTTTTTATTTTATTTTTTTGTTTTGTTTTGTTTTTAATTCTCTTGAGGTGTCTTCTTTCAGGCCAGAACAGACACAGATGAGCTCCTGTGGGCTGAACTGCTGGGCATTGCTTTATTGCTACCTGGAAGCTGTGGAGTAGCATCAGCTCACTGCTGTGCCCCAGCCAATAAATCTGTGCCAGTTTTTTTGCTAAAAAAAAATCCCATCTGCTCTGGCAAAAGTGATTTTTTTTCACCTTAACTAGTGAGTAGCTACACTGAGGTGAATCCCCATTCGGAAGAGGCTTTGCTCACCTCTAGGACAGTTGGTATCAGTAATGCCACAGTCAGACATCAGGAGGGAGTCACAACCCAAGCTGGCTGCTTCCCCCTCCCTCTGGCTCCACACAGTGAAAATCCTGGCCAACAGAGTTAATCCATTTCCCTTTTATTACTCTGACAAAAAGAAAAGGATCCTTATCTCCCTAAACTAGAAGTGGAATGGGAAGCAAGCAGAGGCCTTCCTCTTCCTTCTACTTATCATCTCTTTGTCCCTCTAAATTTGTCTCTGTCCCTGGACCTTAACCTCCCACTCCAAGGGCAGGACAGGGCAGGCTGATAAGCCCTCTCTGAAACCACTGGTATTGAAGCGATTATTCAGCAGCTGCAGCCCTCTGCAGCTGAGCAGAGATTGCCATCTCTGTTCATGGCAACACTGTCCTCGTGCCTCCCTAATGCATCCTGGCCTCCAGACCTTATTTATGGCACCTTCTGGCTGAGCTCCAAAGTGACACAGCTTGGGGATCTTTACTGTCATTTCTTTGGACTCTGTTCTTAAAACCAAGGTAATTCCTTATTTTTTTCTTTTTTTTTTTTTCTTCCCCCTTCCCTATCTACAGCTGCTCATGGTGAATTCTGTGCACAGGCCAGCAGCACTCCTCACTCCAGAGAGCTGGTCCTGTGTGTTTGCTGTCCTTTGGGAATAACTGCAGTGTGGCAGAGGCAGATGAAGGCTGCTGAGAGCTGCTCTGCTACACGTGTGCTAACACTGCCTCAGTTAGCAGGCTCCATTCACAGCTAATTTGAATGCAGTTGGGGAAATGTGTTTGCAATGTTTCTATGGATCTTTTTTTTTTTAAATTACCTATATGTAGTTTATAGGCAGAAATCATTGCATAAAACACTTCAAGTTTTGTCAACTTAGCCCAGAAGTGGGATTGGTCCACAAGACTGGGAGTACAACCTCAAATACTTGTGTTCACCCTCAATTCAGAGTTGGAAAAAACCTCTTTGGGTCTTAGTTTCCTCTGCTTGAGCAGAGAAAAGCCCTATGGGACTATAAAACATTTCAACAGAGATATTAAAAATATCAATATATGCAGCAGAGAGTCAAAAAGCCACCAAAAACTTTTAAACCCAAAGCCCCCAGTGGTAACGATGGTGGTGGTGCTGGCAATGTGCAACTGACAGAAAATAAAAGTGGGTTTGGAACATTTTTTCAAAAAAAAAAAAAAAAAAAGCAGGCTTCTGCTTTCATTTGCACCTGGCATGACCTAGACCTGTGCCTCTTTCAGTGGAGCAGCTCCCCTGGGACATGTGGGAGTGTGGGATTGAGGAGGGGATGCAGCAGGGGAGTGGGAGGATCAGGTCTTTTTTCCTGAGTTATGGATTTAGCAATAAACAATAACGATTTCCCCTTTATATAAGCACCAGTAGGGGAAACAAAACAAACCCTTTGCCTCATTTCCTGTTGTGTTTTGAGGTTTTTTACCAACACTGAAAACCACAGTTCATTACGGGAAGTTTTAGTGGTCTGGGTCTGTCAGTGTTTTAAATCAGTATTTGGCATCAGCAAATGAGACACTTTTCCCTTGAAGCTGGAGGGGAGTTTCACTCTTTTATGTGTGTTTTGTTTGAGAAATGGTGTATTCGCATTTCTTGTCGAGTTCCTCATTTATAAGCACTGTGTAAAGCTATGCTAACAGCCAGCTATGTTTTGAACAGTTTTCCTTCGAGCTGGATGAATAACACTTCACCATTAACCTGCTGCTTGCCAGGGGCTGGGGAGTGTGGCAGTCACTGGTCTGCTGTCAGCTCAGTTTAATATCACAGCCTCTTTGTAGATGAGTTTTCATCAGTGAACTTGTTCTGGAGAGAGATACCATATGAGCTTGAGATGCTGGTAAATCTTTATGGAGTGAGTTGGCTTATGTTATCCATCTGGGATATTGGGATGGTGTGTGAGGGGCTATACACACACATGGGTAACAGTGTGGTGCCCCCTCAAAACCCAGCAGGAGCTGGCAGGAAAATGAAACACAGCTTTTTTAGTTTTTGCCCCCTGGTTCCCAGAATTTAAAAGGAGTAAGAGTAAGGAGTAAGACCTGATTTTGTGGAACATCCTGAGATGCTCAGATAAGAATGGCAGCAATGCCACAAGGCTCCCTGGATGGCTGTGTCCCTCACCAGTTGTGCTCCTCTCTGGACAGCCAGGCTCCAAGCCTCTGTCCCAGACTGCTGTGAGAGCTGTGCCCTGTGAGGAACCCTGATTTTATAGTGTTATGTATATGAACTGGCCTGCTCCCAGCTTAATGCACAGAGCCTAGCAAAGCCCAGCAGGACTGGCCCTGCTGGAACTGGGAGGATCCACATCCCCCGGGTGGGTTGCTGGCCATGGCAGCAGAGGAGTGCTGAGAGACTGTCCCAGTTTAACTTCTGTGGGCCATCCAGGGGTGGAGGCAGGTCCTCAGCTACACCATCTCACTCCTCACATCAAGCACAGCCTTAGGAGAAGCTGGGTCCAGGCTCCAGCACTCCAGAGCTGTTTGGAGAAGGTGAACGTGAGCGCTGCCTCCCTGTCCCTTTGGAGGGGCAGGCTCTGGAGCGAGGTTGCTTTGCTGCTGTCCTGCCTCTCCATGGAGACTGTGCAAGCCCCCAGGGAATGTGCTCTGGTGCCATGGGTTAAGTGTTTCAGAGTATGGGAGGCATAAAACAAACGGGCTGAGTGTTCCCATGTGCCACCAAGGTCCATTTAATTCGGTAGCACAGAGAGAACTGTGCTTTGGCAGCCTCCCCACCTCCACCAGCTTCTCACAGAAGGGATTAACACAGGATTTAATTAATAAGCAGAGTGACTTTTTGTTTCTTTTTATTCCTTTAGCATGGTATGTCGTACCTGGATATTGCTCAGGCTAATTCCCCTTTACCTGGGCACAGGGAAAGCCATGCTTGACCCAAAGTAGCCATGGCATGTAAAGATGTGAACACAGGTCCAGCAATCCCATCTCACCTCCTGGAAGGAATGCAGCCAGTCTACAGATGAGGAAGGCAGCAAACAGGAGGAGGGAAAGGTCACACTCTAAAACTCATGCTTTCTGTGATACTTTTCTTTGATCTCTTTGCTTTAAAAGGGTATAATGCAAATTTATAACGTCCCACACCCCTTGAAGTCACAATAGGCTAAAAAACCCCTCAAGTTTTCCAGCTGAAACTTGCATGGTCCTTGGCTTTGGTGCCAGATAAAATGTTGCTATGCCACACACTGCCAAGGAATCTGAGTGCTCTGAGTGCAGGGACACTAAAGATGCCACACAGAAGGCTCTGCATGCTTGCTGTGTTTTTCCATAGCAACAAATACGCCTGATTACAGCACATTCATATGCTCTATATAATGAGTATCCCATAGGAAATTTATCACCGTGCATCCTGCATCATAATTAGAAATCAGACTGGGGCAACTGAAGCTAATTCCCCAGGCATGGGATGTGTTTGGTGTGGAGAGGGCAGTGGGGAGCAGGGAGGGTGAGAGGCAGCTCTGCCAAGTGCCTGGCCCTGATGCTTGTTGCCAAATTTCACAGCTAATTCTGAATTATTTGTGCTGTCCCTCCTGGCACTGTGTGAGTGAGGAGAGGTGTTTTTAAAGGTTTTCTTTTCTCTTGTTCATAAATGAAAAAAAACCCACCCAAACTTTCTAGCTTGATTTCTCTTCTGGTCCACACTGGCAGGGAGAAATTGAAACCAGAAGTGTTTAGAGTTTAGTTCCATAGGCAAAGTGTGTTCTCCTGGGAGGTTTCTGCTGTGGCTTGGTCCAATTGTTACTGCCATACCACTTACAAATATTCTTAACTACTTCAGACAAATTCAGCGGTGCTCTAATGAAAAAATAAAATACGCAGGCAAAGTTTCAACCAGGAAAATTTAATAAAGAATTTTATTCACCTGACAAATCTAATCAATTTTCACCAAATAAGGCAACATTCAGCCTCAAGGCTAGGAGTTCACTGCATGTGTGTGGTGTGTACATCCTTACAGGTTCAATGGACTTGGGTTTTGTGTCTAGGGCTGAGTTCAAAATGAAATGTTCCCAGCAGGTCAAAAGCTGCTTTGTAGCACAGCAATTGAGTTAGGTGTTCATACAGCTCAGGCAGTGATGATAGCTATTAAGGTATCTACTTATATTTGCCATCAGCACTGCATTAAGGTTTTTTCTTATATGATGAGATCTGTTGAGATTCAGGTACTGAAATTATCTTTCTTCTCCATTAACCTGTGTCACTTCAGTTTATCAACAAATGCTGCCCTTGACTGCAGCCTGATCTGAGCCCTCAGGCTTTCACCCAACCTCCAAGGACAGAATTTGGTCACCATTGGTAAGTAGAACACAAAGGGGAGTCACAAATATGTACAATATTGAAGCCATATGCAAATATATTAATAATAATTATGACTTTGTAGTTAAATCAACTGTCTTTCTACCCAGAGGTAATTTTCTGAGGCCTCAGTGAGCTCATGGTCAGAAGTGGGTTGGAAATTGTGCAGAGGAGGGATTTTCCACGCTGAGATTTATCATGTTACATCACCTGCTGTTGCAGGGGCACGTGGGAGTGAATCAGGTGCCCCAATGTAGGTGTCTTGTGACATTTTTGCTGCTCTGCAGCATTTGAGACATGGCCATACTGCTGGAATGTGGGGTGCTGTGAGATCTGTGCCCATTACAACAGGCACAGTTGAATGTTGAAGTGGCAATAGATGCTTGTCAGCTGATCCCTTCTACTGCTCTCCCTCTATTATCTAAATAATGATATTTATTCAATAAATGGGCTAATTTAATGCCCCAGAGATTGAACTGACTTTAGGCATGATATTGTACATTTCATTGAAATTATTTAGGATGGGCTCACAGAAGTTCACGAGGCTTCCAGTTCTTCCTATCTGTGCTAAAAAAACCAAGACAAGCCCCATGCTGCCCAGTTGAACTGCATTTTGCCTGTGTAATGGCTCTAAGTGATGCAGTTACAGCCTCATGAGAGTGTAATGTTTCAGACTACTGCTATGGAACAACGTGCTGTGTGTGAGTGGAGCAATCACTGAGATTTCCTTCATCTCAATTCCCCCCTGCCTCCCTACTCAGGCATAGCCCAGGTGTGGATTTGGGGCATGCAAAGGGCAGCCTGCACCTAACCTTTGCAATGACATGAAGGTTGCTGTGGCCACTTTGCTATTCCATGGGTGCTGGAGTGCATGCAGAACTCTCTTGCAGGTTGCTGTCATAATTGTGACTCTCACTGCAGTTTTCATCTTGGAAACGACTGATGGACGTGGTGGTTTGAGGTAAAGGAAGCAGTGCCAGATTTCAGGGACTGGCATTGTAAATGCTCTGGTAAATGGACTGTTCTTCATTTGCCATCAACTGGGTCTTTGAGCTTGGACTCACTCTGCTGATAGACCAGTCTTCTCACAACAAGCACAGCACTTTGCTCCCATATTCTCCAGTCTGGAACAAGGAAAATGCAAGAAGCCTCTTTACTCCTTCCCAGGAGAATGCCAGCGTTTGCAAGAGTCCCACAGCTCCACAGCATTAATGAAATCAGTGGATGGATGGTGTACTGTGAATTGAAGTGGTCAAAACACTCTGTTGTAACCTTTGAATTAAGTGCTGCTCATCCCAGCCCGGAGGTGAGGCAGCTGGACAAATGGCCTGGCAGCCAGCCCAGATGCCCAGTGGGCACTTGCTGGGCACCAAATGGCCATGTGTGCTCTTTGTCCAAATGTTCTGGCTGCAAAAGGCCCTGTTTCACAGTGCCTGCCCCTGAGGAAGCATTTCTCTGTCTCAGGAGATGATGCTACAGCAGTTTCTGTGCCATTTGTTACCTGCTTGCTCCCTGAAGTGGCCAGATTAGGTAGAAAAGTGTTTTCATCAGGAGGAGAAGCTGCAGAGAGTGCTGATGTCTTGTTTGGCAAGGGTGGAAAAGCATGGGTTTTAGACAGGTTTTCAGGCAAGGGACAATGGTTACAAGTGGCTGTCATGTGCAGGGGAAGAGTAATTTCCACCCTCAGGTTGTTTGCTGTTGTGGGGGGAGGCAACAGGCTCCCTACTGTTCAATGTCAAATCTTGCTGTGATTTATTGCAACTGTACACAGGTCTAAAAGCTCTTCTTTCCACAATGCTGTGAAGCTGCAAGTAAATTTTATTCATTTTGGGGGGAATTTTCTTGATTACAGACAACAAAAAGTCCATTTCTGTTGGTTGGCACACCTCCTGCCTAAGATCCAGGCAGTGAGAAAGATCCCTGGGGGCTTTTCCAGGTTTGTGCTGCAATTTGATCTGCTGAACTCGCAGTGACCGAGGGATTATCATCCTTAGTGCTCCCAGGGTTAGGTTTTCCTCTGGAAGTCAGGTGGTGTTCTTCTCACTAAAGCACAGCCAGGGCAGGGTGTTCCAGTGGCATCCTGTGTTGGTTTGGGGTGACTGGACTGACAGATCACATCCTTCAGCACTCATTGTAGTGCCCATCCGGGCAGCAGAGCAGGTTTTAAAACCATCTACACATGAAACGAGCTTGGTGCAGCAAGAATAGATCAGAGCAGGAAAAGAGAGATGAGTAAGGAGGAGGGAATGGGAAATAGGCTGATGTGTCTTTGGAGGGAGGAAAAGGAATGTGTAAAACAGACACAGGAGCAGTAGATCAAAGTAGCCCAGTGGGAAGAGGAGAAAGAGCAAACTAGTTATTGCATGAACAAAAATATCATCATGGCTGAGACATGAAGGGAATGACAGGAGGAAAAGAACAGAGGTTGAGAGTAAAAAGAAACATTTTCCTCTTAGAAAATAATAGAAGAGTAATAAAGGATAGGAGTGGGAAGTGAAAGGGAATTAGATGAAGAGGAGGAAGGCTGGAAATAAAGAGATTCTAAAACGGTGACTGTATGACCCCAGGGGAAGAGCAGCAGCTTGGAAACGTATCTTGAAATTCACTTTGGGTAGCACATCATGAAGCTCAAGCTCAGGCAGGAGCTCTTTTCTTTTGGGAAACAGCAACCCGTGCCCACATGAATGTCAGATTGGTGTTGATGCAGGTGGGGGCTGAGAAGCCAGTTTGTGGCTGGAGCCCTGGAACAGGGCCTTGTTTAAGGGAAAGAAAAGAGCCCAGGGAAGCACAACCAAGCTGCTGTGGTTCAGTGAACCAGGCAGCATGTGATGACATTTCCTTTAAAAGCCTGCCTTGTGATGAGCTTGCCGCAGGCTCAGCCCAGGCGCTGGCAGCCTGCAGCAGAGCGGCGCTGGCCACACAGCACCCTGTGGGACGTGCCTGGGCTCCCTGCCTTCCCTGGAGCTCTTGTACAGCCTGGCTTCCAGCAGCTCCTGCCTGCCTCCTCCTGCCTCTGGCTGCCTGCTCAGGGTGGCCAGAGCCTGCACTTTTGGCAGCTGGAGCTGCTCGGGCTCTCGGGGTGGATGTGTCCCTCCTTCGTTATCCCACCGCTCAGCTCAGTGGAGCAGTTTGCTTCCTCCCCAGCTGTAAGTGGCATTGTTAGTTCTTTGGCTCTAATAATCTTCATTTGAAGCTCTAATGGATATCCACACAGATAACATGCTAATTTATTAGTTCAGCTCAACTGGGCTGCAGGATGAAAAATGATTGCGGAAGACTTTTAATAAAATTCAAAGGGATTTTATAGGTCTCAAGCCACTTTTAAAATGCAAGAGAAAGCCAAGAGTATTACTTTGTTAACCCACATAATTCTATCCTGCCTAATGAGGTCTGGAGCTAATCTTCAGTGCCCTGCCCTGGGATCAGAATTATTGGAGCAGGTAAACACTGCTAAGTGCCACGCTGCATCTCCGAGTCGGGTTGCGTTGTCACCGTGACTTTCTGTTCCTTGCCTTCTATCAACTTTTCATAAAGCTCAGAATAGAGATGATTATGGAAAAACAAAGAGCTGGCTTCCTGTAGTGAGTGGCATGCAGCAGCCTCTCCTCTGCTGGGGTTGAGGCAGTGAAGGGAAGCACTGGCCATGCAGCTCCCCACTCCTGTACTGCTTGTGAGGAAAAATATTTTGATCTGAGTTAAAAACAAGGCAATTGAATGCCAGTTCTCAGAATGGTTTGGAGAAGCTTTTCTGGTTTCCAGAAAATTGCACTGTGTCACAGCAGGCTCCACTTTGCTGTTTTCACAAGGTGTACAATGCCATAACCAGCCACAAAGCAAACCCACATGAGTGTAGAGTTTGTCATTATGCTTACTAGTCTAATACAGCAGCACGAGTCCTGTGTTCAGGGCAGGTTTTGTTCAGATTTATAAGCATTATGACATTAGTAATCCTTTTCCTGAGTGTGTAAGCAGTGCTTGTCACAGTCACCAGCAAAGCCCAGTCACAGATGTGGTTTGGATGCTGGAGAGAGTTTTGTCCAACTGAGTGACCTCGTGATTCACTCTGGTCCCATTACTCAGTGATTAGAGTGTGACCTGGGGAATATTAGCCACAGTCAAAGCAGAGGAGGTTAAGGTGACCACTTACCAGGAAAATGTAGCTTTCAGGGTATAATCTGTTTACAAGCATTTAATTGCAGTAAATGAGCCAGGCAGAAGGTGAGGAGGATCTGAAACACAGAGGAATAATAAATTGACTCATGTTTATTTAAGCATTTATATCTTCTGAGGCTGGGCTTAGCCTGAGGATGCAAAGGGATTAAGGCATGCTTGCAAAGCCCCTTGTCTTCTGCATCCTACTTTTCCCCTATAATGCCAAATCCTCTATCCCTTTTCAGTGGGGTCCATGCACTTGTACATATTTTTTTTTTTGCTTAGAATATTCTCCCCTGTCATCTGCACTGTTCAGTCCTGTACATCTCCCTCCCTCTCCCAAACTATTCCTTGTGTTTCAGTAAATGCTGCTCTTTTGAGCTCATTTATCTTCCCCTGCTTCCCTTTAATTTGAATGTAGAATTATCTATCTCCATGCCTGAATGTGTAAACTGGGTTGTATCACTTCAGGCCAGCTGAAAGCTGTACTTTCCAGAAGGGCTCAATTAATTAAACAAATCTCAACCCCAATTTCGTTTTGACCTAAGTTCTAAAACGCTTGACATGAAATGGATCATTTTCTGGAGTTTTCCTCTTGATGAATCCACATTTAATATTAAACTAAAATCTAAATTAGTTTTTTTTTTCCTTTCAAAATGTCAACATTTTCATTTTGAAAAAACGTTGAAACAAAATGTTCTGACACCTTGGAAAATCCATCTCCTCCCATACCAATTTACCATCCAAAAACCTATCATTAATGTTTTATCCATGAAAATAACCTAATCAGCACTTGCAGAGAAGCTTCATCTCCTTTTAGTTCCACGGCTCATGGGATTGCATTTTTGGAAAAACGCACCTGCATTTTTGGATTGTCCAAGGGACAATCCTGAGCTGGGTGCAGTGGGATGTGATAAATGGGAGATGTGGCCTGGGGTCACCTCAGCCTGGGGTGGCTCTTGCACCCCAGTCCTGGCTTTTGGATGAGTGTGTAAGAGCTTCACCTGCCCTGGCTGGTGGGCAGCAGTGATGGGCCACACTGGGGTACAGGTTTGGCTCAGGCTGGGGCTCTGCTGCCTCCCTGGAGCAGCTGTAGGGTGTCTCCAGCTCTGCTGTGGCCCCTCTCAGGCACCACCCTGGGCTGATGGTCTGGCTCAGCCCTGACCCATTCCACAGAGGTACCTGGGCTGCTCCTGCAGCTGCCCTGCCTTTTACCCCCTGGGGCAAGAGCTTTTGTTTCCCTGAGCATGGCCTTGCTGCTCAAGGCCCAGAAGATGCTCTTGACCCGGTAATGCAGACCCACAGAAGTGTTTCACCCGTGCAAGCAAGGAGATATTGCTGTCCTTGCTTTCTGGATGCAGAAACAAAGTGCATTTTCCTAGTCCTCGCTGATTTTCAGCACTTTCCTTCATTTTTATGACTCATTATGGTTCTCATTTTCTGGTTATAGCCAAAGAATATGCTCTCACCGTGATTCTCACATTCCCACAGCTGAGGAGCCCAGCATGGGCTGTGCTGCACTATCCCATCCCCTCCTTCCATCCCACACGGGCTGCTGTGCTGGGGGAGCCTGGCCAGGTCCCTCTCTCTCTGCCCAGGCAGGCAGAGGGCACAAGGCAGCAGCTTGTTTTCCAGGGCCCTACAGGAGGGGTGTTTGCTGCCCAGCAAAGCCCAGTAACACCTCTGAGGCTGCAGGGACGTGTCCTGGGCTTCTCTTCAGCCCCAAGCCCCCTCTGGTCCCCACTGTGCGAGGCGAAAGCGGAGCGAGCAGCGAGAGCTGTCCGGTGTGGTAGCTGTGAGCCCATCAGCCCTGTTTATGATCTCATGGTTCAGGGCTCTGGGGTGGGGAGCAGTGCTGCTGCTGGGCTTGTTTTAACAAGCTCTTCTTGCAGGGCAGCTGCTGGAGGCAGCTCCACCAGAGAGGCAAAAACCTTGTGGTTGCGGGAGCAGAACAAGGTGACCTGCCAGGTGTCTCGTTCCTGAGATTTATCCCAGACCTGGGCTGGCTTCCTCCCTTGACATTGTCCCTGTGGTTTATGCTGTCTCTGCAGCTGGGGATGAGGCTGGGAGGATGCAGCACTGAGGAGATTTCCTCGTGGGCTGCAGGGTTTGGGTGGCTCATATGTGGGGTGTGTGACACAAACTGCCAGGGCCAGCACACTGTGCATGCTGGCACCCACAAAATGTGCATTAGGGTGGGTGTGTGCATGTCCTGTTTGTCTTCATTTATCAGTCCACAATAATTAACCATCACAACCCCCCAGACAGCCTGTGGGACACAGCTCTGTTATATGTGCTCCATGCTGGCCAGCCAGAGCTGGGAGTAGCACTATCCAGGGATGCAGAACATCAATCACTGCAGTCCATTCCCCATGTCTGGTTAAGTCTCAAGCCTGGGGACTGTTCCAACATCTTGAGTTATCCCAGTGTTAAGTTCAGTTTCTATTCTGTCTCCCAGATCTGCAACTGGACTTCCTCGTTTGACTTTCACTTTCTAAAGAGCAGATTAATTTCATGGGATCTGCAGTGGAAAACTCAGCTGTGCCAAGAAACCTAGACAGATTTGCAGGAGCAGACATTTCAAATTGCTGGGCTGCAAACAACTTGGAGCTACTTGTAAAGCCATGTGAAATGAAAAGAGTTTTCCAGTTAATCTGCAAGTGAAAAAAAAAAAAATATATCCCAGTGTTAAGAGGAATGCTTTTTGGCTTGGGCTCTGATTTCAATGGGTTTAAGATGATTTAAGTGGGGGCTCCTGGAAGCTTTCTGCACTGTTCTGTACAGAGTTTGGTTCTTGTGCTGCTCCTTTGGTGTCCACTGTGTTCACACAGGGCATCACCATCAGCCCCTGTGGGGTGGTCTCCTCTTGGGCTTGGAGACTGGGAACAGATTTTTCTGGAGCAAAGCAACTTCAGTGTGTTTGTGCAGGTTGGCATGCTTGCCATATAGAAAGGACAGTGCTTAAAAAGGGAATTACCTGAGAAAGTGCAAAGTCTGAATTCCAGACCACTTTGTCTGTTCCCTGCTTTACATCCCATGGTGAAGCTGATGCTCCTCAAAAGCCCAGGGCCAGGCAGGTGCCCAGGTGTGTCTGGCTGCTGGCTCCTGGGTGCTAAAGTCCAAACTTGAAGTCTGCAGTGTCAAAGGCTAGGGCAGGGGAGGGAAGTGAAACAAAAAACCAGAAGCTGAGGGAGTATTTTAAAGAAATGGGTTACTCTGTCATGATGCAAGAGGCCATGACCGGGCTGAAGGCAGTGCCCTGCTCTGATTTCCCTGATTCCAGGACTTCTTTCGGTTCCTTCTAGACACTTGAGAATAAGGAAGAGTGCAGAAGGACTGTGCTGGGCCTTAATTTCACCTTCAGGAACAAGTCTTGGCCCAAGCTGGTAAGAAGTGCCCCTGCTGGATGCAGCTGCCCTGCTCCCCAGGAGGCAGAAACTGTTAAAATTCAGAGAAAGTTTTTCTGAACAGCAAAAGGGCCTGGGAAGACCTTATGTGAAAGCTGGGTGATAATTTCCCATTGCCTTAAAAGGGGAGTGGGTGTAAGTGTCGGAGTTAATGTCTGAGACTTGGTGAAGGTCATCTGAGCTTTAATGTGATTCATCTGATGGGATTTTAATTATTCTTGTGAGCAAAGTCCCACAGCTATACATGGGGAAACTCAGCTGTGCTGCCTGGCAGAGCATGGCTGTGGCTTTGTCTCCACACTTATGAAATAAAGGATATCCAAAGGCTGTGAAGGAAAACTGTGCAAGAACTGGGCATTTTTTTATTTGAGTGTGTTTGAGAAAGGGAAGCCGTATTTTTGTGTAGTAGAGCCTTTGAGGGTAGAAATCTACATAAAATAAGTAGAAGGTTGTTTTATATCTTCAGATATCCCTGCAGAGAGGTAGCAGGAGTAGCCCTGTGAAGGACAAAATTTAGAGGTGTCATTTCTTTTAACAGATACCCAGTTTGCCTTAAAGCACTCCCCTTGCATTTACATGAGCACTTTTCCCTTTGTTTGTTTGTTTATTGTCTGCCTAATGGTTTCAGCCTTATCACAAAGAATGATAGCAGCACATCACTGCAGGAGAGCTTGCAGTTGCTATTGCAGTCCCAGGTAAGTAGTAAATAGCTCACTCAGAAAAAACAAATGCTACTTTTATCAGTCTGTCCATGGCACACATATGTCCAATTTGGGATTGATCTCTCATGCAGAAAAGCTAATAACACTAAGTATTCTGCTTTTGGACTCCACAGACAGAGACAGGTTATGTGACCTCTGTTTGCCCCACAAGCCTGGTACTGTGCTGCTTCATCCATTGCCAAATTTTGTTTTAAGGAGGAAGCAGATGTGGAGAACAATGAAGGCAACTGGATAAAGAATTTCAGGCCTGGTTAAGAGAACTGTAAATGTGAGGAGATCTAGCTTTTACCTTATACACCACAGACTAGGCACAATTCCTCTTCAAGATCTGTGTCAGACCTGAGGAAGAGAACAAACACTTTTGTCCTGGAAGAAATAAAGAAAAACCAAAATCCCATTGCCCAGAGCTTTGCTGTGCAAAGTGCTTTGTAAAAATGAGAACATCTACGAGATTTGGCCCTGGCTCTTCTGACTGGAAGCTGAATGGTTAAATAGCTAAATAATCCCTACCTAGAGCCTTTGTTTCTAGATTTCACTAGAGAGGGAGAGGTTCAAACCTCCAGGTGTTTGCTGTTTGTAGCAAGGGGTTGTGGTTGGTTTGTGGTTTCTGTTTGCTGTTATGAACAGTGACTTTCATGGTCCTGAGCTGTCCAGAACCCTCTCATGTGTTTCCTGGTCATTCAGTTCATATGGATTTAGGGTAGTTTTGAGCTCTGAACTGACATGTGAGTCAGGTGGGAATTTACACTGTGGTGTTTAAAGAAAGAAAAAGAAACTCTGCTCTCAGCTCTGCTAGAAATTGAAGTAAATAATACACCTGTATCAGCAGTTTATTTGACAACATAACTACAGGTTGCTGATAACTGTTAAAAAAAAAAAAGGAAAAGAAGACATTTTGGTTATATGTTAGCATCTCCAGGAATTAGAAAAAAACACTAGGAAAGCAGATATAGCCTGGATCTTTGCAAGTGTTCTGTAACATCACAGGGCTAAAATCTTCTGTCAAGGTACTTGAAACCCAGGATCTCATTGTCTTTATTAGAACAATATCCCAGTGTTGAGAGTAGGAAAATTCAGAGTGACAGGTGCTTCATAGCTCTACAAGGACCAGGGTGCTGTGGGAGGACACAAGGTGTGAGTTGAAAATAGAAATGCTGTTTCTAGCTGTAATAATCCCCTAGAATTTCACCACGTGCAGAGCAGTGCTCGGGGCTGATGGAATTCCTCGGTAAATGGTGAGACTCTGACCTGGCCACGTGGAGCAAAGTGAAAGCAAAGAGCCCAGTCCACATGGTGATTTTAAGTAGAGAAGTGTTACTGGGTGTTGCCTGCCCTTCCTTCAGGCTCAGGGAATCGCTGCCAAGGGGAAGAGCTCTGGAGCTGGGGTGGACCCTGCTAAACTGAGCAGGGCTGTGGTGGGAAAAGCTGAGTGCTTTGGCTCTTGCAGGGATGTGCTGGAGTTGTGGAGATCTCCCTGGGCAGAGAGGAAGCCTTGGCAGCACCTGGCTGTGCTAAGCATCCATTTACAGATCTGAAATCCCAGTTTAATTCCGGAAGGGTGAGTGTAAGGTGTTTTCAGTTTACCCATTCTGGACAACTTTTTGCTGCTGAAGTAGACAGAAGTGCTTTGTAGAGGTTTATAATAGCTCTCAACCTAAGTGTTTCTATTGGATTCAAAGAGCTAATTATCCCTTTAAAATGCCTTTCCAAAATTGTTTTCAGACTTCTCCTCCATTATAGCTGAACCCAAATTTGAGTGTCTCATGTGTTTGTAACAGGTGCCATAGGACACCTTCTCAAAAAGAAACACCAGCCAACAGCTGATGCCACAAAGATGTCACTATCAAAGGCAGCATACCGGGATATTTTGAGGTTTTTTTGACTGAGTGTGTTCTATTCTAGTAATGTTTCCCTTAGACTTTGTTGGTTTGTTTTCCATTGGGCTAAATGGCTTGGATGTACTGAGGACCTGGCATTTTTCATATGGAAAAGAAAGATTTAGCACAAAGATTTATCTTCATGAGCTAGGGGAAAATTTCCTTCTTTTTGATGGACCCAGCCCTTTAAAGCCCCTGAAAGGAAACCAAATATCTTTAATTCCCAGGAGATATCTTAGAGGATCAGAGCTAAAACATTACTCTCTGAACTATTAGACACAGAGACCTCTGCATGACCCTTTGTGTTTCAGAGTCTCAAGGCTGTGGATTCTCCAGAAGAACCTATTTCTTCTACAACCAGAGGCTGAACAAGAGTGCACCATTATAGAAGTTTAAATAAACCACATAAGGTCATCTGCTGCTTAAATCCTGGCTACCAGGTCTATAGATATTTTTGCTTTGTTTCCAGGCGAGCTCAGAGTCCCAGTGCCAAAGGGCAACATGTAAATTGTGCTGTTATTCTGAAGCATGCAAGGTAATAAATGGTGCTGTCAATTGTTTTCACTCGAGTGACAGATTTATTCTCTTCAAGACAAATGACCAGGAATGGCTATTATTGCAAAAAATTCACTGTGTATCATCTTGTGCCTGTTGTTTAACAAATAATGCTAAGTCTAATTGCCTTCCTCTGTGGCCAACTACCTATGAGTTAATGGTTTTTTTTATTGAAGACGTGTAATTTACCATTGCTTTTGATGTGCCATCTGATTGAATGTCTCTGTGAATCACATCTGCAATCTAACACTGCGTGTCCCAGAGGAATACCCCTTATCCCATTGTTTTCTCCTGAGCTGGGTAAAAACAGTGTTAATTTTTTTTTTTTTTAAACACAAACTATTAAGCTTCTGTTTCCTGATTTCTAGGCTGACATTCCTGCTCCTGGCAGATGCACTGAAGTTTAATAAATCAGTTGCATGTGGGAATGTATGATGTTTTATTGTACTAGAAATAGTGGGTTTAAATCTCAGCAGCACTTTTTACAGAATAAACATGGAATTAGCTTGGAATCTGATCCTGCAGTTCTGTCCAAAATCCCCTGGAATGCAGGCCTTTTTGATAGCACCCTGCTTTTCAGCAAGAAAATTCTGCAGCTGATACACTTCAGGATACAAACATTATTGCTTTTTAAAGATTTTTTAGTGATTCAGCAATGCCTGTTTTTCTACAAGTCTGTGTTCCATTTTATTTTCCAGTCAACATTGCAGTGTTTGTCATGTTTTAGGTTCGAAACAGCATCTAAAACCGTAAAGCTTACATAAAGCTTACACTTCAACAATATATTTTAGAAAAAGCTGATGGCAGACAAATGTTGAAGTTAAAGCCTCGCTTCCTTGCAAAACAATCCAGCTCCACGTGCCAAAAAGGAGGTGATGGGGAGCAAAAGTAAGATTTCTATCAGCAGAAATCTTAATTTTTGTAGCTATTGAGGTCTGTTGTGGTTGAGAATGCAGTGAAGTGGTCCCAAAAAGGTCATCAGAGATGTGAAGAGGTGACAGAGGCAGCTTGTGGGCCATCCTCTGCCCCAGGCACTGCATTTCAAGGTTCCCCTGTTACTAAGAACTGTACAAGTGCAAGTTTTGTGCTGGTGTGATGAGCTAAATTAGACACAGTGATTTATTCCAAAATTATTCTGAATGCTCATATGATTGAATTCTTCTCCCATAAAGATGGTTGATACTACTGGTAAAGGTATTTGTTGCTTTCAGTTGTGTTTTCATGACAGTATCAAACTGGATTAGTCATCCTGGTGTAAATTACAACAGCGTGACTTTCCCATGCAGATAAATTTTTAGCCAACACTTAAGGCCACGGCTTTTATTTGCATTTCTTTATTACAATAATGCTCCATTAATGGGCTTTCTCAAGCAGCAAGGTCTGGTTTGCTGGTAGGTGGGTGTTAGACAGGGGAAATGAGATGGGGAAATCAAACTAGGGGATCCAGGTAGGACAGGAACTGTGGCTTGTCCTGCAAGGAGCAGCATCCTGAGGGGGCTCTGCTGGGGAGGCTCTCAGCACGCTGTTATTCTCCAGTTAAAGCAAATTGCCAGCAAACCCCGAGCACAGATTGCTTTGTTCTGTTAAAACAAATATCCAGGAAATTCAGCTACAAACTTTTGCTATCACTTAGCTCTTATCTCGCTCTATTGCAGTAACTATTTGATGACCTCAGCAGAGGCCTTGAATCCAGTAATCAGTTCTTCAAGTTTGCAACAAAATCTGTTCTTTTTCCTAAACAACCACAAGTAACAAGAGGTTGTCTTGGCCTTTTATCTGTTTTGACAAACGAGGGCCTAGACCTCGTCCTCTGCATGCTGATCTGCTGCTGCAGGCTCTGGAAGGAGGATGTGGCTTGGCTCTCCAGGCTCCTGCCTCAGCTGGGACTGCCTGGCAAAGCAAAGCAGGGAATTGCATTCCTTGCCTGAAAGGCAGCAGAGCCTGGCTGGTTTTTATCAGGGCTGCCACCATGAAGTTCAGCTGATTGATTTGCATAGATAATTTTTAGTTCCTGTTTAGCCTGAACAGGAGTGGCTTGGGGAGTAAATGATGTGAGTGATTCACTCGAGGCAATATTCACCCTGGTGCTTTAGCCCCGAGAAGCCAGTGATGCTGGTACCTTTCAGCTCCAGCTGTAAGCCTCTGTTTGGTGTGGAATGGGTTAAATTGCAGCCTGTGACTGCAAATCATTTGTCTGAGGACTGGGACCGACCGTTCTTATCTTTACAGTGAAATATTATCCCTTCACGGTTAACAACCAGCAGCAAACCTGCTCATTGTGGAAGCAGTTTGGCATAATTAGCCGGTTAAAGAAGTCTGCCTATTGATTAACTGAACTAAATGACCCATAATTAAGAGCCTAACTGTGGAGCTAATCTATTTGGTGGTGTTGTCCTTCCCCTTACAGGTTTGGGACCTGCAGGTCTGTTGGCTGTTGAGGGTGAGGAGCCCATGTGGGTGGTAATTGTGTGGGTTTGGGGTTCTCATGCACACCCCGATGGGTTCTGGGGGGCTGCTGGCACATTGCTCTCCCCTCTCACACCACAGAGGTGCAGCAGGAGCCCTGCTGGCTCCAGGAGGGTTTGCTGCCTTTCTCAGGGCTCGCTGGAGCTGTCTGCTCCACCTCACCTGGGGTTTATGGGGGCTTGGGGGAGCTGACTCCATCCCTGCAAACATCCACATGGGCTGTGAGAGGGCCCTATGGGCTGGAAGGGAACCCAGGCCACAAGAAAGACCAAGCTGGGGCTGAAGCTGTGGGAAGCCATTTGTCTGGTTAGCTTGCAGTGTTATTTCCTTGCAAAAAAAGTTGCCTATTTTTAGCCGTAATTTGTGTCTTGTGTGATGCATAGTTTCTATAAAATGTATTCTGGAGTTTAACTTGGGTAGTTGAGAGGAGCTCTTGTTTATACCTAAATATTATTGAATCTCTCATTACCCTCTTTGTAAAGTGCTACTCTCTGCTCACACTTTTTTTCTTATGTCTTTCTAAAGATTATGCCAAAATGAGTTCGTTGCTTTGCTCTCCCTTTGATGCAATGCTATAAAAACAGGATCACACTTTAGTGGTGACACCAGCCAGCCTGCACGGTCTGAGCTGGTACCAAGCTGCACCAGGCCAAGGGATTGATAACATTAAGTTACAGTTTCAAATAGTCACAAAGAAAACAATGCTTTGGGTTTTTTTTTTGTTTGTTTGTTTGTTTTTTGTTTTTTTTTTTATTATTTTTGAAACTCAACTCTTATCTGCCTCTTCTTCTCAATCAATCCTCCCTAAACCCACAAAAGTAGCAATCTGAACAGATTTGGTCTCGAAGAGTTTAAGGTTAAAGGACTTCTTAAGCACTGCACTTTCCTCTGTTGGGCCCACTGAAATAATCAGAAAACATTCTCACTGACTTTACTGGGTGTTAGAATAGGCCCCCCAAATCTTCATCGTCTCCTGCATTGTGGAAAGCTTTTGGCTGTGTGTGTTTCTGGCACAGAAAGGAGATTCTTTCTCCACGTTGTTTCCTTTAACCTCTAAAAGCTTTCAGCCATCGGCAGCGAGAGCTGCTGGCGACAGTCGGCTGTGCTGGCATCCTCATCCTCAACCACTGGAGGAGCAACTCAAGAAATGAAGACAGGTCTTGCTTCTGCTCTGGCCACACAGGAGTGAGGGAGGTGTCTGCTGATAGTGTGGAGGTGGCTGTGCAAGGAGCAGAGGTACCTGGTGAATGTGGAAGGGTGATACAGGTCCCCCTCCTTTGGCCTGGGGGCTTTGTGCTCTTTGCTTCATCTCTGGTTTCCTTCAGATCTTTCTGGGTCCTCGCAGCCCCCAGTCTGAGGAGGCATTTTCTAGGCACAGACCCCACCTGTGCTGGATTGAGCTGTGTGTTTGGAGGCTGGACTGGTGTCCCAGCTGTAAAGCACCTCTGTGTGACTCTGGCCAGGGAATGGCCTTGCCCCAGAGGTGGTCTATGAGAATTGGCCAAGGAGCACAGCTGGAGCTCTGGAAAAATGTTATAAGCAATTGCAAGAGAGCTTGTACAAGAACCTGACTGAGGATAAAACTCTGCAGCTCCCTTTCAGGCTTGATTTTATCCCATTCTGGCCTTTCATCCTTCCTTTTGTACACATTGCTATGAGGGAATAGTTAGTTGCCTCCTGTTAATATATTAATATTGATATATTAATCTCCTATTATATCTCCTATTGATATATTAATATCTCAAGATGTTCATGCAATGTCTGAGCAGCAGAGCTGGTTCCTGCTGAGTATCTGACCAGGATCCAGGAGGTTGCTTTGATCCTGGTGGTGGGGAGCAGGGAGACAGAGGGCTATTTTCTTCCCCTAGCTGCAAGAAAGCCATGGAGCTGTTCACATCACCTCGCCCCCCAAGGTGGAAATTCCTGGAGCAGCTCACATTTGTCTACCTGTTAAGCCCTTTAGAAAGAAGTGAATTAACTCCCTACAAAGGTGCCAGGGACAGCTCAGAGCTGCATGAGATCTCATCAGGATTCCTCTACACACAAATGTCCAAAACCCTCCAGTGAGGGATCAGAGCCTGGGGAAGGCAGGGATCACTGAAATGGCTGGGCTGGCTTTCTGCCAGCCATTAAGGCAGCCCTCAGGGCCATGTTGGGAAGAGATGAGATGTCTCCTCTCCTCTTCTTACTAGAGTGGTGCTTCCTGCTATATTTGCTGCTTTTTAAAAGTTTGGATTTGGTCAGTGCCTCATAAGCATTTTTGCTTTGGCAGTGACAGAGCAGCTGCTTCCAGGAGCTTGCAGAATCCCCAGCAAATCTTGAACTTGAAAGCTTCTATTATTTACATATATATGTAATTATTATTAGATTTATATATAATATCTGCTTATTTAATGTACATATTATTAAAGGGGCTCTGACTGTATCAGCAATTGCTTCTTAGCAGATCATGTTATGCTTCACGTGTCACCACAGAGGATGTAGATAATCTGAAAAGTGCCTTGCTTGCACACCAGAGCTTTAATAGCTATAACAAGACAATTAGTACATCGTTCCACTTGAACTTTAATGTAATAATTGGCAGTAAGTAATTCCCCTCTGATGTGATACACAGCCCGTGTTGTGAACAAATATCAGAGCAGCCCTGAGTAGGAAAGGGAAAATAAAAGTCACAGCTGCTGATTATGACCAAGGGGGTGGATTTGGGGATGGTGTTCCACAATGATGGATGTGATGTGGATGTTGGACATGGCCCAGGAGCGCTGTGAGGATTTCCACTGGATGTGACATCCTGATCTGCTGTGTCTCTGCATCTCTGGATGAGTGGGATGTATTGCACAGTGCCTCAGGGGAGGGGACACATTTATCCCCAGGTGTGGTACTGAGAGCTGCAGAGGAGGCTCTTCTTTCACTCTCCCTGCCCACAGAGAGAGTGACCTTGAAAAAGGGGACATTTGGATGGCAGAGATATTTTTTGATAGTCAGTGAATCAGAGCCTTGGCAGAGGCCAGCACATCCTGGAGCAGAATAAGGATTGCCTCTTTCTCAGCATGACCCCAAACACTTCTGAATTTTCAAACATGTTTTTCATCCTCTCTTGCAGTGAGGTCAGTGGGGAAATAGAGGCTCTAATGCAGCTTTGTGATTTGAAGTTTGGTGTTTAAGCTGTGCTCTAATGTATCATGGAAAAGCATTTGTTTCCCACGATGGATCAAGTGGATGCCAGCAGATTGCTCCTTCTGTGCCCAGGTCCTGAGCCCCACTGCCTGTGCCCAGCCCTGGCTTTCTGGAAAAAACACTGCTTGTGTCAGGAAAGCTCTTCCAGGCTTCCCTAATGATGTTCACATGAAAGGAAAAGCAAGGGGGAGGGAGGAAACATCTTAACCCATGTCGGGTGTGATCTCTCCTGTGATCACATCCTGTCTGATCCCCCCTTCTGGGTCTCTGAAGTGTAGGTGGTTGGTGTGTGTTTTCTGGAGCTCTGTGTTCAGTTCTGTGCAATGTGTGGGTACAAAAGGCTGCTTACCATAGGAGTTTGTGATCTGGAGAAAACAGGAAATGAAATTTGGGCAGTACTACAGAAGATGGGTTTTCACTGACCCCATGTTTTTGAACAGAGTCATTTTGAACAGTATTTTTTAGGGCCAGATGTGTAATTAATGATTTATCTTAGTTTTTGCAGATTTTTATGATGAGGGTACCATGTAATTGTTTCCAAGCAAGAAAGACAAGGAATGTGTTTCCTAACCTTCTGAGGTAATAGTCAGATGTGAACCATGATAGCAGTTAAAGTTTCCATGGGATGGTTATGTGACATGCACATCACAGAAGTGCTGACAGAAAGCACTGAGTGCCATCCCCAGTGCTGGCACTGAGGCTGTAGCACAAGGGGTGACCCTTCTGGAGCCCCTGCTCACTGGGGAGTGGGGATAGCTTGCTCAGGCCACAGTGAGGGGGAAGGTGTTGACACTTCTGTGACAGGAGCTGGGGAATCTCAGCACCTCACATCCAAGGCCCTCTCAGGGAGGTTCTCTCTGACGCTGAGAACAACAAAATTCCTCCTCCAGCACAGGCAGGCGTGGATGGATGAAGCATCTCCAGTTGTCACAGCCCCTGGCAGGAGCAGCACTGCTGTCCTGGGCAGAGCTTCAGTGCAGTGCATCCTCCCCTGCTGCCAGAGCGGCCGATGCTGTGCTGGCTGTGCCGGCAGATGGAGGCTCTGGCTCCGTGTCCCTCGGAGAAACCCCCGTGATCCATTTAAATATTCCCCATCCGAGCATGGCAGGACCCGCTGTGCTTGGCAGTGGGTCAGGGGTGGACATCAGGTGTAGCAGTGAGCACAGGAATGGGAAGAGGAACATGTTGGGGGCTCCAGGCACTGCTCTCCTTCCACCCAAATTCCTTTGGCAGCTGGATCTCCTGCCGCTCCTGTTCATAAAAAGCAAATGACTTCTCAGATTTATTAGTTACCTCCAGGTGCAATTTATCAATCGCAGGCTGGGCCCTGCCCAGGCAGCTGGGGAGAAGATTGTGTCTTTGATTAATGTGCTCTCCCCCACAATGGTGGCAGATTTCTTACTGGGGTTTAATTCTAACAGATTCTTAAAAATAACAAGAAGCATATTCAGCGAGCTGTTTAAGAGGATGCAGAGCTGAAGCACAGTTCATTCTCTAAAGCTTTGAAGTATTTACAGAAGGGGTTGAGGGAATCTTCATGGAAGCTGGGAGGGTAAAGGAGGAACTTTAAAGGAGGGTGAATTGGAATGGGCGGAAAAAAGGAACAATTACAACAGCTCATAGTGGAAACAGGAGACTGAGGGGTTTCAAAGCAGAAATGAAACAATGGGAGTGAGAGCTCAATAAGAATAAGCAAAAAATGTTAAAGTCTGGGCTCTTGCAAACACAGGGGTTTCCTTTAGCCAGCACCATTTTTTTGTTTGGAATTTTTATGAAAGGGTAGAGGAACATTAAGTGGGAAAAATCAGAAAAACTAGGAAGAGGAAAATGGGGAGCCCCCCAAACCATGGGCTGCAGCGTGGAAAACCTCTGAAGCTTCACTGCAGCCATTCCCCTAATGCATCAAGAGGATGTGTTTTCCTCTCTTTATTTTCTTCACCTTTTAGCAACAGCTTAAAATGAAAACATTACATACAGACCTGCCTTTTAGAGACTAAGCCAACAAGGGCTCTTGATCTTTTGACCCTTTTTTCACAAATGGAAATATATTAACTTTCCCCTCAACTATTTTCAACAATGCCAAAGCTGTTTTCTCGCAGTTCAGGTCTGTGCTGGAAAGCAGTTTGCTTATTTCCAGTGGGATGAGGATGCTGGTTCAGGATGGTTTGGAAAAACTCCACCAGCATCATCTTGTGCCCTCTGTACCTGAGTTGGCTGCTGACAGCCCTCCTAGGTGCAGCAGCTTAGATTTCAGCATGACACAGTGTTTTCACACCCTTTGGTAAGGAGGAACATGATAACCCAGTTAGAGGGCAGGATGCTCCGAGCTTTCAGTGCATATTTATACCATCTATTTTAAGCATCTACTTTCAGATCTTTCTATATGGTCAGTGCAAAAAAAAAAAAAAAGATCCACATCTCTGGAAGGTGACTCATGACACCTAAAATAGACTCCTCAGACATCCTCTCTCTGCACTAATTATAGCAGGAGGCTGGAGATGTTTAGCACAGTTTCAGCACGTGGAGGTTGATGCTGCAGGAGAGAGCAGCTTTGTTTTCCCTGGTGCTGGCAGCGGGGTGCAGTGAGGTGTGTGCAGGTTATTTGCAGCCCAGTTCCCTGGTTTTATGGCCTCCCTGCCCTGTTTCCCTTTGCTCCAGAGAAAGGTGTTGAAGCCCACACAGGTACTCCCAGGCCTGTCCAGGCTGATGATCTGCTCTGTTTCTGGCAATGCTGAGGATGGTAGAGGGAGTGTGGTGACCATTCCCACCCAGGTCACACTGGGACTGCTGCAGGAGGCTGTAGAAGTGGGATGGGACACCTGCCTCTCCCTCAGAAAGGCCTCAGCAGAGGAAACCCACTCTGGTTTCCCCTTGTGTCACGGCTGCCGTGACAGAGCAAAGCTGGCTTTGGGAAGGGCACACAACCACAGTAACGTGGGAGATACCCCCAGGCTTGGGGCTGCCATTCACTGGCTTTCCTGCTGCTGGAAAAATAACAAAACTGTGTCTGTGGGTGAGTGTGGGGGGGATTTGCCCCACCCTGTTCATCCTTCAGAGCAGGGTTGCCAGGCTCAGAGTGGCACAGCCTGGAGTTTCTCCCTCCCCTCACCCTCACTTTGCATAGCCATCCTTGGAGCCACGGTAGAAAATTAAGCCCAGAGTTGGCCATTTGTAAACCAAGCTGACAGGAAATTGCTGGCTTTGTGCTGAAGAAGTCATTACCTTAAGCTTTATTGCCGTGTGCAGAGTTTACTTGTGACAAAGTAAATGCGCAGAGATGTCTGTAAATAGGGCTGGGATATTGCTGCGTTGCCAGCTCCTGGTAAGCCATCCATCAGCAGGGCAGGGTGGCAGGAGCCATGGAGAGCCACTGCTGCACACACAGAGTCTCCCACACACACCTGCTTGGAGCTCTGCACCCCACTGCCAGCATCTTCCCTGCCTGGGAAAAGCTCCCTCCTCCTTTGGGCTCCCGAGGATGCTTTGCAGCCCTGCTGTGCCACGGGAGATGTGATTCCACCTGGGAACAGAGGGTGCTGGGCTGGAGGAGCCACCTGGAAGGGCTCCATTACATGAGCTGTGATCTTAGGTCCCTCTGCCACTGGGCTGGGACAGCAGTGCTGCAGGGCCGGTGGGAGAGCCTGCTCTGGGCTTTTGCTTCTGTCCATTAACGTTATGGCTGTGAGAGGGAGACAGCTTTGTTTCAGTAATGCCAGCGGGAATCTCATTTCAAATAAATGAGGCAGCGAGATGCACCACTCGTGCTGCTGGAACTGCAGGAGAAGCTGTGCTGGGGAGGAAACAGATGTATTGAAAATAAGTTGGTGTCCGTGTGATTGGTGTGTGTCTAAATGATCTTGGTGGTGCCTTGAAGGAGCATCTTCCCTCCTGCTGCTGCTCCCCTCTCACTGGTGAGGAGTTGCTGGCAAGCAGGCAGCTCTGGCTCTGGAGTGGCTGAGTTCTCCTCCAGCTCACAGAGCTCTGGCAAGTGGGAAATGGGGGTTTCTGGCTTATCTGTGTTTCCTCAGCCTGCCTTACTTGTCTGAGCACTTCAGGATGTCTGGAACTTTTTATGTGCTTCTTCCTTTGGAGTCAGTCCCCTACTTCTGATGCTGCTCTGATTTTTGCCAAAATTGTGGCAGCGCAGTGCAGGCACGCATTTCTGGTCTTTTCTGGCTTCTGCCACTTGTGGGAGTGATAAAGTCAGACAGGGAATAAAATCTCATCACTTGGGGGTCACCAGAGGGGCAGCCTGGAGGAATTTTCCAGGCATTGGCTGTTGTTGCAGTACTGCAAGGAAGGCAGAGCCCTGTGTTTGCCTGTGTTTACAGCCACAGCTTCTTCTGGGGCAGCAGTGTCCGGGGGCTTCTGCAGGTGCTGCAGCTTGGGGTGGTGTGGGAAGGGAAGGGGAGGGTTGGCAGGTGGCAACAGAAATCAGATGATGCTGCAGATTTTCTCCCTCTCAGTCCTCACTCTCACAGCTTGTGCCCCCGCAGTGCCCAGAAGCTGTGAGGTTTTGTTTGGGTGGATAATCCCCTGTTTGCCCATACTGAAATCCTGATGCTGACCCGATGTGGGGCTGCTCCCAGCCCTTGGCTGGGAGGGGAACACAGAGAGCTGTGCATTCTGCTGCCTCCAGCCCTGGCCTGGGAGTGCCCATGCTGTGTTTGGTGCTGAGGAAGGCACTCATTCCTCACTCTTCAGCTGCCCTTCTGCTGCAGGGCAGTCCCTTTGGAGGGAAGGGTCCCAGCCACCCTGCTGGAGCAGCACCCAGCCCTAACTCGGGGTTGATTCCCTGCATGCCGGGCTCTGGGAGCTCTTCCAGCCAGGCACCTGGCCCTGGCTGGGGAGTGAGCCATGGAGAACTTGGCCCAGAGTGTGCCAAGAACACTCTTGTGCCAAGAGTGTGCCCGCTGACACAGAGCTTTTCATCCGCAGCCACGGCAGCCCCGCATCCCGATTAGCCCGGCTCCCATGGTGCCAACCCCAGAGCTGTGCCCCTGTGTCCCTCTCTCTGCACAGCTCCCTGGCCCCTGCCTGAGTTTGGGGACGTGGTGCCAGCAGCCTCCCACCCACCCACCCCTTATCAGAGGGAAGCAAGAGGGTTCTCTGGAGCCTCTGCTGAGCTGAGGCATCTCCTCCCGTCACTGCTGGCAAAACCCACAAGGAGCTTGGAGGGACCCACAGCAGAGCTGAACCTCGGTGGCACTGACAACCAGGTGACAGCCCCCAAGGTGCTCAGCTCAGCAGGGTGGGTAGGAAAGGCAGCAGCTCCTGAGCCCCCAAGCAGGGCAGGCACATCTTCTGGCTGCTGTGCTCTGCTCCCTGCCCAGGCTGGCAGCAGCGCTGCTGCCCTGGGAAATGCCCATCCTGGGGGATGTGATGGCAGGAGCTGCTGGGGAACCTTCCTGTCACACTCCTTGAATCAGAAAATGCTTACCTTTCCCTTCCAAAACTCAGCTCTGTGGGAATAAGGATTCTTATTTTACACATTTGAAACTGCAGTTGTAACATTAAAACAGAACTGGATTTTCAAATTTGAGGTGACTGTGTGCTGAAACTTCAGCTGATTCTTACCAAAACTGCTTGGAGAATAACTGGTGCTCTGTGGCTGCTGAATGAAACTAGCTTGCTCTAGGGTGGTGTGTCTGGGTTGTTGAGGAGGTCAAGAAAACTGTTTCCAGGGGTGGGGTCTGAGTGATCTGCAAAGATGCCTTCCCTTGAGGAATAGCTAGCGCTGATTCTCAAGGCTGAGCTCACGCTGCAGCCCTTTGTTCAGTTGAGGTTACTCATAAAATCTCTCTCCTTTACGTGGATGTTTATTTTTGGGAACCTTTGAGGAACTGAATTGTCTCAGAGACTGTTATCTCTCTGTCAAATTTGGCTGAAATTGCTCAATAAGTTCAAAGTTGTTGAGGGAGACACAGCCAGCGTGAATGTATGAGCCACAGGAAATCAGACTGACAGGCTGAAATGAGAAACACTTTAAAACTGTCAAAACAAAAAGTCTTCCCAGTGGTCTGGCCTGACTTGTCCAGATTATTGGTTCCTAAAGCATCACAAGATCCTGCCAGCTACCTCCAACCCTGAGGAGCTTCTGAGAGCCCCACTTTGCAAAGCTCAGCGCTAACTCTGCTGACAGCAGAAAGGACCCTGGGGATTAGCAAGAGATTTGCCACCAGCTCTTCTTGTGGCCTCTCAAGTCTGGGAGAGTGGAAGCCCATGACGAGATCTGAACCATTACCAACCACCCCAAGAGGTGATGGCACACCAGACTAATTTGATTTGTGTTTCCTTTTGCCAAATGACTTTGAAAAGGGATCTGATAGCAGTTAATTAGATGTAGGGGCAGATTTAAAAAATAGTTACAATAATGAATCTGCTTTTACTGGTCCCTGCTGCTGCTCCAGGAGTGCTATCACAGCCATTCACAGGATGGTTAATCTTTCAGCAAGTGCTTTGAGCATTTTGTGCAGGGAGCTACGCACCATCAAAAAGAATGAATGACCCTGTTTCTCTTCCCTATCGTGGCTATCAACCAGAGCTGTCTTTGGCACAGCTTGTAGGTTGATTTCTGGTTGAGCATTAGAGGCAGAATTCATCTGTCCAAACGTAGACATCTAATTGTGAATGTCTACATCTGAGTTACTTGTCTAGACTTGTTTATAGGAAAGAAATGGGCACCCCAAGGACATGAGTCATTGTATGCTAGAGTAAATGTCTAAAATAGGTCAGATGAATCATTCTGTAAATGGCCCCTTTTCTCTGCTGTGACTATAAAGGGAGCCCAGAGTGACTGTGAGTGGGACAGAGATGCCTCTGAAGTACAGTGAGATGCATCCCAGTTCAGATACATTTCTGGGTATGCATAGTCAGCTGCTCTTATGTTTGCACATCATCCTGACATCCTCTGTCCTCTTCTTCTTGCTCTTCCCTTTATAAATTTACCTGAGGCTGAGATGCCATTTTATTCTTGTAGCTCCTACTGCAGGATGACTCCCAGGTACCTGCTTTTCCTTTCTCAGATCATCAGACCGGAGTCACCTTTCTTCCAAACCTGTGTCTGGGCCTGGAGCTCTGCTTTATCCTCTCATGGATCCCTCCTTTTCCACTGCACTGAAACACAGCTGGGGATCTTCTTTCCCTGTGCTTGGGTACGTTCCCTGTTTAGACCATCCACAATCTCAGGTGCCCTTGTGTTCTCCAGGCCAGCACAACCTGCTCTGATTTACTCAAAATTTCCTTAAACTTCCAGTAATCTGACAGAGTCCCTTCCTGGGCTTTGATTATTGCCTTTTTCCATCTGTGCTGTATCTGCTCTGGGTGGGCACTGCCCCCTGAGAGGGACTCACAGCAGCTCAGTGCCACCCTGCTGAGATGAACTGCCAGAACCGCTGGTGTCGATGCACAATCTCTGCTGGGGAGTCAGGCTATCAGCCTCAAGCTCCTTCACAGATTTATTCCCATTTTATTTCTGTTTGCTGAACAAAAGAAATGTATAATACTTACAAATCCTTCCAGATAGGCTTGGAGCCTAGTTCTAGATGTAGCATTATTTTAACAAAACCAGTGCTGTGCTGATAAATGGGATAGTGGGAGGAGGGAAAGAAACTATTTATAACACATAGTGCAGGAGATGAGGGAGGGAAGAAAACTGAAGAGTGCAGATAAGATTTTTGCTGCAGGTGTTTTCTCAAGTTTTGGCTTGGAGACAAAGGGAAACCCACAAACCATCCAGATAAGCCCATTAGGTTAGCTGAGCACTGTTTCATTACTCAGTAGTGTTATCTAGGCCCTCTGGCCTCAACAAAATCCCAGCTTTATTCTTTCCTCAAATACTATTTTATTAAAAAATCCTCTCTGTGTGAGAGGACTTTTAAAAAAGCGTATTTTAAAAAATATATTAGAACATGGGAACTTTCAAATGCTGGCAAGCTGCACCCTTGTGTGAATGTGAATAGGACACGATGTGCCTGCTGTCTCTTGCCTCAGTGTTGCTGAGACTTTCCTTTCCTTTTCCCAGCTGGGATCGAGCCCTGGATCCACAGGTTTGGCTTTGACCAGGTGAGATTCGACATCCAGAGCTGATGGGGGCTGAGGGATGTGGGAGCAGATCAGGGGTGCTGTGGATGTTTGTGAGGAGAGAAGCTGCTGGGACCTGAGCCATGAGGAGGTTGTGAGGCAGCAAGCACCGCTCTGGGAAGCAGCTGGGACTGGGAGCTGTGGGCTGAGGGGCACCAGCCCTTCTGAGTGGGTTGGCTGAGTGTTTCAGAGGGGAACCCAGCTGATCTGCCTGGCAGGGAAGTTAAATTGTGTCCCAAAATACACATCCTCCTGAGAACCAGGCACACAGGAGCACTTGTTGGAGATGAAAGGCGATGGAACATGTAAATTGAAACCACAGTGAGCCTCACTCCGCTCTGAACCATTTCCCACTAGGAAATTCCTGGCTGCAGCAGCCTTTCTATTTGCTCTGCAGAGCGTGGGCCATTTGAAGGTGGCTCTGTGGCAGGAGGTGCTCTGGGAGGCTGCTCCCTTCTCAGCACTCACTGCCAGCAGTAAACAGAGCAGGGGTGACTCGGAGGAGCTTTCTCTTCCACCACAGAGCTTCAAGATCAGACCACATCAGTAATGAGTGCGTGTCCTGGGCGTGCCTCTGACAGTGTTCAGTGCCTGATGAGTGGCCTGGTCCTGTCTGGTTCCCAGTGGGCTGACACCTGGGACACCCAGGGACTGGGAAGGGCTGTTGTGACTCTCTGACCAGACAGGCTGACATTTGCCTGCACTGCTGCCCAGTGTAAGGTCATCCCTTCCACTGGATAATGATGCCTGTGAGGACAGAATGTCTCTGCTCTTACACCATTCCACACCTCTTTGTCTAAGTCAGCTCTTCTCATACCTGACAGTCCCTCTGTGTTTTCTTCTCATATTCAGAGTTAACCTCACAACTAAAGCTCAGCAAATCTCTTTAAATCCACTTGTTCCTGGAAGCTGTCTCCTTGCAATGATACCTGTGTGTGCCATTGTCCTGCAAATACTGAGGTAGAGATTTTCCCTGACACTAAGAGATGTCATTACTAAAACCAAAGCAGATGGTAGAATGGGATTGAGGTGATATTATGGAGATTTTCCCAAGGTGTCATGTATTTTCTGCAATCATGAAGCACTCAAATGGCTCACATGAGGAGGCTACAAACCCTCCATCTTGGGAAGGTTTCTAAAAAATGTGAACATTTGTCAGGGATGACTTTGTTACCCAGACTTTCCCTGGGGAAGGACATGAACTGTGTGGTTTCCTAAGGTCTAGTCCCAAAAAACACAACCAAGAAACTTGCCAGATGCTGAAAGTGTTTGTAAGGTTTAGCAATGGAGAGGAAATGTTCAAAGAATAAAACATATCTCAGATTCAGAGCTGCTTTCTCAGCAGTGCTGCTGAGTTTGATTAGAACAAATACTTCCACATTTGGCATTTGAAATGCTGGAGTAACAAATGATACCTACTTCTCAGGGCAGGAGGAAATCAGAGTGCAGAAGAAATCAGCCTCCTTGGGACAGAGCATGTGGGAGTTTGCTTTGTATTGTCTGATCCACACTGGGGCCAAGTACAAACAATGCTTGAAATTTGCTCCTAGTGTTTAGATATTTCTTAAAAATCAAAACGATATTAGATGGGGAGCAGTGGCTGGGCTCAATCTGATCCCAGGGTAATTTGCATTAAATGGTTCCCAATTCCTTCTTTAATACTGTTCTCCTGCTCACTCCTCTGCTGGAGGAGTGAGCAGCACATGGCAGAGGAAGACGAGCCAGCCAATAAAGTGATGTGGCAGAGGGAAAGAGAGGAATGTTACAAACAATCCCTGTTTTGGCTGATAAAGGCATCCTCAGGAAGCTTGCAAGTTGTAGGAGTCTGTATTTTGCTGAGCTGGGGAGAGGAATGGAAAAAAAATGTATGCATAAAAAAAGGCATTTCCCCATTTGATTCAATTTCCATAATATTTTAGTACTCATCCTGCTTTTGCACAATGTGAAGCAGAGATCCAGGTCTGGATCTGAACAGCACCCAGGTCTGCTGCTGCTTTCAGAGGGATGCAGGACTTGCAGTCTCCTCTTACTGTGGTCTCCAGCTGCAGAAAGCTGACCTGGAGTGAAGTGGGGGAAGAAGAGGCTGCTGCAGTTGGTGTAATCTTATTTTTCACATGGTTTTATTTGCCCCAAACAGGTGCCATATTATCAGAAGGATGTCCTTTCTGAGCTTCTGACGGTATTTGACAGGCACAGAGCGGCATGGTTGAAGTCACATCTGGAGCACTGCATGCTGCCAGGCCAAGAAGCCGCCAGTGGAGCTCTCCATGCAGCCCAGCAGTGCCAGGCAGGTCCCTCCCTGGGTGCCAAGCCCTTGGAGAGCAGGCTGCTGGGTCAGGAGGAGTGGTTTTCCCCCGCTCCAAACGCTGTGAGCACCACGGCGCACCGAGGTCAGAGCGCAGCGCTAGACATTAAACGCTCCATTTGTACGCGTGCCAGGATGAATCCAAAGCCATTAAATCTCCAGCCGTGCCGGTTCCTCTCACAGCAACACAAAACATTTTTCTCTGCTGGTCAGTGCGATGATGCTGTGCTGAGGACAGCGGGCTCTGAGCTGTGCTCGTCTCAGATCTGTCACTGCAGTGTCTCTCTGGCTGGGCCAGCACTGGTGGAGCTCCCACTGCCACTCGGGGAAGATGCACAGCAGTCTCCAGTGGCCTCCCTCGGCCTCCCTCGCCACCCGAGCGAGACAAAGGCGATTGGAAGGCAGAGGAGAAAATAACAAACTGTTGAGCACGTCGTAAATCCAAAGACATGGCAGCAACAGGGCTAAGCTCGTTCATGCAGGAAATATTGTAAATGAAACAGCGGTGTTCGGATATAGCGTCTGCTGAGAAGGAAATCTCTTTCGGTAGCTTGCACCTGCTAGATACAAAGAAAAGAAAGGGAGCGGATTTCTTAATTTTGCAGGAATCTATTTTTTTCCTCAAAAGACAGCGTATTTATAACTCTAGTAAAAAAGCAAAATTGGTGTATAAAAAACATCCTACAAGAAGAAGAAATTGATTTCTGGATCTGATCAGACCAAAGCTCTTAATCTTTGCTCCTCTTTTATAGAATTGCTGCCTGGACACCTCTGTGTGTCCAGGACCTAATGCTTTTTCCATCCATACTGAATGGAAAACTGTCAGGAAAGGGAAAGAATCTTAATTTATTCTCTCTTTCCTTGATTAAAAAAAAAAAAATAGAGAAAGATAAAGATATTGAGATCAATTGTTCTCTTCTTTCCAGTGCTTCTCAGGTGACAGGAGAAAGTGAAGACTGTTGTAATCCCTTAACCAGGCATTTCACAGCAGCAGTCCTCGGACAGGACTCAGGTGGGTCCAGAGGTGCAGAGATTTGAGCTGCTGATCTTGTTACAAATCAGTCCCCTTGCTTCTTGATGTGAACATGTAGCAGAGGGAATCTTACTTCATCAATAACTCAAAGGCCTTGGGGCTTTAAGTAGCAGCAGAAACAAGTTCCAAGAAAGGCCCTGGAAGCACCTACAGAATTGCCTGTGATGGCACCCTGACTCAGACAAAGCTCAGGTCCCAAAAGAAGAGAGGCTTTAAGTTGAAAGAAAAAACCCAAACAAGAAATTGGATCAGGTTTTGTTAGAATAAAACCAGTGATGTTAAAGTTTGTGAGTGGAGCAAATGCAAAGCATCTGTTTGCACTCCCCTGCCCACAGGTGGGTCTTTGCTCCCAGAGCTGGCTGTTCCTCGATGGCCACCTGAGCTGCAACAGACAGCTGGAAAAGGAGTACCACGAGGGCACACTTAGGAGTAGGCTGGCTGGAAACTTGGCAGGAAACCTCCTCTCTGGATGGCATGTGTTCAGGAGATAGCAGCACCAAAAGAAGGGAAATGAGCATCCAGGTTTGACTGCTGTGGCTGGAGGTGAGTCAGCTGGGTACAATGGTGGTGTCTGCCTCGGCCTCTGTCCCCTTGCCTCTCTCCCGGCACCAAGGTCTCTCAGATGTCTCCAGCAGTGCCTCTGTGTTTCAAATACCTATTTGTTAATAAGGCTAGAAGCTTTGAAAGCTTTGAAAGGTCCTGTCTGACTTAATCCCTATTGATCACAGAGCCTTGATGTGAAGGAATTTTAAATTTCCAGCTGCTGACTGTTTAACAACTTCTGACTTCAAAAGCTCTAGGAACCTTCTCCTTTTAAATACACTCTCCACTTAAGGAAAATATAGTCAGCCCCTCATTAATGTGTACTTCTCCCATAATTATACAAGTGTTTGTAGTGCAAACTCTGCTCAGTGCCATGTGCACATTGCTCATCCAGGAAATCAATAGGCAATAAGCAACATCCATTTCTGATCTTTATAGAAGTCATTTGCTGCAAGGGCAACTTTTACTCAGTTTGACAGTGTAGATGTAAAATAGATGATCTTTAAAAACACCCAGGTCTGCTCAGCTGGCAGCCCGTTGTCCCCCAGTGAACCAGGGCATATTTCCCAGTGCCTGCTCTGTAGCTGGGAGAGCATCACTGCTCCAAGGCACTGGCACCTCCTCCCTCCCAGCTGGAACTGCCTGGGGGCTGGTCCCTAGGCAAGCTGTGAGCTGCCACTGGAGCCTCTCAAGCACAGAGGGTGACAGTCTGAGTTACAGCCCTGAGTCAGGGAGCATGAAGGAACCTGGAAATGATTATGGGGCATACAGGGGAGCCTAAGCAGTGGAGAGATTGCAGAAACCATGTTAATCCCTGGGGAGCTCAAACCATATAATTTACACAGGTCTATGCCTGAACTTACCTTTACAGTCATGCTCTTGAAAAAGAGTTTACTTAAAAGGGAGGGGATACATAAATCTCTGGGGCTGAAAGAGCAGCTGAGCAGAGCCAGGTTCATAGGCAGAGATTTGCATGCCTTCAAATTCACACAGCCTTCCTGTGTGTTGCATGGCTGGGATGGAGGCAGTGAGGGGCTGGAAAATCTGTCAGCTCTGTCTTGCACTGGTCTGAGCTCTGTGTGACTGCAGGGACCACAGGGCGAGGTGATGCTCAGTGGAAATTGATGTGAGTAGGTGTTAGTGCCTCCAGGAGACAGAGTTATTCTAGATGCAAATACTTGGGGGATCTTTGTGAAGGTTCTTGAATAAAACTGAGACTTGATACTTCTGAGGGTTTTGGGGTTTTTCTGGTTTTGTCAAAAAAGAAAAGGAAAAATTCTCCCTTCCCCATGGCTCCCCTTCCCAGACCACTAGGGCAGCTGAAGAAAGTGAACTAAACATACATGCAAAGCGTAATGTGCACCTTCCAGCTTCTGAAACTGGTGGAGCAGGGTCCCAGACACAACAGCTTTCTTCACTGGCCAGTTCTGACTCACCCTCCTTCTGCAGAAGCCATGAGACATAGTGAAACCCCACAGTCTCATACTGTTTACAAATGTACAGGAAGGCACTAGTCCAACTAACTTAATGCTGTTTTTTGGTACTGAGACACACTCAGCTGTGCAGCCTGAGACAGAAAACCAAACTCTGTGGGTGGAGTGAACTGGGAAGCTGCACCAAGCTACCCAGAGCTGCATGCAAGCCTGGGACCAGCACTGGGCATGACAGGGATCTCCAGCAGCCCCAAATTGCACTTTTCTTTGAAGGAGCCAAAGAGGACTGTCACTGAGCTGATACTCAGTTTTTTTTCCTCTGATTATGTTATTTTCAGATCTGTGTGACCAAAAGGCAGTGGCACACAGTCCAGAGGGGCGTAATCTCTGAAGCTGAATGCTCTGGTCCAGCATGAAGTGATTGCTGCACTTGATTTCAGAGCTGCAGGAGAGGAGGCTTCTCTGCAATACATTGGGAGAGGGAGAAACCTTCTGGAGTGACATGCTGGATTGTATCCTCAGTGAACGTGGGACAGGGAGCTCTGACACTGATCCCAGTGCTGGCAGCTCAGTGACAGCCCCTGCAGGGACCAGGCTGTTTGTGTGTGTGCACCCTGTGCAGCAGCCATGCACAGCTCCTGCACTGCTGCCCAGCAGCTCTGCCCTCAAGGTCAAGGGTTCTTCCATCATGCAGCATTTTAATCACCTTTGGATATCTTTCAAAACCTGATCTTGTGTCTTGATGAAACTTTTGACAGGCAGTGAATAACAGGAGCATTAGTAATTCATGACAGAGGGGACCGAGGCATTTCTTGTTTATCCTTCCAAAATGGTAAATGAAAAAATGGATGTTTCTTTGACCTTGGTTTTGGTTTGTGCTGTAGGTCCCCAAAGAAGAAAACAATCTCTGTAGTAAGTGTCTTATTAACAGAAAGCATTTGCAGTAGGAAGAACAGTGTGTTCTGGCCCAAACTTGCAGCTGTGGCCACCAGCTGTTACAGCCCTCTTGCTCCAGCTTTGTCTTTACTGCATTATTTCAGAGATAGCTTTAAAGAACTGAGAGGAGAGCCCAGGAGAGGCTGGCTTAGTAACAACCTGCTGCAATCTACAGAAAAACTTCTGGGTCTGTGAAGGGTTCCAGCAGCCCAGGGGATAACCTGATGCTTGGCTCCAGGGTCTGTGCAGATGAGCCAGGGACTGCAGGGAAAATCTGGGTATCTGGTGAGTGGAGATGTATTTAGTAGCAGGAATGAAGTGTGTGCCTTCCAATCACATAAATTATATAAAGACTTTGGCCAGACTCTAGACATCCCACTGGAGATCATTACTGCTCTCTCCCTGTAACTTTGGGTCTTTCATAGTTCAGTTTGATTTTAGACATTGGGAAGTGTTCAGAGATCTTTGGCACGGGTCTTGTATGGCCATTTCCCAAATAGCTGTCTGCTCCTCAGCTTTTCTGTGGCTGCTGGGGGCTCGTGCCAGTACTTCCAGTGCTGTCCTCTGCAGCAAGGGCTGCAAAGACCATTTGGCCCTGACTGCATATGGGAATACCTTACTGCCTGCTGCTGATTTGTCTGACCTGCTCCTCTGCTTTGTCCACATGCTGCTGGCTCTCCCTTTGGGAGATAATTCAGAGCAGGTATCAGGAAGTTCTGCTCTCCTGGGGTCTCTATGTTGGTGGCCTGGCAGCTTGGGCTGAGAGGAAACAGTTGTCTGCACCCTTTGGACTGCAGCTGCTCTTTACAGAGTTTGGGTGTTGTTTTGTTTGTGGGCTGGTCCTTGAATGTTCTTAGAATAAAACATAATATAAATAAGTGAAAACACATTTGCCTCACCTCCACTCATATGAAACCTGTTGTGTATAGCTTTCTCTTACGTAACCCACCTGACTCCAAGAACAAATGTCCCTAATTTCTCCTGGATGATAGGTTTTGTAGAGATTTAAAAGGCAATTTCTCTCTCCTTCTCTTAGCTCTCACAAAGTATTACAATAAGGAACTGCAGTGACAGACAATACTTAAAGGCACGGTTTAGAAGTGATTCATCTGTGAAACACGGTGTAGCATATTTTATTGTATTTTAGCTAGTAAAAGCTGTGCCTTCTAGCTCAGCTCTGTCATGCTGCATGGTAAATTACACTGATAGGAATCCCAGCCACACAGCTGAAAATAAGTACCCTCTATACAAGAGTTAATGTGGTAGATTTGTACTTAGACATGTATTTGTAAAATATTTAAGCTGCACGAGAAGGGCGTCTGTAGGAAGATATGATTACAGGATCACAGAAGTGCAGCACAGGGCTGTCATATTTTAAGGTTAAAGAACAATCATTAGGCTTTGGTGGCTGACACTCCATGGGTGGAGGAAGGGAGCCCTTTGAAAAGCTGAGTGGGGAACAGCCTGGGTCTTGTACCTGCTGCCCCAGCTGCGAGTCAGCCCCAGCTTCAAGGATGGTGTTTTACTGGCTCTGGGACCCTCTTATATCATTGTCTTATGGTAGGAGAAGAGAGCTCCAGGAATTGCCTTCTTGTGGCAGCACATGCTTTATGCCTGTGGGCAGAAAAAGCACAGCTGATCAGGAGCTGATCTTCTCAACTTCACAGCAGTACCTCATCATCCCAGAGCTGTGAGTGCCTTCCAAACACACACAGCAGTTTTACAAGCTCTTCTACATCTGGGCAGTGCCTTGTAGCCTCTTGGCACAAAGCACTTCAGTCTGTAGTGCAACAGCCTTCAGGAAAGCAGAAAAGCAGTGCATGGGTCCTCATTGCACTGGGGTGATTTAGTCCTGCAGAGAGAAACACGCACCTCTGTACTGTGACTGCCAGCCTTGCATCTTCTGTACTCTTAAATCTTATCTATTCTCATAGTGCTAGCAGTTTTCCAGCCAAATGGAAAGGAGTTCATGTTCAGGTACTACAGTACAAGGTAAAGTATTGGAAATTTTTGATTGCTGATTCCTAAATCACACCCAGTCTAAATAAGCTCCAATTCACTGAAGTGTTTTAGCAGCCTTCCCTTGACTTCACCGAGCTCTAAGCAGATGTTTAAACTGAAGTGCATGCTTGAGTTTTGCTGAATCATACAGCAATAAAATATGCAGAGCTGGTCTTTAATATAACCTCCTGATTCATGTGAAAACTACACATTTCCCGCAAAGCCTACTTTGAGTTAATTAATGAGCATTAAGGACTCACATTTTTCTAGCAAAGAAGGGCCCCAAGGGATCACAGCAATTTGTGTTCATACCCTGAACGATACCAGTACAATCTTCCCATGGAGACAAAGCCTCGAGCACTCCCTCTGTGATAACCAAGCACTTACATTTGATGGATGGGTTTTGGCTGCCTCTGACACCCCCTGGGTCAGGCGGGAGGACCTGGCCTCTGACCCATCCCTTTCATCCCCTCTGGCTGGAAGTGTGCCCACTGCATGGCTGATTCTGGGGGGGACAAGGGCAGTCTGCACCCTGGGAAAGCAAGGAGGGGAGTGGAGGGGCTGCCTTTTTGAATATAAGTTCCCAACACTCCCTAAATCACACCAACTGCCCTTGCTGTTGTTGTTAGCCTTCTCCACGAGCTTGACCAAAGCGCCTGTGATCCGTGTCCACAGGATGTGCTGGCCACAGGAAGCCCTGGCTGTAAATTTATTTTGGAGCAGAGCAAAATGAACTGGAGCAGCTGGGTGTGACACAGGGAGGCAGAGTGAGTGCCACTGGAGTCAGGGACCACCAGCTCTATGGCAAAGCATCCCAGGACCTCATTAAAGTGGGACTCGAGCAGCCCCTGCCACAGGAGGGATGGGGGCACTCCTTCAGGACATAAAAATACAGATTGCCACAGTCCAGGAACAGAGCTGGGGCTGAGTGCTGAAATGCAATTTCTTGATGACCACTTTGGCAGCCAAGGTTTTATAAAAATGACCCTTGGTGGCTGGGAGCTGCACAGCTCGGTGCTTTCAAGGAAGTCCCAGGGAGTTCCAGGTTGGGGAGGCCTCCTCCATTGGCAGATCATCCTTTAAGGCCCATCCCTATAGACTGAATAAGCTGCATCTTAAAACTATATACACTGGCTGAGGGGTTTTTTTTTGTCCTGGATATTTACTCCCCACTACTGCTCTCCCAGGCCTGTTCCAGAAGCTTACTCTGCTGGTGAGAAACTGTTTAATTTCCACTCAGACTTATGTCAACATTGCCTGGTAGCTATTTCCCTTCTCTCTATTTATCCTCCTAGAAATCATTGCTCAGCCCCATTCCCAGCCCTGTGTGGTCCTCCTTCAGCTGGAAAAGCAGGGGAAAAGGAGGAGATTGTTACAGGAAGCACTGGAGCAATAAAATCGGTGGTTGTGGGGAGATGTTTAGGAGCAGCAAGGACACACACTTGGAATGCTGCTGGCAGGTGGGGCTGGGGGACAGGGATGTCTGAGGGAAAGGAGTTGTCTGTCCTCTATGGGTGAGGGCAGCTTATGCTTGGCCTCCAACCAACTGTGCCAGCAGAGGAGTTAAGGGTGTTCCAAATGTCTGCAGTTATGAGGAGCAATGAGACAAGGCTGATCAGAAGGAGAACACTGCGATATTTCATGCAGCACTTGAGCTGGACTTGAAACAGAGAAGTATGTTCATCAGTTGTCAGCTATTTGGCCTGAGGAATGACACATTTCATGCTCTTTGTCCCCATAAGTGAAAAACCAGGATAATAATAGCCAGTCACCTCTCCCCAGGGTATTGGGAGGGTCAACGTCTGTAAAGGGTGTGGGCCATTTAAAGTAATAAAGAAATGCAAAGTATCATTATTATTAACCTTCCTGTGCCTCAGTTCCCCATTTGTAAACTCTCACCCAGCACATTTTGACTGCAGTTTCCTCAGGGAGCTCTGCCCACTGAGATCTCAGCTGGAGCTGAGCTTTCCAGCTGCTGCCACTTGTAAACATGGCCCACTTGCCAAAGATGCTGGGACATGCTGAGATGGACCAGATCAAAATGTGAAGCTGATGATCAGAGTCTTTACAGGGATTTATTTTTTGCTCTGTTATTGCTGAATTCTATTTACTTTTGCCGTGCCCTTCTATTACTTGTCTTCTCTATTTTCCAGCTGGTTTCTTATATGAGGTTCAAAATAAATTTCTTGGAATGTTAAGGGAGTGCCTTGCAGGTAATTTCACCCATCTCTGCAGTGACATTTCCCATCCTTCAGGACAGCAGAGGTGAACCTTCTCTTTCAGCAGCACAATTTCAGGTAGGTAACCACCTCTGAGCCACTGAGCTGGAAGTAAAAGAAATGCAAGGCACAGGGAGCAGGCTTCAGGAGACGCAGGCCTGGGGACAGAAAGCTGAGTAGCTGCATGTTGATTTGTGTGTCTTCATTGTGCTGCTGTAAGGAGGTGCTACTTTTCTTCTGCACATTTCCTAAAATATGGTGTTATTGATCTTTGCAGTTGGTTCAAAGCGTGGGGAAAGGTTTTGCAGGTTTCAGGTCTGTTTGTTTATCTGCCTCATCTGAAGCCTGACTGCTCTCTTGCAGTGAAACGAGCCCTGTGTCTGGCGAGCCGTGTGTCACTTCAGTTCTTCCCAAAACCTCCTTGCTGTCTTAATCTAGTGAAGTTGTTTTTCTTGAGCTTGGTTTGTTTGTCAAGTGAAGCATCATACATTGCCTGGAGCCAGGATGCAACTCTTGAAACCCAATAGTTTACAAGCTGCTTCTTCGGAAAGCTCCATTTACTTGGGATGAGTTATTCTGAAATAATATTTTCTTTCCTGTTTATTTTTTCTGACAGATCTTCTGCTTTCCCCATGCCCTGTCACATTAAACCATTTATGCACAAAAAAAGCAGTTTGGGTTTGCCCTTGTGACTTTACTGGAACCAGTTGCTTATTCTTATCACGGTTATGCCAGCAAGTACTTCAGCAAAGGAAACTGCAAACTACCCACTGCAGCCACTGCATTACAGTGCACTTACAAGGGAAATCACATCCTAGTTTTAGGTTAATGTTTGGATATATAACTGCTGAAAGCTGAGTTTCATCTTGTGAAATGCTGCAGTGTCCAGAGCAAGGTGCAAGTGTGGAGGAGAGCACCCTCTGTTCAGAGGGAGCTGCCAGCTCTGCAGTGGTCCTTCCACAGAGGCTGATAAGGGTGGTGTCACCTCTGACAAAAACACAAGATGCACTCAGCCAGGGAAGAAAAGCAAATCTTGAAATCCAACCAACTGAGTTTTCCCCCTCTTCGTTTCTTCTATGGGCTCACAGAAACATTTATTTATTCTTTTGCAAGGGTGTTTGAAGCATTCTCTGAACAATAGTTTCTGTTCACTTTCACAACACTAGAAATTACTGGAACACAATGCTTGGTTTGTTTTTATTTCCTCTAGATTGCTATATCCAAATGTCTCTTCAATCTATTATATCTTAATACTTAAGCAAAGAATTAGTCATGGGATTATTTTTTTTTTTTAGTTTTTTTAAATTTTTTTTCTTGAAGCCAGTCCCTGTTACTTCACAGCATGGAAACCAAGTGGGAAAGTAATCTATGCAAATTACATGTGCTTTTCTGGTTGAATCACGTTCCCTTCACTCATGGTAATGAGTCACTTGGCATAAAGTGGACTGTTACTATGAATGGAGAAAGCACATCAAGGCTCTGCTTCTCCAGAATTATTTCCACTTGCTGCATCTCATTTTGGCCTGGAACCACAAGGGGTGAGACTCTGCTGTCAGTTTCTCTGTACTTGAGGGACTGTAGTTCCTCAGATTTTCACTGGTCCCAGATCTTGCTAACTGCAGGTGCTGAGGGTGGAGCCTCATGGGCAGTCAGCAAAGCTGTCTCACACAGTTCCTAAACACTGGCCATGGAGTCCCTTCCTGGAGTAATACCGAGACCAAGCCAACAACTGGCCTCGGTGAAGAGGAAGGCAGGAGTGAGTCCCACCCCACATGCGGTGTCTGAGAAGTGACCGCTCAAAATGCAGCTTGTCTGGCTGAGGAACTGACTCCTGCCAAGTCAGCTGCCATCTCAAAGCTGGTCCTGTTTGTGTCAGACCTCAAGCAGGGTGACCTAAATCAAATTATCACTCTGGAGGATGTTTTTCCTCGTAGTTTTTCCTATATAGTAATTAACCCAATAACCAGATGGTGAGGTCTGGTGCTTAGACTGAAAACACGGGTGCCAGAGAGCTTGGATTTCTTGCTCTCAGTTTCATATAAGCACTACAGCAAAAGCAGCTCCCATGGGCATGACATGTTACACCTCCCCTGACCTTACACAGGCTTACACTGCTTTTTCTTGAATAGAAGATGTAATTCTTATTTATTTATTGTAATGGAAACAGACAACTGACACTGAAGTATTATGACACTGCTGATTGATAGCTGAATGACAAGCTGCAATGTCACTTTCTTACAGGAATAACTATCCTGAATTACAAGGATAGTGAATTGGAACACATCCTTTAGAAAGATGCCTAATCCCATTTTTAAAACTCTGAGTGATGGTAAGCCTGCTATCTTGTCAAGTAAGGTCTTTAATTGCCCTCACTGTGAGGACAGTGCATCTTATATCAAGTTTGGTTTCAATCTAATGGCATTGGCTTGCCTTGTGACCTTGGAAGAGAAGGGATGGATCAGTTGTTTTAGGCTAAATTGATCCTGGAATTTATGTATTAATACACCTGCTCTGAAGAGCCTCCAGAGTTGTTTTGAACAGGTGAACCCTGAGTGGAGTTTCAAGTTCAGTTCTTAATTTTTGTGTGTGCTTTGTGAGTATCAATTTCCATTATCATTAGCCTGGGGTTTAATCTTTGTTTAAAAAACAAGCCTGGGCTTGGTCTGTGCAGTGGCAGGTAAGACACCTGATCAAGGATGTGAGTCCTTTCTGCTTCCTGAGCTTTAGGAGGAGCAGTGGGGATGAGCCTCTGTGTACTTGTGAAGCTGTGGTGTCGTGGTGATCACCTGTAAACCCCAAAGACAATGAATGCCACAGTTATGGTTTCACTGCAGCACCACACTGGTTGGAATACCCAGTGAGAAGAAACAAGTACAGTCTGAGTGACAGCCCAGGTGAACTGTCACACATCTGTCATCAGAGTAGCATTTAATTAATTAGGAGATAAATGGTGATGCCATTAGGAGTGTATTGAGACCAGTGAGAAATGTTCCAGTGTTGATAGAAATCACATAAAATAGCAGCCACTGAAACAGCTTCTCAGGTCTACGTGTTTTTGACATGTTACTTAACATTGGGGAGCCCCTAAGCTTTAAAGAAGCATCTCTCTACCCTGATCTAGACAAATTACTTTTGTACCTTGATCTAAACAAACTCTGATCTCTTTGCTGCCATTGAACTCACCTTGTCTGAAACCTAATCTGACTACTTTATTCTACCTCTGTACTGGGAATTCACTCTATCATTAGCATTTCAATCTATTTAATTCACTGAGGGTCGCTGAGCAATGTAACCGAATCCATGCTAAGCTACCACTGGCAATTTAGCTGTCAGATAGTCTCACCTTCTATTTTTAGTTGCACTCGAACTCCTTGCTTAAGGGGGTGCACACTGAATTTCTGGATTAGCTTCCCCCTGACCCCTCTCTTGTATCACTGCCAGTCATGTTTAGGTTAGAGCCCTGTTTACATTGTTCTGTTACTCTAATTGCAGCTTGTCCAAGGTATGGACAGTATTCTGGGAGACTCTGCTGACAAGCCAGTAACTCTGGGATTAAGCCCTGGCATTTAGAGCTGACAGAAGTCTGTATTAGTGCAGTGAAGAAAGTCTTTGACAGGGACACTTGTTAAACTGCAAAGCCAAGACCTCCAGAATCTTATAACCTAATTCCTTAGGCTGGATGGGCAGTCTCACCTTTGGCTCTCCATAAGGCATTCTCTAGTGCCAGATGCTTACACTTGGGTAGGGCAGGAATAGCATTGCCAAGGTTCATACCTTCAGAGATAGGAGGTTAGGATAAGGCATGCAGCTGCACTATTTCTTTTCTAAAGAATAATTTCAAGCAGCTGTGCTCCCTGGCCTTCTGTGTCTTTTCAGTTATTTTCTCTTGCACAGATTCCACTACACCTTATTTTTATATTTATTTTCTCCTGGCACAGCTGTCTCCCCAAGCTCTGTGTTCTAATGACCTTCTTAGCAAGTACACATGCTGTGGTGTATATTTAGTTTCGAACCAGCTTATGGCTCTTCTTAGGTGCAATTCAGGGCAGGAAGCAATTTGTTCCTGTTAACAGAACTGTGTACACATCCATGCTCTGCCTGTGTTAGTTAAACTTTGGTTGCTTGTTGAACTTGCTTTAGCTCTCTATTCCAGTAACTTTGAAGTCTAATTTAAAAATGAAGCAATTAATGTGTATATTAAGCTTTAAAGAAGCATATCTCTACCTTGAACTAGACAAATTACTTTTGAACTTCAATCTAAACAAACTCTGATCTCTTTGCTGCCCTTCCAACGTACAATAAATGTGTATATAGGCAGAAAGCAGGCTTTATTGGGAGGAAAACAGGCTTGGGAATTTAAGTTGTAAAATTCTTGATCTGTCCTGTAACTTTGTGGTCAATTCACTTCTCTTATTTCCTTCAGGCTTCAGCTGCCATGCAGCCTCCGAGTCCTGATGCTGTTTCCTGTGATAGACGCCCAGTGCATGCACCAGTGAGTCCTGCTGAGGGCTGGGCTGCTGTGTGAGGCTCCTCTGGGGGCTGATGCTCAGAGGTGAGTGATACCAGACTGCCCTGCTTCCTCTGATCCCAGCTCTACCTGACACCAAATAAATATTTTCCTGTGCAAAGGCGAGTAAAGAGCTGTGGCTGCTCCCTAGGAGGGTCATGGCTGGGGATGAAACTGGAATGTTCATTGGGAGCCTCAGTAATATCCAATTCAGATTGCTGATGAATACATCCTGACTTTGGGCACATACCTCCTGTTAATACTAATGGGAATGTCACACATGAATGCTGGAGAATATTGCCCATTATTTTTGGTCTCAGAGCTCTGAGCCGAGAGATTCCCAGAGAAAAATGGCCATTTGCTGTATGTTGCAGGCTGCAATTCATTATATACAGTGCTTGGTGACTGTTATTTACCTTACAGAACTGTAATGTGATAAGGAGTCTATGTAAGCCACTTAATGGTCTGTCTACCTTAAAGAAAATGTGTACCTGATCAGCCTCTGATTTATGCCACTTTCACCCCAGTGCAACTCTATTGGCTCCACTGGTGCTACCCCTGATTTATGCCAGTCTTAGTTGGACTTCATGAGTTTATGTACTTTATATGACTCATGTACACGAGGAGAAATGTAGTCTAATAAAATATCTAGCTGTGCATTGCAGCTGCAGGTTCTTTGCAGAACTGTTAACAGGAGTACCACAAAGCCATGCTCTGCTCCTCTGCAGTATGTATATATTTCAAGGGGTTATATCCCATATCTATAGAGATATAACTTAATGGTCTCATATTTGACTAATGTGCTGCCTCACTGGCACAGTGCAGAGTTAGAGCAAGGCAGCAGGCAGGCTAAACCTGTAGAATGAGAATAAGAACTTGAAACTTGACTGTGGGCTTTTTTTTTTTCACTTGGTAGCTCAAGTTCTTTGCCTGGAAACAAAGAACTTCCCACAGATTGCGTCCCTTCACTCTGAAAGCAACTGTTCTTATCTCAGTCATCTTGCTGCATCAGCACTTATCCTCTGGCTTTGGGGTAAGAAAAGAGTGATTTTATGATGTTTATATTGCAGTAGCAGCCAGGACACGTAGTCTTAGGTGCTGGACTCCTTGTTCTAAAAACTGTGTAAACAGACCAGGGAACTGCTCTCTGGCTCAACGATTCTGTGCTCCTCTTAATGAGGGCTTCTCTGATCACCATGGCAGCTTTTATCACCTGGCCTTGTCTGCAAGGAAAATGATCATTCCTCTAATCTCGGGAGCTGGAGATGATCCTTCACCAGTCTGAGCTCTGCTGAAGTTGTTGGGGTGACAGCTATTATCTCTGCTGGATTCCAGGTCAGCTCACCTTCTCTGGTACTCCTGGCTCCTGACGGCCAGGGCTGACACCTGAGCCTGCTCTGTAGCTGATCCTTGTTTCCTTCACCATCTTGCCTTTTAAAGTTTGCCCACTTTCCTGTTGAGCTCTCAGACACATCTTCACCTAATGAAAATAAGTGACAGGTACACTCAGGTGTCAGGTGTAAAATACAGAGGTTGGGTGAATTTCTCAGGGAAAATGCCAAAAACTCTTTGAAATTAATTCTGTACTGCAGGGACAGCCTGACACCTACCTAAACCTCAGAAAGGTGCATTTTGGAGACACTACTAATCCTAAACTTGTTTCCTAGTCTGCACAGGTTTGTAGACAACTTTTGCCAAGTGGTATGACGGTAAATTGAGAAACCTTCAGATTTTGCTGTAGTATTTCACCAACTCTATTGACTTGTTCCATTAAAAAAAAAGAAATAATTAAAGCTGCTAAGTTCCTAAAATGGAAAGTGCATCTTTCTTGGCATTGTAAAACAGCAAGATGAAGGCTTGCTCTGCCTGTACATAGCTGTAATTTATGTTTATGCTCTCATAAGGGGTCTGCATGTGCCTCAGTCGCATTAACATTAATAGGAGCTGAATGCAAGCAGGGAGGTTTAGCTAGAATATTGGGAAACATTTCTTCACCAAAAGGGTTGTCGGCTGTCAGGAACTGGAACAGGCTGCCCGGGGAGGCAGTGGAGTCACCACCCCTGAAGGGATTTAAAAGATGGGTAAATGTGGTGCTTAAGGACATGGCTTAGTAGTGGCCTTGGCAGTGGGTTGGACCTGATGATATTACAAGTGTTTTCTAACCTAAACGATTCTATGATTCGCTGATGCTGAATTCCCTGAATGCTGCCTTGAGTTCTAAAGTCCAGACTGGGTCCCTGCCTCAGCTGATCAGTGCCTCACCACCCAGAGCTGCTCCCCTCCCCTCTGGCCACACAACAGCCAAAGAAGGTTTCTTCCAGGGCTGGAGCACTGCAGTCACCCTCCTGTTACGCAGGCTGGGGCTGTGCACAGGGGTGGCTGCTGGGAGGTGTCCAGCTGCCTTAGAAAAAAGCACCACAGGAAGGAGATTCATCAGCAAGGGATGTTTTCTGCTTAGCTCACACTGTAATGAGTCCAAGTCCCTGGGTGGAGAAAAGAGAGGTGACAGGAGGAGATGGGGAGTCGGGAGGGGAACAACTTGTTTCAGGCAACAAATCAGTTGCTAACTCTGATCCAAAGCCATTTGCATCGATGATGTTGGCCCACCGTGTGTTGGAAATATAAGGCACTCTGTAGACAGCTGCCCAAGGGAATGCTAATTAGCTGCCAGGCAATTAATAATTAATCAGACTTTTGTTCATTGTGAAGAGAGTGTTTTCTTTGGCAGCTTCATAGTGTTCTGAGTTTGCCTTGCTTTTCTTTCACAGGCTGATATCATCGTGCTGGAAGCAGGCTTTGCGGCGACATGCCTCTCCCTCCCTCCCTCCGGCATCCAGCTCGCCCTGGCCACATGTGCAGCCCAGGCCACGACCTCGGCCTTGGCTGGGCTCTGACGCCCATTTAACAGTCAGAGGCTGGAAAGGGAGTTGCTGCTGTGCTATTTTTAACCAGCTGGACAGTTAAATAATTCAGAGGCAGACACACACAGAGTGGTCTGGGCTGTGTGTGGATCTGAGAGGGAACAAGAGCATTGTATTGACCCTGCTGGGCTTGCTTAACCTCATCAAGCATGGGTTCTCAGGCTCTTTAATACAAACATGAAACAAAAACTAAACTTTCAGAAGTAAAATCCCTGCCTTACTGGCGTCAATGGGACTCCTGGCTCTGACTGCAATGGAGCCTGGATCACACTTAGCTGCAAGGCAAGAGCTGTTCAGTATTTTCTTGCTTTCTAATGCTGCATAATTTTTTTTTTCCATGACAATAAAACCCACTTATGGTGAGTAGAGTCCAGAATGGGAAGTGTCAAAATTTCTGGAGGAAAAAAGGATTACTTTTAAGAAATCTCTTTCCAAACAGGATGTCCCATGTGTGGCTACTGCCCTTGATTTTGGACTAAGAAGAGATGTACAGGAAAATATTTTTTCTCATCTCCCTAGCCCAGTGCCTTCCCCAGCTGTCCTGTGGAGTGGTCCACAGCTCAGTGGAAAGCTGACCCTCTCAGGGCTGCCAGGGAGAGCACAAGACCTGCCAGCAAACCTGCTCCAGTGCAGAATTCCCACAAGGTCATAGCCTCATTTGGGCATCCCCCTGCTCCAGTGTGGGGTCTTCCCCAGGCTACAGGTGAGTATCTGCTCCACCATGGAGCTTTATGGGCTGCACATGAACAGCCTGCCTCACCATGGCCATCATTCATTATGGGATGCATGGGAATTGCTACTCTGGTGCCTGGAGCACCTCCTCCCTCTTCCCTGACCTTGGTACCTACAGGGCTGTTTTTCTTGGTTCTTTCTCCAGCTGCAGTTGCACAGGCACTCCTGCTCCCCACACTCTCCCCAGCACCCCTTTTTAAATCCCTTCTGATTTAAAGAACGGATTTACCACTGCTGCTGATGAGCTGGGTCTTGGCCAGCCCTGGGTGCGTCTTGGAGCCAGCTGGCTCCGACACCGTTGGACACAGGGGAAGATTCTGCCAGCTCCTCACAGAAGCCACCTCTGTAGCCCCTCCTGCCACCAAAACCTTGTCATGCAAACCCAGTACGCTTGTCCATCAAACAAAAGGCACAAACTCAGTCTTTCGGCACGAGGGAATCCGCAGAGGAGCTCAACTTTGAAAGACAAATGTGCAGCAAACCAGGCTTCACTGATCCTGCTGTTAATAGGGCTGCTTGTTTCCTTTGATTCCTGTGTGTTAGCTCAGCTGTGTTTTGGGACTGAACAAGATCTTTCCACTAGTTCAATTTCAAACACGTGGTAAATGACTCTGTGCCTGGAGCACCCAAGGTTCCCGGGTGGTCTCTGTGCAGAGACCAGAGTTGTTCCTGCTGCCGAGATCAGGCAAACCACAGCTCCCCGCTCCAGCACAAGCGGAGCCCGGCTGATGAGGAGAGGAGCAGGAGGAGGCTGCGAGTCCTTCCTGCATTCCACACTTACGGTTCTCCCGGTGTCTCCACGACCCAAATCATCACGACATTTGCTAGCTCAGGCGTGTGAAGTCTTGTTAGAAGAATGTGGCTTGTGATGATGCTCGGTGGCTCGAATGAATAATTTGTGGCCAGGGTGACTCAGGCAGTGCGGGCTGGCAGCCAGGAGCTGGGCAGAGGAGCCAGGGGCTCGGCTGCACGTCTGGACAGCGTGTGCTGGGAGCATGGCATGTTTGAAAGGCCAGCTGTAACCCGTGTGAGGCCCGAGTGTGCCTGAGAGCCCATCAGAATACCAGCAAGGAAAAGGAATTTGGCCTCAGAGGTGTGTTTTTCTAGCCAAAAAAGTATAGGCAAGCGGGTGGGAAGGCTGGACATCCAGAGTTCACGTTTGCAAATGGAAGTGATAGTGCACTTGGAAAATGTGACTTTGGGTTTACCCAATCCCATTTCTTTTTTTCTACAACTGAGCGATGCCTGTCTGTCCTTCCTTCTGAGCTTCAAGAAGACATTCCTTTGGGAGGCAAAAGCCCTGCCTGTTTGACAATGCATGCAAAATAGAATGCTATGCCCTGTATAGTGCAGAAGTTCAATTTTCAGATAATACAGAATTGGGATGTCTTATCTAATACTGCTGGCAGGATCTCCTGAGAGTCTGCACAGCAAAATTTACCTGCTTAGTATGGTGAATTTAAATCACCAGGGCCACGCTGGCAAAACTCTCCAGTGCAGAACCTCATTCTGGTCTAAAGTCCTGGAGTAATTATTCTGTAATAAAGTCACTTAAATTTTAGAATAGAGTGTCCATGTGGAGAAGTTATACTGGCATAGCTATAACAGGATAATTATTTTGTTATAGCTATGTCAGTCAATTTCTCAAGGCATCAGTCACATGGGAAAGTTGAAATGATGTATTTTTTCCAGTCTACAGCAATTCTTTATTTTTTAATGTCCATTAGTGCTTGACTAATGCTGAATGATAGTGGAAATTCCCCAGAACAAAGACAGTGCTCAGAGTTTCCTCGTGGTTATCAAAAGAATTTGGATCTATTCTGGTAAAACTAATATGTAATGAATTGGCAGTGATTGGGGCTTTATAGCTGAATTTACTGGGAATTATGAAACCGCAGTTTACTAAATTCAACTGAAACAGCTGAAACTCAGAAATTTGTAAAGTCCCTATTTATGTGTTGAGTTCTCAAGATTTTTTAAGAGTACACACAAATCCAGATTAAGATACAAAATTTTCTCATTCCCACACAATGTTGGATGTTTCATATTTCAACACAGGATTTTATGACCAATCATACCACTTTTGGGGGTGTCTGAGTAAGTTGTTGCAAGGTCTATTCATTATGGTTCATTATTAACTGTGGTGAAGATAGTCCTTTAGGATCAAACTGTACTTGTCAGAGGACAATGGCATATATGAGCTTTCTATGGAGGTATGCCAGAGCTAGCTTGGGTCTGGAGATTAAAGCAAAGCAGGAATTAGGAGCCTGGCTCAGAGCTGCCTGTTAAAATGCTAGATGGAGCAAACAGGTGCCAACTGAATTTGTTGCAGTCACATTTGAATCTGAGTTGAAGAGTTACCAGAACAGGGAAGGCAAAGAATCTCAGTGCACATGAATGCACTGTGTAGTTCCTGCACGCCAGGCTGGGCACACAGCAAGCTCCTGGGGAGCTGGGGCTTCTGCACAGGGAAGCAGACCTGATATGTACTTAATAGAAAGCATGACTCAAAATGAAACCTGCCCATGGCTGTCAGCTGTCTTACAGCAAAATGTTACCTAATTACACGTACTACATCTCCCTTCCTGGAAAAGGGGCTGGGTTTGAGGTGGAGAATGGCAGCTGGGATGTTCACAAGGGAAAGGACAGAGGGCCACACCTGCAGGCACATTTGGGTACCTGGATGGCTTCTTGGTCCCATTGCTGTCGCCTTGGGCACAGCCCATTCATACCAAGGATGTTCCCCTGTCACCCTCTCCCAGTACCACCATGCCAGAAGGAAAGGGCTCTCCTATCTCAGCACTTCTTGTCACACAAACCCTACTAGATCAGGTAGGGTAAACCACCTCATTTTGATTTCAGTTTATCTTCATACATTCACCTCTTTGGTTCTCTGAATTTGGATTTTTTAGGCTGGGGGGGGGGGGGGGGGAGGCCCATTTTGCACAGGCCACAAGGATAAAAAAGGAGATCTGTTTCCAGGGCTGCAAAACAAAGGCCTAATCATGTTTTAGAATAACTGGAGTTATAAACTGATGGGGCATTTAAAATGTTATCTAGTTCCAAACATCAAATGTTCAAATTCAGCCTTGAGGGGACATTAGCTGATTATCAAATCACAATGAGATTCTTATAACTTTATTTTAATAAACAGTTTTCATAAATGTTAACATTTTAATGGATGATTACATTCATATTTAGCTAGCAGATGCATTCATGTTGATTGATGTTATTTCCACGAGTACCAAAGGAATTAAATAATGACTTGTCACTTATGGCAAAGAGCTGCTCTAATATTTTTTAAATAAACAACGTTATTTGCGGCGTTTGATCGGATGGCGATGCTGGGGCCAGCTGTGCGTTCTGGGGGGGACCCCGATCCGCCGGGCAGCTCCCAACAGAGCGGGCAGACCCTACAGCGATACCCCAAACACGGGGACCCGCGGGGAGCGGGGGAGCCTCCTCCTGCCCTTCAGAGGCCGCCGTGTCCCCCGGCCCGGCCCGGCCCGGCCCCGGCGGAGGGCCCGGCCCAGCCGGAGGGCGAGGAGCCGGGCCGGGAGCACCCGCAGCGGGCCCGGGGAGTGCGGCCCGGCCCGGCCCGGCCCAGTGCGGTGCTCTGTCCCCCTCTGGTGGCCGGCCCGGGCCGCCGGCTGTGCGGGACCCGCTGCGGGGCTGCCCCAGAGCCCCGGGCCGGCCGTGGGGCTCCCGGCGCTCTCCGGGCCGGCCGTGGGGCTCCCGGCGCTCTCCGGGCCGGCCCGGGCCGCCGGCTGTGCGGGACCCGCTGCGGGACTCCTGCCGCCCTCGGGGCCGCCCCGCAGGCCGGGCGAGCGGCAAAGCCAAGGCACCTGTGGCCGGCGCAGCCCCAGCCCGGGGTCGGGCAGCCGGGTCGGAGCTCCCTGGCAGGCACATGTGTTCCCAATAAAGATCTGGGGGTCCGTGTGGCATTCCAGGGCAGCGGTGGCTGAAGCGCGGCGGCCCCAGAGCTCTCGCAGCTGCTCGCTGCCGTGCCCGGCCCGTGTGGGGAGAAGGGGTACAGAGCCCTGCCGTGTGGGGGTTCCATGGTTCCATGGTGGGGAAGTCGTGAAGAACCCCAGAGAGGGGCTTCCATTGTGATGTAGACACGTACAACCTGTCCTGTTCTGTTGTGATGGAGCCTGCAGAACACCACTGTGAGTTCTTTGGGATGCAGGTGTGCAGAGCCCAGTGCAGGATCCCCATTGGGATGAAGGTGTGCAGATCCTGCTCTGTGATCCCCGTTGGGATGAAGGTGTGCAGAGCCTGCTCTGTGATCCCCGTTGGGATGAAGGTGTGCAGAGCCTGCTGTGTGATCCCCGTTGGGATGAAGGTGTGCAGAGCCTGCTGTGTGATCCCCATTGGGGTGAAGGTGTGCAGAGCCTGCTGTGTGATCCCTGTTGGGATGAAGGTGTGCAGAGCCTGCCGTGTGATCCCCATTGGGGTGAAGGTGTGCAGAGCCTGCCGTGTGATCCCCGTTGGGATGATGGTGTGCAGAGCCTGCCGTGTGATCCCCGTTGGGATGAAGGTGTGCAGAGCCTGCCGTGTGATCCCCGTTGGGATGAAGGTGTGCAGAGCCTGCCGTGTGATCCCCGTTGGGATGAAGGTGTGCAGAGCCTGCCGTGTGATCCCCGTTGTGATGAAGCCTGCAGAGCCTGCTGTGTGATCCCCGTTGGGATGAAGGTGTGCAGAGCCTGCTGTGTGATCCCCGTTGGGATGAAGGTGTGCAGAGCCTGCTGTGTGATCCCCATTGGGGTGAAGGTGTGCAGAGCCTGCTGTGTGATCCCCATTGGGGTGAAGGTGTGCAGAGCCTGCTGTGTGATCCCTGTTGGGATGAAGGTGTGCAGAGCCTGCCGTGTGATCCCTGTTGGGATGAAGGTGTGCAGAGCCTGCCGTGTGATCCCCATTGGGGTGAAGGTGTGCAGAGCCTGCCGTGTGATCCCTGTTGGGATGATGGTGTGCAGAGCCTGCCGTGTGATCCCCGTTGGGATGAAGGTGTGCAGAGCCTGCCGTGTGATCCCCGTTGGGATGAAGGTGTGCAGAGCCTGCCGTGTGATCCCCGTTGTGATGAAGCCTGCAGAGCCTGCTGTGTGATCCCTGTTGGGATGAAGGTGTGCAGAGCCTGCTGTGTGATCCCCGTTGGGATGATGGTGTGCAGAGCCTGCTGTGTGATCCCCGTTGGGATGATGGTGTGCAGAGCCTGCTGTGTGATCCCCGTTGGGATGAAGGTGTGCAGAGCCTGCTGTGTGATCCCCGTTGGGATGAAGCCTGCAGAGCCCCACCAGGAGGTATGTGGGGTTTGGGCTCTTTGCTCCCAGTGCCCTAGGGAGTGCTGGAGGTTTATGCAGAGTGGTGCTGCATTAGCCAGGACGATGGTGGATGAAGAAAAGCTGTACTGGAGATGACCTCTTTTTAGGGTAAGATCTTGATGGCTGACTTTTGGATAGCTCACTAGGAGAGCCTCTTGGTGTTTTATCCTTCTATATTAACTGGTGATTGAGTTTTTTTCAAGAGACCTGAAACAAACCTTTGACGCCCTGTAGTCCTTTTGGATCTTGGTGGTCCTGTGTGCCCACAGTGAGACAAGTGGCTGTGTCTTTAAGAGGCAGAATTAAGCAAGTGTGTTTTTTGCTTGCTTTCCAGAAGTAGTTATTAGGTTTGAAGGATCGGTTATCTGATCCAGCATGACAGATGGATGCAATGTTTTTGTCTGTGATGACTAAACCTATAGAGATTGCATAAATAACTTCAAGGTACATGTTCTGATTTCATTGTAAGTGTGTTTACATGTACGTGTATGTATATACTTAAAAAAACCCAACAACAAAACCAACACAGAAAATCTCAGTGGTGATCCTCTGCCATGAATGGCTTGAAAACTTTGCCCTTTTTGCATCTGTGCGCCAACAGAGAAGTGACTCTCGCTAACATAGCTGTGAGTTCAACCTGCTGTCCATGAAATGTCTGAGACTTTCTGGAAGGCAGCTCCAATCTCATTCCAGCTTGCTGCCTGCAGAGATCCAGGGGAGCTCTAAGTGCCAGCAGTGATGCTGTCCCAGCTGCACTAGCTCACGGTGGGAGAGTCATTCATGGGGTGGCATAGTCCTATCCCCGGCTGGCAGAGCCTGATAGCTGGTACTCAATTCTCTGCAGCAAATAGCTCATGTTGCTTGAAGTATTCAAACCCTGCTAAAATGTCTGAAGTCAAAGATACAGCTTTGCATTCACTGAAAGCCATTCACCCGGAATATGCACCCGGAGCTATTTGGTAAGTACTGGTTACATCGTCCTGGTTAGCAGCCTGTTTGTTTCCTGTGGGATTTTATTTTACCTCACTGTGGACCTGTGTATCTCATGCTTTTAAGCATTTGACTCCTGTCATGTATTGCTCTACAGTTATACTTGAGTTATGTCTTTCCCTGGTAATACACTGTGGCATTTCTGCTGCTCGCTGAACCTGGGTACTATCGGTAGCGGCTGGATGTGAAGCTGTGTGCTTCTGAGAATTGGTGTGTGTTTACCAGGGAAATTTCCTGGATCAGCAGGAAATCTTGGGCTGTTGTAGTCTGCTTTAATGAGCAAAGGTACCTGCTGAGACCCCTGCTGAAAGCAGTGTACCCTAAAGCGTGGTTCAACGATGAAGTGCTCCTGGGAGAAACTACAGACCTCCAGAATCACTGGAGCAGTTCTTAATCTACTGAAGATCCTGTCTAATGCTGGCAGGCTACAATTGCTGTGTGGCAACTGCATTTCTGCAGTGGGAGGAGTGTCTTGGGGGACTGAAATGTCCTTATTAAGAGGTTCCCAGGCTGACTTCTGGGACCAGCTTCTGCCATTGCCTTTTTTTTGTAAACAACCACCTAAGCTACTTGGAGGTTGACTTGCATTGCATTTTGAGCTAGTTCATAAACAAATAACAGCTGAAATACAAAAAGGATTTTCTAACTGTTTATAAAATAGTTTTCCCATGAGACCAGTTTCTGTATAAACAGTTTTTATATAGATTATTGTGATGTTGAAGTCATAGGGCATCACTGAAGATATTTACAAGGGTCATTAACAAGTCTTGACTGCTCATTTTAAATGGCTTCTTTTAGTCACAAGGAAACATAGGCTTTTTAACAGTTAATCAGGCTGTCAGTATGCTGAATGTGTTGTGGTTTGTGTGTGTTTGGGTTTTGTTTGTTTTCCCCCTGAATGATACCAGTGACACTGGATGAAGGAGAACTGTTCAAGAGAGGTATGTTGGCCTCCCATGATTTCCAGCAGACAGGGATATGGGCTTTCTTAGGTGGTGGACAGAGTAAACTTTATACTCTAGTCAACCAAAATAAAATGCAAACTAAACTACAGCATTTTAAAGTAATCTAGCACTGAAAAAAAGAGACAAAAAAAAAAAAATCTCAACCAGAAGTCATGGATCACATAGCTAGAAGGAACATGGTGAAGATAAAAACCTGGTGCTGCAATCTGCTGTGGGCAAGAGCAGGGTGGACAATTTGGCTGTGCTTGTTCTGGTGTACTTTTGAGGGTAGCAGGTGCCATTTTGATCTCAGACTTTCTCTGTGAAAGCAAACATTATTAAACAAATGCTGGCATGTATTTCTCCCATGCAAAGCTAGTCATGTTTTGGGCTCTCCAGAATGGCCACATGGCAGATCTGTCTGTGCCTTGGAGCCATTTCTGATGGACCGTTTATAAAAGCCAACTGCAGAACTCCAAACTATTTCCCACACACTTGAGAGGGATTAGCTAATGCTTCAGTGCCGTGCTTCAGTGATGAAGAACAATGTTGTCATATTGTTGGCAGAGTTAACTTGGGACTGGAAAATCCATTGAGCAAGGAGTATTATTGGTTCCTGGCTGTGCTGTACCATTTCATGGGTGCTCTTAGGCAATGATTGGCCCTAAGAGGGGATCCCAGAAGGATTTCTACAGAACAGAGATACAGCTTTAGTCCTCAAGATCTCTTCTCAGCTTCTGGCTGGTCCTTATGATTCTGACACAAAGTGAACTGTGGCTGGAAAACTTCCTGAAAGTGTCTGCAGACTTCTTACTAAGAAACTCCTGCTTTCACCACAGTGAGCTGCTTTGTGCTCGGCCCCAAACTAGAGAAACTAAAAAAGTGAACCAGTTCCAGTCCTTGTACAAAGACTTACTACCCATGCTGAGCAGCAAGAGAAAGGAGGGTGGCATGAAGAGCAGCTGCTAAGCACCCAGTCTGGAAGTGGATTTTGCACAGATAGGAAACAGGAGAGGAATTGCTGTCCTACACAGTAATGCTTGTCAACCAGAGCAGGTGTCCTCCCCTAATCCAGAGGGATCTGCTCTCTGTGAAGCACAGTGGTCCAGCTGACTTGTGCCAGGTATCTTCCACTTCTTATCATCTGTGAGTTGCTTTAACTCCGTAGTTTGTGTCGGCTGTTTTTGACATATTTCATGCTGGGAACTCCTCAGCTCGTGGTGGCCAGAGGTTAACTCAGCTGAGAGCTGCCTTCCACTGAAATGTGCCTACTTTCTCAAGACTAGGTTTGTGCTTTTAACAGATGTCTAATTCTCTTTTCCCTCTAGGCCAGGGAGGTTAATTGGAGGAAAGTGACTGTACATCGGGCCCAAGAGCCTCCTACAGAGATACTTGGCACAAATAAATCAGCCTATTTTTGATGAATAACAAGGCCCCAAAGGCTCTAGTTCTTGCTGCCTGCACAAATTGCAGGTATAAATTTCACAGCTGATCACAGGGACTCCAGAATTCAATTAACTCTCAGCTCATTTAAAAAAAAATGCTGCCTGCCTATTTAATTATGAGTGTCACTGATACTACACATGCTGTTCAGGAAAACTCCAATTAATAAAGCATTGCATCATTAATATGAGTGACAGCATGAAGCCTGTGACTCTCTGAGGAGTCTGCCTTGACCCTCTGCAATGACAGACTTGGGATTTAATGGAAAGGGGAATCCTTTTCTTCAGGTTTTGGTGATGCTGAGGGAGCTCCATGCTTTGCAGGCTGTTCCAGATGCCCTGATTTGTGGTTGGGATGTAATGTAGTGTTGGAAACTGATGATTTAGACCTTCTGGTACTTGGGTAAACTTCTAGGGTCTCTGACTGTGGAGATGGGGCTGCACAGAGACACAGGGGCAAAAATCTACAAGGATTTTTGGAAGGAAAATGCAGAGATTAACGTGTAAGGCATGGCGAGAAGAAGACAGCAACATTCTTCTTGCACTGCCTTCACCACATTAAAGCGCATTTCACTGCCAGGAAGGGTGTTAACCAAAGCTGTACAAATAACTACATCTCTGCAGAATGTTTCATTTTCAAGTGTTCTTGATTTAAATTTAGCTCAGTCTCAAAGATCTATCAATAAACAGACACATTTCATTTTGACTTTCTAACGTGTCTTTCATTTTAAGCCCAAATTGATCTGATCTGGTTATCCCATGCCTATGCCTGTGCCCATCCTGCTTCTCTCTTGATTTCATACCTTGCAGGTTGTGCTATTAGAAGTGGTCTCCATTTTTGCAGCTGCATCCTTCCACTTCAGGATGGTGTCTGTGCCAAATGGCTTTTACCAGAACTGAAGTATCAGAATGATACACAGAAGGTACTTGGCCTGTCTCCCAAGCTGTTTCCCTCCTTCCTCAGTCATTATGTGTGATCCACAAGGATCACAGACTGGCATTTTTATTGTTCTACAGATCATGTCCAGTTTGCACCTCAGATTTCTGAATAATACTGAATTCTGCTTTCTCTTCACACTAGTGCTTTTTTTTTTCCCCTGAGCAGCTCTGTTCCTGACTACAGCAATCTTCTTTCCAGTAGTGGCAAAAACAATCTCGCTGTTCTAGCCCAGAGGCAGATGTCACCCTAGATTAGATGTCATGGCTCCATCTCTGCTCCTATTCTTGCATCTTCCAGGGATTTCTACTCTAGTCACTGGTGCATTCAGGAAATGTGTGTCCAGATGTTGTTGCAAAAAGCAGGTAGTCACTTTGATTGCCTCAGCTTTCTCCAGTCCTCTCAAAAACTGCTTGCCTTACTGCCCTGTTCTGTGTGCTGCTGTTCCCTGTTGTTGGTCAGAGCTGCAGCTTTCACTGCCTGTTTGCCACATTTAAGCAGAATGTCTTCATCATTTGTGTTCAGGCACACACTTGTCATCCATTAAATATCTGTAAGACCACCTCTCTTGTCCACAGTATTATCTTATGACCAAAACCAAAAGAGAAGCTTTTCCACTCTCTCTCATGCCTCTGCATTTCTGGTCCATCTCTAGCAGCTACTTCAGTGCTGGAAGAGGGAGTGGGTGTTTTGCTTGAGTTTATTTTTACACAGTGAGTGGCTGCACAAGCCCTAGAGCTGTTCAAGGGCTCTAGTTAGACCAGTGTTTCTGACACTAGTGAGAGTTCAGATTTAAACCTATTCACTGCTATCCTAGGACTGCTCCTTTCATGCTACCCACTTTCATTTTCTACTTACTTTGTTCCCCTGTTGCTTCATCTTAAACTGAAATGATCTCTGTCCTGGGCTTGGAGCTACCTGTCTGTCTTGTACAGCCTGAGGCTTAACAGGGCTCTTATTGATGGCATGGGGCCCAGGGCATGTTAAAGCACAGCTCTTGGATTCAAACTCTCTTGCCTGCCCTCCCTGTGCAGTGCAAGCCCCTCCTGTCAGTAGGGCTGGTGCTCAGCTGTGACCAAACTCTCCTGGGACTCGGCTGAGCAAACTGTGTGAAGTGACTGTAACCCACTTGAATGAGCAGGACATGCTGGCTGCTGCTGCAGCCCTTGGGTGGCACCTTCCAGTTCTGCTGCAGCTGTGCAAGCCCTGGAGAGCAGCGATTCCCACCTTGCTTTCTGCTGGGGCTTGGTGGCTGGAGCACAGTGCTCATCTTGGAGAAAGTGGCTGAGAGGCAACGGAGACAAGGGGCTTGGATGCTTCTCATGAGAAGGCTGAGGTTCTTCTTGTTTTCATCCCCTTTGGGGGTCTTCAACTCCCTGTTTTCTAATTACTGGCTTTCACCTGCAAAATAAGGATATCCCGGTAAGCCTCATGTACTTTAACTGTGAATAGCAAGCATAACAGTGCAGCAGTTGCCAGTGATTAAGGAGAATAGGGATCAAGTCCTTGTTTTGACACAAGTGTGGTATTTAGGCTGCCATCCCTGAACAAACATATCTAAACAGTTCAAACTGTTCTGCAAGGTTTTGATTGTTATGAAGTGGCTTTCCTGGGGGGCTCCCAAAACTTCTGTTCCTGTGTTGAGCCTGATCTCCAGATATATTCTTTTTTTTCCACCATTGTGTTCCAATCCCAGCCTGAAATCAGGAGGTTTGAGTGGTTGAAGTATGACCTCTGTGTTCCCTGACTAGCTGCACACTTGGGCTCTGCATATATTTTTCTTTATGTATCTGCTTGTTCTAATTAGGATCAACCTCTAGATGAAATAAAACTGACTTGTGTACTTGCCCAAACTGTGAGGATTTGGAGTTCAATGAAGTGTGGTGCATTTCTCTTTAGTGTTTCCACAACTCTGTGGTATCTGGCTTCGGCTGGGATCAATAGCAAAGGTGCCAAAATAAAGCAGGAGTGGCTGGGGTTGGGATTTTCCAAGCCTCACAAAGAAAATATGAATGTAAGAGGGCCTGTTGTTAGCTGGAGTGTTTTCGTAGTCACTGTGTAATGATCTGCCTTGAGGGAATCCAGCGGTCCAGATCAGCACAGAGCATCTTTTTCCTTCCAGCCCCTTTGGGAAGCTTTGTGAGGATAATCAGGGGACTTTATTTGAAATATTAATCTTTGTCTTGGAGGCATTTTGGCTCTTAAAATGCTGAGGAAGGCACAGAGTAAGAATTCTTTTTTTTCCTCCTTCTTCTTGTCTCTGGAGAGACAATGAAGTAGCCACTGAGTCCTTCTGCTTGGAAAGAGATGTCACCCATTGTGGTTCCCAAGGAAGGTCCCTGCTCACAGAGATGTTGCTCAGGAGAAACCTAAGTACCAGTTATTGGCATTTGAGAAACACGCATCACTGCACCACTAGAATGATTGCCAACAAGAAATGCCAACATTTCTCAGAAATTATGCTACATTTCTCTGAATTAAATTATAACAACAGTCCTTGATGGGTAGGAAGCTCACTTTGTTTTGTTGGTTGGTTGTAGTGCAGCTTTTCCTCTCCCTTTTTCCTGGGCTGTAACTCACTTCCCCTTCACCATCCTGGCTGTGCCTTAACTTGTGTTACCTGAAGATTGCTGTTTTGGGAAGGTGAGTGCAGTCTCCTTGATGGACTAAACAAATTGAACTCATCATATTACTCTCTCTTTTGCCTGTTTCTGGAGCTTGCTAAGCAGTCCCTAAAGATTGCAAATAAATAAACTGTGTCAAGGCCTTATCTTGAACAAACCTGACTTTTTTCCTTTGCAGAAATTGCATACTGTAGTGTCAGCTTTGCAGGGGATGACAGAAACCAGGATCCCAAATTACCATGGCTTGTGGCTAATTCAAGTATTTCACTGTAAGCTGAAGCTGAATTTCCTCATATTCTAATTAGAAATCTTAGCTGGCTGGAAGATGGGATGGTTTCACTGGAAGCATTGGCAGTGCACCTAAATAAGCAGACTTTACATCCTGTTGTTTTCCCCCTACAGAATATTATTAATTATTGTGATAATATATAGGGGGTGGAGGAATAGTGTCTTGCCCCTGGCAGCTGCAGAGGTGGGAAGCTGGGTTATGCTGCAGACTTTGGGGCTGGGGGCTGCTGGGCTTTGGGGCTCAGCCCTGTTCAGCATTCTCACTTGAGAGAAGTTGGAGCAAGTTAGGATCCCATGTTTGAAATGACTGTTGGTATCAAATACACTGATCCAGGAATATCTGCTAATATGGGATATGAAAGGGAGGTGACATCCCCTGTATTTCTCTCCAGCTTTTCTCCTCTGCAGGCTTTTGCTTTTCTGTTCAAAAAGGAATGTCAGCTTTGCCATGTACAACCACAAATATTGGTTCAGCAGGAGCTGCTGGGTCTTACCAGACTCTTTGGTTTTCTTACTCCAAGTCCAAGAGGTTGACCTTTCTTATTGAAATCTCAGCTTGTATTATTTTGACAGATTAAACCCTATAGATGACTTATTGTGATCCAGTTTAGGTGCTCTGGTCCTCATATCCAGTGACCAGTATCTTGACTTGGTGGTCATACAATTTTTTTTGTTCTTCCCACACGGTGTCTCCTCACAGGTGGAGGACAACAATGCAGCCTTTAAAGGTGCATTCACTTCTGCAAGACCTTTGAAAAGAGTGTATTAAATCAAACTGCATGTGTTGCTTTGCTTAAGGAAGGCTGGTCACCCACACAGAGATACTCATGAGAAGGAATGGGTGCTTGCAGGAGAAGCAGCAAATCTCTGTAAGGCACCCAACAGCAAAGCTGAGGTGAAAACACCATCTGGGAGTGATGTGTGTTTCTGCCAGACAAGGTAAAGTGAATATCTGGTTGAGTGACACAATATCTGGCTCAGTCGTGCTGGTGGTGTTGCAAGCATATTCTTGAAAGCTGGACTTGGCACTGCTTGTTGCCACCTCACCAACATGACTGGGTGTGCTCTGGCTCTTGGCACTGCTACTGGAAATAGGGTGGAATAATGCTGCACAGCAAATCTTTTATAGCACAGTAAATATAGAAGGTGGAAAGGTCTTTAAATGGCTGATTGAACTTGTCTGGAACAGTCATGAAATTCTGCTGGGACCCAGAGCAGTGTAAATAGCCAAGGTGTCCCTTTTCTCCCTCATTCATATGTATTTCTGGAGGGAAAAATAATTCAGAAATCTTTCAGACTAAACAAAGCTCTTTGACCTCTTGTTATAGCCTTTCTTCTTCCCCTTTTAAAAAAAGCTAACAGTTTGGCTAGGCAATAATTCACAAAAGCTTTTTGCCTTGCCAAAATCATACACGCCACCCCTTGCTCCCCCAAATTCACTCTGCTCTATTTAGTAGAGTTTGTTGGCAAAAAACTGACTTCATGCTGTGGAGAATATTTGTTTCTTAATAGAAGATGGAGCAGAAGTGGAATTGTGCTGGTTGTGTATATTTTGCCTTCTCAAGATTAGCCCCAAGCAATTATCTGACTATGGACTGTGCCAGAAAAACACAACAGAACAATTTTAGCGGTGCCAATGAAAACTCCAGAATGCGCTGCACTCAGGAGTGTAATTTTAGATTCTGTTTTCAAGTAGTATTTCTGTGACATCATTGACTTTAGGAAAAATAATACCCCAGGGCTTGTTTTACAAACAGGATGGAGCTTTATGATTTGGCAGCTTTCCGTAGGCAGAAAGACAAACGTTCGTCACTTACAAACCCCGGTATGACAACGGGCTTTGCTTCCTATCAGCAGTTAAAAGTAATGAGAAAAAGTAAAAACTGATGTGGAAAGGGAGTTGGTAGGCGCCTGCCTGCTGCCCTGAGGGCAGGGATGCTCAGATCACCTCCAACAGAACCTGAGCTATGTGAAGATTTGTTCTGGGAGTGAGAGCACTTCTGGCTAAATCCAGTGTGTAGAGTTGCCCCGGGCAAGATTTGGGAAATACAGTTGTTTCTGCTCATGCTGCCTCTGGTCTCTGTTCGTGACATCGACGTTCTCAAATCTGGTGACAGGATGGGAGGGCTCTGCTGGTCCCCTGAGCAGGCTCCAGCTGTCTCCTGGAGCTCTGTCATTCTCATGCAGCCTGTCTGGTGTGTGCTTGAGAGACTGGGATGCTGTGGTGACATTCCCCGTGTGCCTCAGCCAGAACTCAGCCATCAGGAAAATGCTTTGAATTTCTTCACTACTTCTTTTCAGAGTTCTCTGTTGATTGCAGGACTGGTAGGAGACCCCAAATCACTGTCTGGTCCTTTTTTCAGACTATGTGCACTTGGGCAATTCTTTGCAGAGCTCCAAAGCTGAGGTTCCATGGCATCTCTTATTCACAAATGTTGTTCTTTCTGGTCAAAAGGGTTTTCTTCATTCTAATTCACATTTTCCTATCTGTGTTTTTAAGTCCATCACTTCTGTGTTCTGCACGTGCATTGCAAATAGGGAAAGGATTTTGCAGCCTGCAAAAGCAGCTCTGTGTTTGATCCTTGCTGGGCCTTTCCATTTGTCCCCTAATTCTGGTTCTTTCCGGAACAGTCTTTGTGGTACCTTCCCTCCTCTCCCTTCTTTTCTCTTGTAGGTAGATATTTCAGAAAGCTCTCATAGTACCTGCACCAAACACTTCCAGGCAAATTGAAAGTGAATTAAAGAAAATATAATATCTATATCAGCCTTTTTCATACTGGAAGGCTCTACAACCTCAATGGGTGCCTTCAAGTCAGTGAAATAACTTCTTTCCCTTCAATAAAGTTTTTTATGGAAAAAAAAAAAAAAAGGGTTCTCTGGCCCTAGGGCAAATGATGCTGCAGCTTTCCTTCACCCTGTGCCTCCCAGCACATGCAAGTGGAAACCAGGTTATGTTCACTGGGATGAATCAGTTGTGGCTTGAAGGTGAAGTGATGACACCAGCTCTGTTGGCAGCTGGTTGATTCAGCGTTCTCTCAGGAATTCAAAAAGTTCATAAAATCAGTCAGATTGCACACCAATTTCTTTCACAATCAGCACCAGTGACCAACTCCAGTGGAATTGCTCCCAGGGGGTGTTGGTGCATCTGGCACAGAATGGTTCTCCTGTTGCTTGACCACAATCCTGTTTGGCAAGTTTGGGCACAGCAGCCATGATCCGAATGAGTAGGCTCATTGTTTGCTGGAGTGGGGAGATGTAGGCATCAGGTTACCTCTGATTGTGTGAACTAATAGCTCTGTTCCAGAAAAACACGTGTAACTCATGCTGATTTCCATGCAAGTGAGTAATTTGCTATGAGTGTGAACCCTGTCAGAGAGGGGCTGCATCTTCCCCTGAATGTGTGCAATGTCCAAAAATCTTGGGCACTGTTATAATATAAATAGCAGATCCTCATAGTCTCATCAGCTCCTAGACTCCCTGGGGGAGCTTTACATTCTTCTGTAAATATGAGCTTTGTGGGAGAAGTCTGATGCTACACAAGCATGTGAGAATTTCCTTCCCAGTTGGCATGAAAAGACTATAAATCTGTGGAGACACAAGCCCTTCCCCCTAGCCCTTCCTATAAAATTAATGGGTGTTCAGTTAAGCCAAAACAAAGAGTGGTTTCCCTCAGGCAAAGTTGTCTTAAAAAAAAAAAAAAAAAAGGCATTTTAGCATACAAATAGAAAACCTTGTTTAAATCCATGTTTAATAATGCAGTAAGTGTCCAGGGAAAGGAATTGTATTTCTTGCCCTTCTTTGGGCTTTCAGCTTCCTGGGAGTAAAGGTTGGAAAATAAACAAGGGCTGATGCTAATGGAGATTAAGGGTGACCTTGGCCTGTGAGGTGACTTGCATGACCCTGTAGGGATTGAGTTGTTAGATAATGGAGACTTTCAGACTACCTCTGTCAGGCAGGGAGGTTAGATGTGTCATTTTGAGTGCAGTTTTCTCTCTCCTTGCTCCCTACCTCCATGTTGTAGAAATGTTTTAAGGGAGAGATGTTTTAAGTGGCAGAGAGCTAAGAACAGAAAGTCATTAAAACTTCAGTTCTCCTCTGAAGTCCTTTTGGACAAAGTGGTGGCAGCTGCCAGCATGGCAGTGTGGTATTTTTCTGCTCAAATCCCGAAGAGGGTCACAGGAGGGTGGGGAGGTGACCACCTGCTCTTGCCCCTCCTTGACAACAGATAGCTGGCATCATCTCAAACTCATCTGGCCTTGAATCCTTCCTGTCACTAAATTCTGGAGGAGAAACTGTGCATGATTCTTCCTTTCCACTGTACCTGGTTTTATATTCCTCAGAGTCTCAGAAGAAATCAAAAGATACAGATCTCACTGGTTAGAAACTAGATGAGGATGATAGCCCTCAGTGCAAAAAAAGCAATTGAAGAATATTTTAAGTTTGTATCACTGCTTGGCAAACGAGTCAATGACGGCTGTCTCCAGCTTTGGTAGCAATGTGAAGCCTGCAAAATACAACCCACGCTGAGAGCTGAGATGCAAAATGCCTGCAAGCATATCTGGATATTGAAATGATAGGAGTTGTGAGCCGTTTCTTATGGTGTGGGTTTGTGTTTAATATCACAAGGAATTTTTTAAGCCTTTGTGTAAATTTTGTTTGGTTTTGGAATATTCAGGTCTAAATGGATGTTCTGATGTAAAGGGGTTTTAGTTATTTACTCATTTTGGATAGGTGAAATAATGCCTTCTAGGGCTTCAGATACTGCTCAATAATTTATAGCAATCTAGAGGTACAAACAATTTCCTAATAGAACTAAAGGCAGCTTGAGGGCAGGTGGGAGCACGGTGAATGAGGAGGTAACTGCACCCAGAGGATCAGAGGCACAGCTGCATTTTGTGCTTGGTAATGCCCCAGGGATGTGATTATCTTTTGATAACAGAACTCCTGTGTGCCTCTCTGCCTGGCAAGGGTTGGGAAGGTGCTGGAATAGCTCTTCAGTGAGCAGGTTTCCCTGCAGAGGATCCTTCTGAAAGCATTTGGGAACATGAAACAGCTTTTATTGTCTGGAGAGGTGGATTGGAGAGGTCATGGTTCTGGAAAGCCCAGTCTGTGACCCTGCTGTGTGGCTGGGAGAACACCACCATGAGGGACTGTCCCATTCTCTTGCCTTCTCCCTTTTCTCCTGGTTATGACAGGAGAAGCTCGTCTGTTGTGCCTGGAGCCAGACAACTCCATTTTTTATGTGGTTGCCCTTGGGCCATTTCAATTCAAAACCCCTCTCTAGGTAGAGTGTGTGTGATGATTTTCTGCTCTTTCCCTCTCTCTCCATTTGCTCTGCAGCTGCTCTAAACGCAGCTCGCTGCTGGAAGTAGTTGCTGAGAGCAACGTGATACAGCCAGGGTTTCATTTTTGCTGCTGTAACCTTCTGTACCCTGCTATTGATGGAGTTTTGATGTGTTTGACTCTGAGTATGGGATTCTTCACCTTCAGGCACCAGTCCTGCTGGATCCCAAATGTGCTAATGCTCATTTACAGCAACATCAATTGGCACACTGCAACGGAGCTTTGATCCTACAGCAAGGGCTTATCTGCTAAATGACTGCAAGGGTGTTAGTGTCCCTAAGGGTTAGGCTCAGCATATGTTTGCACAGGAAAAGGGCAGCTATCTGAAAATGTTTTTCAGCATTTTCTTGGATAGGTTAAGAAGGGAGACAATATTACACACTGCTTTTGGAAGAAAAGAAAACCCTTAAGCTCTCAATCTGTAACCCAAGGTTACAGATCCCTTTTTAGACAGTTCTGCTCACGATCCTGGGAGAGGAAGCAAGAGGTAAGGTCGTCTGCCTAATTTTTCTTTTTTGTCATCCTCTCGCAGTGAATTTTTGTGCTAGCCTGCAGACAGAGGGAAGAGCTGGGTGGGTGGTGATGAAACAATCATCACTTAAAACTATTTGCTGATAATGAGTCACTCTTCATGGAGTCCCAATCTGTTCTCCCTTCTGTCAAATACGAGTGCAGCAAGTCTGCCTGCTTTGCTGAAGAGTTTTACTGGTTTAGGTGGGTTTTTTTTTTTCCCCTGAAGGATGGATTCTAGCAGGAGAATTTGGCGAGAAGGATGAAAAAATGAAATGTGTTTGTGGATGAATATTAATAAAGAGGTTTCTTTTTGTGCCAAACCTGAGAATGAACCTTCTAGCAGCTCAGATGAGGAGCTGGGAGAGTTATCTGCATTCTATAGGCTCCCTCTTCTCTCTGGCACAATTCTTGCCAGATCCCCATGGCTGTTACTCCTGAGCTGAAGGTGGAGTTCACTGCAGAACCTTCAGCTCAGGTAGTGAGGCTCAAGGTTTCTCCTGCTGATGGGATGGTATTTAAAAGGAACTAAGAAAATTATTGAAGACAAACCTAGGGATGACCCAGCATAAAATAAAATAAGGCCTATGTGACCCAGCATAAAATAAAATAAAGCCTCCATGATCCCAACAGGCCCTCAGGCCTTGCCTTCTCCTGCAGTTCCATTTGCAATGATTTATAGTCAATATCTTGGTAAATGCCACCTGGTGTGTTAAGAGCTGTCTGGCTCGTGTTGTGATGTCTTCCCTGATATGGTTCCTGCTGTAATAGGCCAGTCCTGTGGTTTCAATGAAAATTCAATTTTCTTATAACAAGGTTTAACAGAAAGTTTATTGAACTATTGATAATGGAGAAGGCAATAGATACATGTCCCAGAGTTCATATACTGTAAGACATTGAAGAATACATTGCATGTTTATCACTGTCAAATCCAATTAAGGTTTTAATTATAAATAAAAAGAATTGGCCATTCAAGCATGGGAAATGATGATTAAGGAAGGGCTAAGCATAGGTTCTGGGTCAGACTGGACTGAAATGAAGGGAATTAAGGGAGTTTGGCATTTCTTCCCAGAACTACATGGACTTCTACTATAGACTCAGGCATAAGTTTTGTTCAGTGACCTGCCAAGTGAGTTGGGGACTGGCAGTGAAGTGGGCCTGTGCCACATGCTGAAATCATCCCTAGGAGGTCTGGGGCCTTCTTCCAATGTGTGAATGCATTGTTGTTAGTGCCAGAGTGACACACAGCTCTGCATCTGCCCTGTCACAAATCCAGTGAAGCCTTCTACCAGCATATTTTACTGCTTTTCAGTTCATCCTGATTGTAGTGAGCCCGCTTCAAACACAATAATCCTTCTTGCAGATCAGATATACAGTAATCCTCCTTTACAAGCGAGAGCACAATGGGCCTCTGCCGTCAGACATGATGTAATCCTGCTGCATCAGATAGAGAATTTCTTCCCTGTGCCATGTGAAACACTGTCCTCTGTCTTCTTACACCAGACTGCAGCCTTTTCCCATCAGGTGATTTTCACATCCATGCACTGTGGTCCTTCTCTAGGCTCCAAGCCACAAATTCCCATAGTTCCTTGTCATGTTCTATCTACTACAGCGCAGACATTCCTTGTCCCTGGGAATGGTAGCAATGGGTAAAATGGGAATTTCTACATTGCATTTGATGTGTTCTTTTGAGTAGGGACTTCTCCTGTCTCCTGCTTGTGCAGGACCTAGAGCAATTTGAGGCAATGAACTCTGGGTGTTAGGGGAATATACAAATCAACTGACTGCAGGATCTCTTGCCTGCAATTCCCTGCACTGTACAGCCTCTTAAAAACTGTGAAGCTTATCTTCAAGCTCTGCTAAAAACAGGTGCTGTGGTTTTACCCCAGACACAGTGCAAATGGAGCAGCTGGCAGCTCCTCCAGCTGCACCTCCTCTTCTCCTGGTAGCTCAGGTTTGTTTGCCCTGTCTTGCACAGACTGTTGTTTAATAATTCTTCTGCTGGGGATGATACAGGAGAGTTGTCTTTTGTATGCATGTTCTCTTTAACCTTTCTCTAATCCTTCTTGTGGGTCCTGAGCATTGCAAATCCTCTTCAAGTACAGACTCTGCTAGTTTCTTGATTGGGGAGGGGAGAAGAGGGAGATGCTGTCATGTGGAAGGAAAGGATGTATTCTATCGCTCTCTTAATCCTCCAGTCTGTTAGAAGGCAGCAACACATCCTGCCTGATTGAATACCTGCCTCGTAATTCAATCTCAGAGTTCCGCTGCCATTCATAAAATAGATTACACTGCTGTGCTGCAGGGCTCAGCCAGGGTTTGTGTATTCCACCAGGCATCCTTGGCAGGGGCATTTACCCTCTGCTGTGGGGAGGTGAAGCAGCTGAGCAAGAAGCTGAGTTGGGCTGTTAGAGGGAAGGGATTGTCAACTGTCTTGGCTTTGGGGCATGCACACCCAAATATTCCCTTTATGTCTCTTGGAGCCACACTGATATTTAGATATGGATGATGAGATGGCTGCTGTCTTTATCTGCTTTTAATTTGTCCTGTTAAATAGATTTTTGGTGACTTGCACAGTTCTGACCCTCTACTCCCCCAGAAATGAGTGCACAGTGAAATGAGTGCACAGAGTGTGCTCCTCTGACTTGAGCATCCTGTGCAGTGTCCATCAACACTGGCTGGCACTTCTTTGGTAGCATCAACACACACTTCTGGCCTAGTGGGACAGAGGGTAACAGATGTGGCTTTCTCACACATGGACAAGCTCCACTCCAGATTGTGTGTTGCCACTTTGAGAGACAAAGTGATCTGTGTTTGCAAAGTGCACATCTCTCTAACCTGTGAGAACGCAATTCAGAGCTGATAAGTAATAATCAGATAAGCTTAGCAACCAAAGAAACTTCCCAGGGTTTTGCTGGGATCAGAGCCAGGAATGGTGTTTGTTTGTGGACTCCTCTCGCATTTGCAAGATCTTGTGCTGTTCTAGGGCCGTGGCACAATGGACGTGGGGAACTGAACAGGGAAAGCTGATTATGTGCTGCTGTCTTTGTGCCTCTTGGGTTATGAAGTGGGAGATGCTCATTCCTGGAGCAGAAACTGGGTGGTTCCTTCTCAAGAAAATTCTTCCAAGGCATCTTCGTGAGCAGAGTGAATGGATCTCGCTGCAGTGTAATTTTTTCTCTGCTCTTTTTCTGTTCATTAAATGATATATATTCTCATGGAGGCTCTAAAATAAATTGTTGTTACAGAAGCACCTTTTAAAACTTGTCAGCTGTGGGTTTTTTCCCCAGTACCTTTGCCTCTTAGGACCATAAATGGCTTCCTAAAGCAGGAAAAAACCATTATTAATTACACTGCCTAATGAACTCATTTGGCTTTCTGCCCAGCTTCCAAAAACAGCAGTAGCACCAGGCTGGATACTGTTGTCTCACTGTAATTATGTTTATATGGAAAGTTAATTTTTGTTTTCATAAATTGATTTGAGGCTTCTGGAAGCTATTTGGAGATAATTAACTTTGCCCACACAGACCTATATAAGGGCGTTTGTTTACAAGGTAGCGCTCGGTGCTGGAGCATGGAGGTAGGTTCTTGGGATCATCTGGAAATATTCAGTTAGCAGCTCAGGGCAGCTGTTTTCAGACTCGATTCCCTCATTTTGGGCAGCAATAGCAGGCAAACACCACAGCCTTGAGATTTTTCAGGCTTGTAACAGGCCTCAGGGTGGACCTGCAGTCCCTCACTGCAATCCAAAGGAGCCGCAATCCAAATCATTCAAACACTGCAGAAGCTGGTGCTGGAATCACAAAATCCCTTAACGCGAGCGACAAACGTGACAGTCCCAAATGGAAAAGGCCTGTAAGGAATGAGACCAGACCTCCACAAATAAGCAGTTGTGAGGCAAAAGCAGTTCCCATATATCTTTTATAATGGTGAGGATGGAGAACAGGCAGCAGCAGCGCCAGGTGATTTAATGGGGCCTTCACCAGCAGGATGCACGATGTGATGCTGCAGAAGTGACTTATTTGTTCAGTCATAGGCATGTGTCTTTGGGTTTCTAGTCCCTGCAGTGAACTCTTCTTTCAAATCAATTCATTAATGAGCTAATTTATTATGCATGGAGATCCATTAGAGAAATGTGTAATAACCTCAGGATGCAGAGCCCTGCTCCCAGCACATGGCTATTGAAGAACAAAAGAGGGAGGAAAAACAAGGGCTCCTTGGCAGCTCCAAGCCTGTTTGGGAGCTCGTCTGACCCCTTTAAAATGCAGGGGAATACGTAAAGCACTCTGGATCGTGCCTAATAAAGAAGTGGATGGCTTGGCTGAGTGGAGCAGCTTGTGTAGGTCAGTGCCCAGGGTGCTCCTTTTAAAGCTGCATTTTTAAAGTTCCTGTGTCAGTGCACTGTGGGCTTTCTTCTTAAAGAAAAAACTTGTAACTTAGAGGCCTGAAAATGTACTAATTTCTTACTACACACTTTAAAATCATGGACAAAGCTGCATTAGAAGGCCTTCAGGGCAGGTTGGCATAAGATGTGTCTCTGCTTTTCCTGGTGGAGGGGCTGGATGGTATTTAGAATTCATAATTTTGGGTCTACAGAGGATGCTGTCTGTTATGGGCTGCCTTGCTTGTAACAAAGAATGACTTTTCTTAGCCTTTGCAGAAGACTGATGTCCACACTGTAACCAGACTGCCAGCAAGCCCATAAATTCCAGCTTTTCCTGTTTGAATCTTTGCATTCCTGTCTCTTGAGCAAATCCCCAGGGTCAGTGTTCTGCAAGTTTTATCTAGTGCGTTGATCAGGATCAGGAAATTTCTACAGATTGAAGGTCAGCGTGCTGGAACAGCAACCATGGGTAAAAGCAGAGATAAAAAGGAACCTCCAGAAGATGCTTGTGATGTTTCATCTGGTAATCCTGTTGTTGTAAAAGGAGAAGCAAAGCAAACTGTTAATAGAGATGATAGAAGTTTCCTAAGGTTGTTCTCCATCTTCCTGCTCTTACTTTCTCCCCACTTCCCCTCTTATGCAGCAGCAGGATTATAAATTTTATTCCTGATTTGCTACTTCACTTTCAGTTAGACTTAGGGTCCAACCTCTTTTAACCTGTATCTATGACTCTGAGAAAAAAGTATTTTTCTGTAGAGGAAACTTGCCATTTTCCTTCTATTGATGGATGTTCAGGTCTCTGCTGGCCAGCCCTCTTCTCAAATTCTGTCCTGGGATTAACCAGTACCTTGAGAAATGTGGCAATTCAAGGCTGACAGCAGCTAAAGTGGATTTTCCTTTTGGATCCCGTGGTTTGGACACCAGATGGTGAAATGGGTCGAGTACACATGTGCACTTAAAGCACTAATGTTAAAACAAAAATCCTGGAAGCAGGTGTGGATGAAGGGCTGTGAATTGGAAGGGCTGCTCCTTCCTCCTCCATCTGCTGAGCTTTCCCAATGATAGGTGAAGGGTTTACCCTTCATCTCTCCAGTTATTTGCTTCTGTATTTTATGGAGACTGTTTATTGTGCACTACAGGCTGCTCCATAGCTGTGTTCCCATGCCAACCATCCTGCAATATGGTGTACAAGCTCAGTGAAACAAAGCAACTTTAATCCTCAACCTTTGGATGTCTCCTGCCCATCGGGGCCAAGCCTCCAAAGAGGAACCCTGCTGCTTTCAAAGTGGAGCTCCAGGTTCCAGTTAATTGGGCCCAGTCATTAAAGGAAATTCAGTTTATGTCTACTGGGACTGTGAAGGGAGTAGATTTTTTAATAGCAAATATCTACAGTGTGTATTGGTTGTCCTCAGGTTAAAAAAAAAAGCAAACTCTCAGCAGAGAAGAAATAATTCTAATTGCTTGCCGTTGGCAGAATGGCTGCCCTGCTCTTTAGAAGCTGTATTTATATCCTGTAAGAACCAGCTCATTAGCTCTATTGCTCACACAGATAATCAACAACATAATTAATAATTATTTATATAACACCTATGGCAGAGGGCTTGGGATCACATAACAAAACATCATTTCCTTATGATCACTCAGGCATTTCTAACTGGTATTTTTTTCCTTTTTTTCTGTCTGTTCTTGACTTTCTCTGGCTTTCTGTGCCAGTTTTTAATGTCTGGCACAGGTTTTTTTGGATAACTTTCCACCAAGTGTGTTCTTCTCTGTTATAAACCTCTCTGAAGTCCTGCTTGACTGACAGAGTTTTTCAAGTGCCACAACTTTGTCACCATGTAGAGCAACCTGGATTGGCATGAACAGCCAATAGCTCTGTTGACTTCATTTGCATTTATTTGTCCTGATTTGTGGACTGATCCCTGACTGCCCTTGGGTGTCAAAAAAGCAGAATTTCTCTTGGTCAAGCACCCCACCTATTCTGCATTTTCCCAGGCCGAAGCAGGGCTGTGGGATGCTGTGTTTGGGCTGTACCCAGGATGTCTGTCCTGGGAAGGACTTCTGAGCAGAGAATTCGGATGCTTTTCCCCGGGTGGGATTTTATCTATTTTAACCAAAGATTTTATTCTCAGACAAAGCCACCCTTCTGCTAGCCTTTCCTGGCAGTGCTTTGACTCACATTATGCAAGGCAGCTCCCATGCCCTGATGTGCAGGGTGACCCACGGGACAGCTTTCACTGTGCTTTGCTAATGCGGGGAATTCTGGCCGCTGCTGGCATCAAGGGTGACATGCAGCAGAAATCCTGCAGCCACATCCCATAAAGCCACGTCCCCTGCAGTGCTGTCAGCCTGAGCTGTGTCAGGGCAGCAGGGGACAGGTGTGGGACAGCACAAGTGAGCCTTGTTCCTTGTCCAGCACAGCAGAGAAGCTCCAGGAAAGAGGTAAAGCTGCTGTGAGCTGAGCACTTGGGACAGGTGACACTAGGAACAGGGAAGGGGCTCACTGGGAGATGGAAAGGAGAGCAGAAAATCAGTAATCCTGTAATGGGACACTTGTAAGGTGTAGCTCATGCTGTAGACTCATTTCTTACGAGCTTTGGAGAGCAGGTCAGGTGTCAAAATGCATTTGGGAAAATCTGAAGATGTGTTTTGGATGGGGAGAGAGCGGGGAGAAGCTGGTGTCTGACTGGGGCTGTTGTTCCTGTGCTTGAGGAAAGGTCTTGAACAGAGGATCCTTGTACTGAAGGAGCAGAGGGAGAAGGAGCATCTGAATAGAATTTCAGAAGACAAGAGATCCTAAAGCAGGTTGCTGCAGTGTGAAGCTGCCAAAAGGGAAAGAGGTGTGCCCTGCTGGTGGCATCTGCCTGCTGTGGGAAGGCCACTGGTGCCCTGTCCCCTCTCTGGATGCCTGTCTGTGGAGCTGGGAGCCCAACGTGCCTTTGCCATATCTGTGAGCCTCAGCCTGAGGCTTGGAAACTGTTTGCTGGCACCATGTGTTGCTAAGCAGATGGGCCTCTGCCTTTGTACCCGCTCAAGTTTTTCAGAGAGGGTGGCTTTGGTGTGGCATTTCAGTTATTGTTGCCAGCACAGAAAAGCAGAAAGAAAAGCATCTCCAGTTCTTTGCCACCTGTTTCCCCTTCCTCTTTGTGGCCCCAGTCCAACACCTAAGTAGGTGCTTGCCCACAAAATGCTCTGGGAGGAAAATAAGAGAGAAAAAGGCCCCACCCAGGTCGACTGCAAGATGCTACAGGTGAAATTCTGATGTGAGGAAACACCAGAGAAGCCTTACCTAAGCATGCTAAAAATACATGAGGGTGGGGCAGCTGAGTTACCGGAGGGGAAACCTGAACTACTGAAGGAGCCTGTAAATGGTTTGAGGGTGGCTTGCCAAGGCATTTGCTGATCTCTTTCTCTGAGGGCAGGAACCAGCTGGGGTGTGTAGGTGATGGCAGCGCTGTGGGATTTGCCATCCAGTCCCTGCCCACAGAGCTGGGTGCTGCAGGCAGGCAGCTGGCTGGATTTTCCATGCCATTTTCCTTCTTCCTAGCAGGGCAAGGGTTCAGTCTGTTTCCATGCTTTGAGTTTTATAACAAATGATATGTAGGGTGTTTTTTTGGTAAACCACATGGGTTCCTTTTGAAGTGTGATACAGCAGTGAAGCTGCAACCAGTCTGTGCTGCCCTGTGCTTCTTGAATGGAGTCAAAGAGTTAAGAGCAATATTTCAGAGTTAAAATATAAAAAAATATCCCAAATATTTTGAGAATTCTTACCTTCCCTCATTACGTTTTTACCTCTTTGGTACTTGTGGCTTTTCCCCCTTGGTTAAGGGGATTATTGCCCCTGAAAAATGCATTTTGACAGATTGCCTGGGCCTCACTGGCCGATCGGATACAAGCTGACTCATTTCTCTCCGTCCCAGTGAGTGATCCATCTCCCTTACACATTGATTTTTCTGTCCTTGTGTCTTGAGATTTATGGAACTAGATGTATCAAAGCACAGATTCTGTTCCCAAACCCTTGAAAGAGCAAAGTGGTTAGTATTTCACATGTTCAGCACCCTCTTCTTCTCCCTCTGTTCAGTAAGGAAAAATAAACCATTATGTGTTAAAAACATGTAGCGACAGATTTCTTCATCACCCAAAGGCTCCACCCACCAAACCCAATCTTTGTTGCTTTTTTGTGTGTCCATCCACCCCTTGCCATGGCAGTTAATACAATTCCGTGGTTTGTGAGCTAACAGGCACTGAGCATATGGCAGAATTACGAATTACATAATTTTCCCTTTTTTTTTTTTAAATGTAAATTTTTTACCAGATCTCTAGCTTATGAAGAAAGAGACATATTGGGAAAGAAGGTGTGGGTGAAACAAGGACAACATTATCCTTGTGCTTGGCCACATGGGTTGGTTTGTTTTTTGGAACGCCCTCTCTTGCAGATGATCTGCCCATAAGTATCTGTTGCGCTTTTTGGTGATATTTTCTCCTCAGCATTGTTTTTCCTGCCTCTAACAGAAAAATGCTATGCTTTGGTTTTTTTTTTTTTTTTAGTGTATGACCACATTAAGCACTTGGATCTTTTCTTCCCATGGGGGAAGAACAAGATCTCTTCTCCCTCCTCCTTTGTTGTGCCTACTTCTGATTATAGCACAAGGGTGGAGATTTTTTTGCTGTGTTGATGAACAGGACTCCTGTGTCACTACAGATGTGGCCAATAAAGAGGCTGATTTAAGATATGTTTTAGAGTGTAAGTTCTGCCTGAGAAGTACCACTTTATTTCTGCTGCCTGTGGGAAATTTAGCTGCTGCGTTGCTGCCAGAGGAGTGAATGCACACCCTTTATCTGATCACCACTTCACCCTTCCTCAGTCCTTATAGCAGCATCCAGTGAACACACTGTGCATAGCTGATGTCTGATATGTTCTGTTGGAAAGCTGAATGATACATTGCATTGTTCAACAAAACCAGTTGGTGTGTTTATTGTGAATGTTTGGAGAAACAAAATCAATAATGTTTATGTAACACTCTTGTCATCCACTTCAGCCTCTCCCTTGTAACAGTGAATGCCTTTCTTGAAATGAGTAATGAAATGTATTTAATTGTATGCTGTGATGGTCACACGACAGCAGCTCCAAGGCTGTTCTGATCACCCCAATGTACAGTAAATACTCCAGCAATTTTCATGTGCAAATGAGCATAAGTTAGTGCAGTGTCTTGTTTGTAAATGAGCACAAATAGCTGTGCTGGGTTCATATTTTTACTGTCAAGATTATTATCCCTCTGAAGGTATCGAGCTGCTTGTTGCAGCTGTTTTGCTGTGCATTCTGCAGAAAAGGTCCCTGGCTGAGCAGAGCAATCCTGTGCAAGGCAAGACAGTTGTGCTGCCACTGAATCACAGCATGGCTTTTTTGAGTGTGTTATATTACATGCCTCAAAAAGATCATCTGCCTGTGTCACTTTGGACTTGCAGGGAGGAGGTGACAAGTGGCTGCTCTTCTCACTGTCCTGCACAGAGAGGGCCATGCTGGGCTCTTACAGTTCATCTCTGCTGTGACAGAGAGCAAGTGGTAAATATTTTTTTGTTTCCCTATGAGGGAGTGCACCTCCAATATTGTTCAGTGGAAGTCCCTTTACTTAAAAAAAAATTATTAAGAATTTGTTTCAATCTCAACTATGACTTTGTCACTGTAGATAGTGAGGAATTGATGTGCAGGTCATAGTTTACTAAGTGGATCTTTTCCCTAAACTAAATAGATTACCTATCTAGACTAATTTTTTTTCAGTGACCTGTAATAAAGTGAAACTCCTTCATAAATGAGATAATGGGTTGGTGTAGGTCAGTGATGTAGGTCTGTGATGAATCTCAGCCTGCCCAACAGTTGGCTTCCCTTGGTTTGCTCAGAAGAGATTTGTACCACAACCTGAAACCCACTGTGTAGATCACTCTGAGTTCCAGTGACAGGTCAGGGAAGGCAAGGAGGCAGGGATGAAATCAGATTTACAAATATTCTTGGCAGTCCTCTCAGCTCTTTAAAGAGTTTGCCGCTCGTCTCTTTACTACTCATTTTGTCTTCTGCTGCTGACTGCAGTGTAGGAGCATCTGATTATTATAGAAAAGATGTGGGATTATCATACTGAAGCAACTAAAACATTCAAACTTGTTCTTGGCATGATCCAAAGCCTGTTAAAGCTGGTAACAATCTCTACTTTCATTGCTCAGCCTTTCCTAACTCTGTCCTCCATAAGAAACGCTGTGTTGGAACATCTAAAGAGTCTGGTGGGTGCGTGTAAAGAGCCGCAGGCTAAACAAGTCTGTCTATTTACCAGAGGCACTGAAGCTCCTTGTGTAATCTTAGTGCAGTCAACCTGGCAGGAAGCAGCGTGCTTTCCTCCATTTGGGGGTCAGCTGGCCACTGTCCTGTGCTTCAGCCACTGGGAAGTGTTGCTGGGACGAGGGCAGCGGTGCAGGATCACAGGCATTTGGGATATGCTGCACCTCTGAGGCTGAGGGGGCCCAGGAAAAATGTCCTGCTCGTAATGCAGACAGTTTGTGTGCCCCCTGACTGCAGGAGCTGTGGTCAGAGGGCTGGGGAACAGCAGTCCCATGGCTGGTGAGGCTGGAAGAGTGCTGGAATGCTTTTCCTGACTGCAGGCTGCAGCACAGAATGAAGGGACTGCGTGGGAGAGAGAGCTCTGTGTCCTGTCTCTGCAGTCTCATCCCAAAGCTGTGATGGGAAATCCTACAACTCATTGGGGACATTTGCCTTAGCAATGTCCTTTATCACTTCCCAGGATACTGTTTTCCTTCCCTTTCTCTTTGTGCTGAGGAGGTAACTTTCTTCTAAGTGGGTTATGCTAAGAGTTTATCCCATCTGACTCAGCTCTATCCACTGCTTGGTCTGTTCTGAGTCCATTCCTAGGAATGCTGTGATCATTGTTACTGGGAGAGACCTTTAACTCCAGCTGGACAAAGCTGGCAGCTTTGGCCTTGGAGTCATGTTGTCAGGGCTGTGAATACAGCAGGGTGGGAGCCTGGGAACCTGTGCCAGGCATTGGGATCTGCCCAGAGGCACCAGCAAGGAGCTCAGCATGACTGGGGACACCTCCTTGAGCTGCATGGAGAGCCCTTACAGACAGCCCTTCCTGGTGGGCATCCCAGCTCAGGGCAGGTGTGTGCTGTTTGGAGGCTGTGGCTGCTCTGGAGGTGCAGGTCTGCATGGCACTGGAAGGGCCATCTCCACGGAGGTGTTGTGAGGAGGAGGTCAGTGGGACCAAAGATAATATTTGAGGCTGTGTGTGTGACAAACTAAACCAGTCTATGCTCATATTTGCTGAATTAGCTGCAGCACCTGAGGTGATTTCTTGTGCTCCTGCACCATGTGTGGAAGGACAGGCTGAGCTGGGACAAAGCCAAGCAGCACAGTCAGCCTGTCCTCGCTGCTGTGGGCCACCAAGGTGAGTTTGTCCTGGATCAGCACAACGAGGAGAGGAGGGCTGAGGTAACACAATCTCTAAAGAGCCACCTTGCCCTGTGGGGAACTGAGCAGTCCTTGGCATTATTTTGTACAAAATACTGATCATGACAGCTCTTAACTGCAGGGGATTTTCAGAAGCCTCTGGGGATCTTGTGTGAACATCTGTTTTTGGTAAAGCAGCTCCTTCTAAGAGAACAGCCATGCAAACAAACTGTTCCTGAGTGTGTAGGATTACACTGCTTTAATTGCATTTGCCAGGTAAAATTCTCTGTTCTGTGTGGGTACTGGAGAACACTTTTGAGACATTACTTTGCTGCAATCTTTGTTCTTCCATGGATGTACAGCCTCCTGCTAGCCTTAGCTGCCTGACAAGTTACAGACTGTCACCTTAGCCTTTCCCTAATAAAGATGTTCTTTGCCTGTTTGCTCATGGGTCTTCCTGCCACTCCAGAGGTTTAAAAGAAAGAATGAGTTCAGGTTAAATTACATTAATGTGCAAATATGTACTGATTTCATCTACAGAACACTCTTACAGCTTCCTCCATAGAGCTGTACAAACAGCAGTAATCCTTCCCTCCCTGGACCCCATCAGTCACCAACATTCTCACCGAGATGCTGAACTTTCTGTGACTCTGGAGAGTCTTGCCTGTGGGTGTGTAATGCTCTTACTGGTGCTGCAGAGGTAGGTGTAAGGTGCTGGAAAAAATCTCATTCCTTGTTTCTCAGGCTTGCCCTTACCTACACACTGAACAACATCAGCTGTGGGGCTCAGTGTCTGCTCCTTTGCTCCAGGTATCAGATGTGCAGGGAGGAGGGCAGGGGCTTTGGTGATGAATAAGGCAGAGCCCAGTTTAGCTGATAGGTTCTTTGATAGACAGCTTTCATGTCATAAAAGGCTTTTGGCATGTAGGAAAGGAGGAGCACCTCAAGGACACCACTGCAACGTGACTTTCCTGCTGTGGTTTTCTGAAGCTGGGAGCAGCAGGTTAATTTACTGTGGCTCTCCTTCCCTGTGCTGCTCACCATCTGGCAGGGAACCCCTCTGCTCCTCCTGGCAACACAACATGCAGGTACATCAAAACCAGGCTTCTGCAGAAGGAGGAACAGGTCCTTACTGAATGTACCTCAAAAACAAGGCTCTGTCCAAGGTTTATAGCAAATATGGCTTTCCTGAAATATAAGGTTGTGAGTAAAATAGGGACATCAATGGAGATGATCACAAAGCACCTCCCTTTTGGTTTGGAAGCTGCTAAGGCTGTGCTTGCCAAGGCACAGGACTTGCTGTTGATCTCTGCAAAACCTGTTATGCCCTGGAGGCCTTTCATGTGTCTGTTTAATATTGCAATTACACTTGTGTCTTTGCAGGTGAAGGCCAGGGGCTTGTTGCACTGAACTTAATTATATTAGTACATGATATCTTTTCTCCAAGCCTTCTCTAAAGATGGCTGTGTATTTCATCCTTGGTGCCTGAGGAAAAGGACTGTCTGCTAAAGATGTTTTTAATGATGGAGGCGAACAGTTCTTTAACAAGATGGGATGTTCCTTGCTGAGACACCAAAATTGGTGACAGATGTTGGTGGGTACCATCTCGGTCTTAACTTGGGCAGCCAAGTCAGAGAAACGAGCTTTGTAGACTTTAAGCTGTGGTGTCTTCTTGGAAGGTCCTGCTCCCTGGCTTGCTTTCCTCTTGTGCATGTGTTTGCAAGCCAGTGCAGGGCTAAATCCCCTTAGAGGGAAAGCTGTAGGAGGGGATCACCTGAAGCCTAAGCTGTGTGGAATCCAGAATGAGGTATTTGTTTAAGCAGCTCTGCTGTATTTTTCATGACTTTTGACTTGCTCAGTGCTGTGTGTGATCCTGGTGGGTAAGAAAAGCCACTTAGTAAAGAAGTGCAGAAAGATTTCCTCAGAGTTTGGCTCTTGTATCTCTGCCCTATCTGTAAGCCAGATAAAAGCCTTGGAGGAATGATTGTCTGAGCAAGATTGAATCTGGAAGAGAGGCTCATGGATCCCAGGAAGCAACTGGCTGTCAGAATGTAGTATTGACTTGAAGAAAGCAAGTCCTTGGAGGCACTATTGACTGTCATTACTGATGTAGTGGAGACTGCTTAAAGTGCCATTTCTTGAGAGTGGCATCATTTTTTTGCTGTACTTTTTTTCTTTTTTTTGTCTCCTCCTTTTTTCTTTTGAAGAGGGTTGGCAGAAAAGCAACATGAGCACGTGTCATGAGTGAACTGACAGTACATGCTGAGCTGGAGCCTGCTGAGGGACTTGTTTTGAAATGAAGGGCAGAGAGGGGGTCCTGAGGGACTGGTTCCCCTCAGTGCATACCAGGCTGGAACTGGAAGTGTTTCCAGCCCTTGTTTGCAGAGAGCAAACTCTCCCCTGGACTCACCCAAAGGCAACTGTCTCACAGCAGGAGCTGTGAGGCTTTTTCTTTCACCTACTCACATTAGATTTTGCCCTCAAAAGTGGGGCTTCCATTCAGGAGATGCAGCGCCAGGTCACAGACAACTTGTGACAGACCTGGTGTTTGTGGTAGAAAATGTAGAGGGAGGAGGGTGTAGCATCTTAATATTATTTTAAGACTTGGCAGAAATAGCCTTAGGGAAAGTGAATACAGCTGCTTCCCTCCTGTTTGTCTCTGGGATTCCTCCACTTGCTCTCTCAATGCTGAGCCTAAAACAATAGGGGGAAGAGCTCATGGCCCTTTGGGAATGCTGGCTGTTCCCAACTATTACAATTAGGCTGGGCAGAGCAGCACTAATTGAAACAATGCTCTCCCAGCCCAAGGGGCCATCGTGGTGTTTGGGATGGAAATTTCAAAGCCACTTGGTGGACGTGTACTTTTTCTTTTTAGTTGTATTTCTTGGTGTTTGGGGATTTTTTTTTTTTTTTTTTTTTTTTTTTTTTATCTCTCCAAGGAGGCCCATCCACATTTCTTTGGTGGCATGCAAAATATGAGTTTTAAATTTTCTGGCTTTAGTAATGCATTTCCAGAATTTCAAAAATCCCTCTTTGCAAAAGTTAGTATTTTTGGTTAGGGTTCTGTTTCCATTTGTCTGCTTTCAGACAACTCAACAACTGCTTCAGAACATAATGACTTTGGGCTGTGCATTCCACAAAGCTGTATCCAAAAAGTCCTTGAGAAACACGTAGACATCTATTGAAGCCATACAGCAAAATTCCAGTTTCTCATGTACTTTCTTAATGGCACAGCTTGAGGATAAGGAAAGGAATAATATAATAGGCTTGTGCATGTTAATGCTTTCCTTATCCAGCATTTAACTTTGGACTAAATAAGTTCTAAAGTCCTTCACCCCTTAATGAGTTGCCTTTGGGAACTGAGTACCCTATTAGGAGCCTACTGACCTCTTCTGGTGTCCTCATCTAAAATTGGGGTAGGATGGCAATACCCAGTCAGCCACAAGCAATCTGTGCACACTGATAATTACTGTCAGGATGTGGGATGAAAGCAGACATGCCCTGTTCCCAAAGCAGTGTGGGACAGATGGGAATAGACTGCTGCCCAGGCTGCTGGAGGTGCTGGGTAGTGTGAGGATGAAAAGGCAGGAGAGACTGAGAAAGGGTGATGCAACATCCTACCTGTTATCACAGATCCTCACTCTGGTTGGCACTGTGGGGTGTCCCAGCTGAGTGTCTGCCTCTTCCCCTCAAGGACACACTGGCTGGGATACTGAAGTGACTCAGTGTTTGGATGTCTGGACACGGTTTCAGGCAGAGGATTTGCTGCAGTGTGCATGACTGCGATGGTTTTGGATAACCCTATTGTCCAACTGTCTGGTTAAGGCCAAGATATTGGTAGTCCTTGTTTTGTTCATCTAAGGAGATGAAGGAAGCATTTTGAGGAGGCTGTTAGAGTCACACTATTGATTTGAGATGCTTTTTCTTCCTTTTTTTTTTCCAAAAGGAAAGCTTTTTTTGGAAGTGATTTTATGCTTATCCTTGAAATCTCTCTTCCCTGTATTTCCCCATCTGGATGCAGTTAGGCTTTACAACTTCTTCCCTGTGACTCAGCATGCCACTGTGGCCCCAGCCCCCAAGGCTCTGCTCCAAGGCTCTCTTGGAAGCACCATCCCCTGCAGAGTGTGGCTTCCAGGAGATTTGGCTTGGGAAACTGGGTCTCACTGACTTCAGCAACTCTATCTTATCTTCAAGGTACCTCTCAAGGTTTTAACTCAAAGCCTTGGAAATGGTCTGGCATCCACGTTATCTGCAGAACTGACTCTGCTGCCATGGCAGCTGAGATCAGCTGGAAAGTTGTTGGATAGGATTAAAAAAAAAAAAAAAAAAGTAAAACTATTTTGGTCCTAATTAGAAACACTGGGGGGAAAAAGAGTTGAGGAATATGTGTTAGTTAAAAACTTAACCAGTTCTGCTGATGGCCTGTCTGGGGGTCAGGGAGATATTCAGCCAGCAGGCTCTTGGGTCTCTGATTCTCTTGCTCCCTGGCAGGGGCTGTAGTGACCAGCCCAAGCTGAGCAGGGCTAGGAGGCAGAGGGGGTGGGTGGCTCTGTGGGACAGGGAACCAGGGCACCCCAGTCAAAAGCAGTTTGCCAAGGTCAGAGGGTGGGTGAGTGGCAGAAGTAGACCTGAGTCATCTGGAGCCCTTTTTTGGGGGGAGGTGGTCTCAGTTCCAGAGGTGTCAGCAGACAGGGCATCCTGTGGTGCCTCAGTCCTGGCTCTGGAGGCAAAGAGGAGGCTGAGGCTTTGTGCCCAGCTGAGGAGGAGCTGCTGAGCATGTTTTAACAGCACCCTGATACAAGGCACTTGATTCTCAGGGAAGTTTGCCAGAATCCTGGCAGTGACTGAAGGTAGGAGTGAAAGTAGGGAGGGGGTTGTTTAAAACAGCTCTGTTGTTGCCTTCTGGAGAAGGTCACCAAAGGGGGGTGAAGTGGACATTTGCAGGAATTGGATACTTGACTCCCCTTTGTGTTTGAAAAATGTCCATTCTGGATTCATTTTTCCCCTGAAGGGGAAAGAGCTGTGTGCTAGACTGTCCCATTACACTGCAGCAGACACAGAGATCTAGTTAATTTAAGTGCCTCTTACTTCAGCTGAAACATATTTGCAATTGGAATACCATTCCTGCTCACTGAGCAGAGTCCTGGAAGCCACAGGCTTTTGTGTGAGAGATCCAATTAAAATACAAAAAGAGAGATGAGGTGAGTAAAGCTCTCCCCACAAATTCTGGGAGGGATTTCCTGCATGAGGCCAGCCTTGACCTTGAGCATTCCCAAGTCCTTTCCCTGGGATGCTGACCCAGTATTCATAAATCATTTGAAGCATGAAGTGATCTTTTTATTTAATAAATAATAAAAAAAGTAATTGGATTGACATAAATTAAAGCTGAGTTAACCTGTCTGGAATAATTGGATTGGTAATAATGGGCAGCAGTGTGGATTGAAGTAGGTCACAGTTTAACCCGGAGGCCTGCAGAGGCTATTTTTTTTTTTCCTACCCCTCCCCTCTCTTCCCTTCCCTTTTTTTTCCTTTTTTCCCCCTCTGAGAGCACAAAGAAATGTGATGGGAGGGCGATAACCAGTGTGTGCCATGTGCATGGGGCTGCTCATATCTGGGGAATCGCTTTAGGGGAACTCCAGTTCCAAACTTGGATGTTCCTGAGAATAACGTTCCCTGGTTCACTGCTGGGAAGTGACAGACAGCTGTGACAGAGGCTGTATTGTACGTGGTTGCAGTGATAAATCATTTCACAGGGATTAACCCTCCATCCTTTTCATACTGTCCTTACAAACCACTGATAGAGAAAAGGCTGGAGGAGCTGCTCTTGAATCGGGGCTTTCCAGTGACAATGAAATGTGTAAATCACTTGGGTTAGGGATTGCTCTCTTCAATTATCAACATATTTGTAAGTGCACCCCTAGGTATTCTATGTATTTAAGTTTGACTGGACTCTTCTTGTGTCCTTGGGTGACAGCAACAGCGATAAATAATCATAGTGTTGAATAAAATCAGGAGTTTTTAACTCAAAGTAGCTTAAAGCTATTTTACATTGCTCTGCTTCTGACTTGAGACCTTCAGCACGCTCTAACTACTGGTTAGAAATGGTGAGTACTGTTGAAGTGCATCCAAAAGAAGTGATTCCTCCACCCCCTTGAAAAATATCCCAGGCTTGGGAAGTAACTCTGGGATATTGCTTCAAATCAGTTGCATGGTCCTCTCCCAAGACCTTGATTGGAAGCTTTGCTGCATTTGACACCGTATCCTTCATTCCAGTGAAATCCAAATCCACCAAGGCACAGATGTTATGCTAAGCACATGAGAAATCTTGTCTCCATTGGGATAAAAACATTTCCAAAGGAACCACTTCCCTCAGAGTGGCAAGAGGCCAAGAGTACCACTCAGGCAGTGAAAAATGAGCTGTGTAGAAATCCTCTTGAGATGAAACCCTCCTCTGATCCTGAAGCAAGCAGGATATTAAGAATATGTGCAAAGGAAAGGTTCATATCCCTGTGGCGTGCCCTGGGAAGGGCTGTAGAGATGGACATGCTGCAAACCATGCTGGAGGTGTGGAGCCAAGCAGGGATGAGGAGGCAGTGCAGCGACCAGCCCTTCTTCTTGCTTCTCACCCGAGCCATTTGGGTCTTGTTTGCTTTGTTCTGTAAGAAATTGAGGATGAGTTGCTTTGATAGGTGAAGTTAACTGGACTGTGATAGTCCTGTGGACAAATCCTGCTGCCTTTCCAAAATTGCCTAAAGTAGTTCTGATTGTCATGTTAAAACCACTTGCTGCAAATGGCTTCTTTGGAACATATGATCAGTAACAAATGTGTCTGTAGCCACGCTGTATCACCTGCTTGGCAGGGAAAATAGGTTCTGAAGAATTACCACACTAGAGCTTTACTCTGAGGCCACACCCTGATGCTGCTGGGCTCAGTGGTAAAATTCCTTGTTGGTGGGACATTTGGTACAAGCAACAATTTCCTGTGATCAGGCAAGTGCATCCATGGCAGGGAGTAGCTGGAGCAAGGGCTGCCTGTCTGTGCTGGGGCTGCCCCTCACTGCCCCATTGCACTCTGTGCTGGGCAGCTCCTGGGGGAAGGATGAGCAGTCCCTGTGCCCTTCCAGGACAAGAGAGGGCTGAGGGAAAGGGAACGTTTCTGAGTCACCATCTGCTCAGGAGCAGTGCAGCTAGACGCTTTTCTTTGCCTAGAGCTGATGATAAAGTCACAGCGTGGACTTAAATAATTAGGAGATGCCTGGTTTTGGAGCAGAGAGTCACTTCTTTCCCCGCTGACCTTGGCTGATTAGCAAATATTTGGTATTATTTGTAGAATCCTATCAAAGCAGCCCAGAGGTATTCATCTGCTTAAAAGCCTCTGGGAGATCTCTCTCCCCCATGGGGGTACTGCCCATCCTGGCTCTTCAAAGCAGGTTTTTTGATTAGCTGACAGGAGATGCATGTTTAAGATCTTGTGGGTTTTTGATGCCTTTTTTTTCCTCCCCACCCCCTTTCAAAGAAGGGAGAAACTTAACATCACACTAGTCCCTTTGTGGCAGTTTGGAAGTTAAATTTACCAGGACCATTATCTTTAACAGCTGCTGCTGTCTGACAGATTGAGTTTATAGTCGGTCTTATAGGCACTAAAATCACTTTTATCCTTGTGGGTCCAATTTCAGAGCTATTCAATTTATTATCTCTAACAGCTTAACAGCTGTTCTCCCCACTCCCTCGTACCCCTCTGCCCCTCACTCCCTCTGGCTCCCCAAAGCTCAAACCTAAGGGTCACCCCTTAATCCAGGAGGCAGGAGCAGGGATGTGCACGTGCTCTTCCATCAGCACCTGGAGCTTTACTGGAGGCAGGCAGCCTCCACTGATGGAGGAGGGCCCTGCTCTGGCAGTTTTCTCCAAGCAGAGCACCAAGCCATGGCCACGGCGATCTCACAAGAGCTGTTCCTTTCCCAGCACCTTGGCAGAGGAATCTCCCAGTGTGTGCCTCAGTTCCCTCCCAAGCAGAGATGTTAAAGCTTTGTCTCTTCAGCTGGTGAGGCCACTGTGCACCTTGGCAGCAATTAGTCAGCTGTGTTAATGGGCCAAAGGGAGGCTTGTTCTTGCTGCAATTACTCCCTGCTCAGCAATGGCACACGTTTCCCCTTCCACCTTTCCCACTCGCCCCATCCCCTCATTTTTCTCGCCACTCTGCAGAAGCATTGATTTATTGTGTCAGTAGACACTGTGATGATGAGATATATTGTGAAAAATTGCTGAAAATTAGTAGTGAGAATTCTAAGATGGATTTCCCTTATTTCCCTGTAATGGTGGAACATGATCTATTACACCTTGGCTGGGGCGAAGTTTCCCTGAAGTTAATGGGAGGCTTCCTGTTGACACATGTAGTCTTCGGATCAGACCTGCAGAGTTTTGGCACTTGTCAAGCGATAGCAGAATCTCAGCAAGTCTTGTGGCACAAAGGAGACTATTCAGACGTGTCACCGAGTGTCTGTTTCATTCTTTTCATCTTCTCCTCGGTTCTATTCAAGTTCTTATGCTGCTCTTGTTCCAGTGGTGCCCGAGTGCCCTCCAATGGTGCTAATGCTCCCACAAAGAGATAATAATGATACCCGGCTGCTTCAGAGAGTCCCTTTCTGCTCTGCTTCATTTCCCTTCCACCTTGCAGACAGTCTGATTATACCCCGTGGCTATTCCTACTCTCTTGTCAGCTTCAGAAAGGAAGAAAGAAGTCATTAGAAACCAACGAAAATGTTAATTGTATCATAAATCTCTGAACAGAGCAGCATTTCAGCAGTTTATTCTGATTTGGGTGTGTGGCACTGCAGCTAAATTTGCTTTTCTTTTTCCTCTAAGTCACTGAAAGGCTCAGAAAAGATGGAGGAGACAGCCTGGTTTGCCAAAGCTGTTTGCAACATCAAATAGTGATGCAGTCTCAGCATTTAAGCCTTAGACCTAATTTGGAAGCAATACTTAAAGAAATACTGAATAAATTCAGTATGGCTTTTGTTTCTATCAGGCTGAAATAAGTGTTTGCATGCTCTTTTTCAGTGTGTGTTTCAAGAATGCCTTTAAAGGCTTATGGTACTGAGAGCACATCCAGCATAGTAGCCTCTCTTCAGAAGAGTTGGGCTGCTGCATCTTTCTAGCAGAGGAAAGGCATCAGTAACAGTGTGACCATGTGGCCAGGGGAATCACTCCTTGTTCCAAAGAAACTGCAGAACTGGATTGAAAATAAGAGGTGTGGAGCTATAGCAGGGGCGGCTGGACCTGGAAGAAAGGCTCAGAGCAGAGGGTGCTGCCAGCTCTCCTTGCAGAGGCTGCTGGAGCAGCTCATGGAAACAAGCTGGTGACCTTGGAGAGACCTTAATCAATGGTGTAAGGGGTGTAACCAGGGCTGTGTTCAAGGCAAGTCACTGAAGTGATTTCAAATGCATAAAATGGGTAAGTGAGATCTGCACAAGCTCAGGAGCGCTGTTGGCTGTCAGCAATGGGATTATGGAAGTAGAGGATGCCAGCATCCATCCAGAGCTCCCAGCCAGGCTGGGACTGTCCTCCTCAGCTGTGGCTGTACTGAGGAGTCCCACATCCAGCCTGTGCTGCCCAAACTGAAGCAAGTGATTGATAACTTGAGCACAGACTTGGCAGAGCCAGGAGGGATCTCAGGGCTCAGGAGTGGCACCTTGCAGGCAGGTGGGTGGCAGCCTGAGCATGGGGACTGCAAGGTCTGTGGAGAGGCACAGCCACTGCTTTGCTTTCCCCAGCATCAGGTTCTGATGAGTTCAGGTCCAGCTGTTCTCCACCATGTGCACAGGTCTGAGGATGTGCTTTGTGCTTCCATCCTTTTTACTTTTCTCCCTGTTTCAATCCAGTTTGACTGTGGCCAGTCCCTGGTAGAGGGAGGGAGGGAGGGAAGAGGAGGGTTAATCCCATCCTTTTATCTTGCCCTTTGTCTAATTAAAACCACAACAAATGGCACAGTTTAGGTTTAAATGTAATTGTGTTTAATGAAACATTAAGGGCAATTAAAGGAGTTACCGTGGCAGCCTCTCTATACCCTCCAGGGTTATAATGGTCTGATGAAGTGCTCTTACTGGCTCTCTTGGCAGGGGGCTGTTAATTGCGTTAGAAACTGATAGTGGTTTTCTTTTAATACTGAACTTTCTCTGGATATCCATCTCGCAGGCATTTGCTCATGATCAGTCTCTGGAAGTTGGGAGCAGCACATGGGCACGGTGGCTGCCCAGGATGATGGATGGGGCACTGGGGGCTGCTGAGACATCCCCTCCCCTGGCTGATCCCCCGAGCTTTGGTCTGGACAGTCACTGCACGCACCCATGGAAGCCCTGAGGCCTGAGTTCCCTTTCTGGCCTAATATTATGTTGGTTTTATTGTTCATGGGAGACAATGCCTTAGGTTTCATGCCTGGAAATGGTTGTCCTGGTATAGTCAAGTTAGTTTGAGAGTTGTCAGCAAAAGGGAAAACATATTGTGCAAACTGAGATGATTCATGCTTGTAAATATTATATAGTTACTATCAATCTCAGACTTTTAAAAGAAGCACCTAGAGGTCATTGCTGGAGATTTCACAAGCACAAAAATTTGGCACTTTCCTCCTTAAGATGCAGCCTGAATTTAAAGCCAGTTCCTCACATTTTAAGACTTTGACTCATGCCTGACTCATGCTGTTTTTAAAAATACAGATGGGAGTTGGCAAGTGTGATAAACTGAGGCACAGAGGGAGAGCAGAGGCAGCCCAGCACTGCCACTGAGGTCAGGCTTCCCGTCCACCATCCCCAAAGGTAACCCAGAGGGAACCAGGAGCACAGCCAGGAACAGGATGCCCAGCTCTAATCACTTTCCTGCATCTTGAAGAAATAAACACTGCCAGGGCAGCAAAATAAATACCAGTTTAAAAATCTGGTGCTGTAAGTAGACAGCAAATAGTCTCCTTGCAGAAGAAGTGGGGCAGACTGGGCTCTTTGTCTCTGCTGCCTCTGTATATAGAAACTGTGGCTTGAAACCAAGGTTAGCTGCTGCCTCCTGAACATGGGGCAGGTTTGACAGCAGCTTTGTGGCAGCAAGGCTGCCTTCACATCCCTGACAGGATGACTGCTCTGTAAATCTTAGTAAAAGATGTCACAGCAACACGTGTCCCCCAGAGACTGGGAGGGGAAGGGAATGATATATGAATGAAACCTGTCTCTAGAGTCCTGCCATCTATTTCTCAAGTCTTAAGAAAATGCTGCCACTGTGCTGCCTCCATTTATCTCATATAAATATGGAGGGAAACTTCTAAAATAAGATGCCTTTAAATATTTTTTAAGGCAGAGGTTATTTTTTAACACAAAAGGCTTTTTTTTCCCCTCTCCTCAGCACATTTTCCAGTTGCTTTCATAAATAAATAACTTAATGCACCTCCTTGCCTCCACCTGCTTCCTGCCCCATTCAGTGGCTGCTTCCTGAGGCTGTGGGGAGAGCCAGGCAGTTTTCTCAGCCTCCAACAGCTCCTGGGGATCCTCCAGCCTTTCCACAGCGTGAGAGGGGAACAGATGGACCCTTATCTCCATCTTGCAGCCCAGGAGCCAAAGCCTGTGGAGATCTGGGACTTATTCATGCTCACTCAGGAAACCTGTGGTTGATCAGGAGCTAAATCCTGTTCACTTTTTTAGGGGGTAGGGAATTGTGACTTGCACATAACAACAACAGCTGTATTTTTGGGTCGTGGCTTCCCTTGGAGCCATTGGGGACTGACTGACTGTGGAGGTTTGTTTTCCTGGGGTGTGTTTGTGTGGCTGTGTGTACCTCAGCTCGCAGGTGCCTGTGGCTGGTGATGGTGCAAACACAGCTCTTGGTGAGCCAAATGTGCTGTGGGGAGGAACTCTCAGTAACTTGTCCTGGTCCTCAGTGGTGGGATCCAAGCAGAGGATCCTCCCTCTTCCCTGCTGTTGAGATAACCAAGGAGGTACATTTGGCACTGGCAGTGTTTTTCAGTGAAAGGGTTTTTTTCTGACCCAAACCCAAAAATATTCTGAAAACCTTTCTACCTGAAACTTCTGTTAATTCTTTTCCAGTCTTTATGGCTGCTGGGTGCCCAGATTTGGTATCACCCGTGCTTACTTGTCCCTCGCGTCAGGAAATCAAGGAAAACAAAAGTGTTAACCTGAAGCTTTCCTGCCATGGCCCTTGGAGTGCTGTTGGGTAAGTCTGGCCATGCCTTGAGGAGGTGTTTTGCATAGCAATATGAAGAGTTTTTCTCCTGTTCCCTCATTCTTTCATGCTTGAAGAGCTCTGTGGCAGCAGGAAATTGTCTCTAAGGAGGATTGATCTTGCCCTTCGCAGGGATTAAGGGCCTCTCCTTGGTCTGGGATGAACTCCCTTGCTCCCAGGGAAGCTGCAGGGACTGCTGTGTTTCACTGTGATTATTATTCTTTTTCTTACCCCATTTGTGGATCCAGAAGGCTGTTCCACAAACCCCTCACCCTTTGTGCTCCAAGATCCCTCAGTCCACCTCTCCTCACTTTTCCTTGGACCATTGCTCTCCTGATGATACTGACCTGTAGAACAGTGGGCAAGTGAAAAAGGGATAGGGAGGATAAATTAGATCATCCCCACGCTGGGTACATTGATCCTCATCATCTCCACTGCCCCATCTCTGGCCACACACCATTTCTTCTCTGTGCTGCTGAAGCAATGCTGTGGGAGTAGGGACAGGGCATTCACACTGCTTAAGTAAAACATAATGATTTAAGTTTTATTTAATTTAAACAATAAAATGGCCATTAAACAAGTTACGCATTGACCACCTTACCATGCCCTCTAGTGCTAATCCTGATTAAGTGTCTTTATTACTTGGCTCAGTTGGCCTTTTTTAAATGACAACGAAACACTTGCTAGCACGAGTGCAAACTCTTTCCCTCTTGGCAATTATCTCCCTTCCTACTGAGTTTTGCAGGAGGAAGGAGAGAGGGAGAGGGAAGGAGAAGGGAGAGCGGGTTGGCCAGGGGAGAAACCCAGCAGCACCTGATCCGTTTATCACACAGATATGCCATAGTGGAGGCTTAATGGAGATTTAAATAATTCAGAGCACTCAGCCCCGCTAAAGCTGTATAATGAGCCTTCTGCACTGTGAGCCACTGCTCGGCTGAGCATACGAGCAGGGAGGTCGTGTGGTTTTTCCATGCATAATTAAAGGGATAAAAGGGGATTTAGAGCAACAGTGTTACAATGAAGCATGCGGACAGAGGCTTCACTTTTATTTAACTTGGAAATGCCAAACTGTTTTTGACTTGCAGAATAAGCTTCCCTCTTGCCTTTTATCTTTTTTTTTCTTTTTTAATATATAGAAAAAACATACTTTTATATCTGTTTCTCCCATTCCTTAGTGACCTGCCCCTGCTCCCCTCTGTCCCTTGAGCATGGGGTTGTCTCTGAAGAGGATTCACAGTGATTCTTGTTTCACACTGGGACAGCAGCTCTCAGCTCTGTGGCTATTCAAGGTGGAACAAGCAGGCATGAGCTGAGAAGCTTTTTCCAGCATGTTTCATGTTCCCTTTGTTTCTACTGAAAGGAATGGCTCCAGATGAAGAGAAAGAAGATGGGAAGAATACTGGGTGTCACTTTAACTGTGATTTACCATTTTCTACCCTGTTGTTTACAAAATCTGGGGCGAAATGTGCTGCCTGGATGAACGGGTCTGAGACAACTTGGTCATTCCTGGCTTTCATTGCTCCTTTCTGCTCCTCTGCCCTGTTCTTTCAGGAGCAACCAACCTTCACAGCCCCTGAGATGCTTTGTGGGGCACTTGGGTACGTGCCTGCTGCACAGCTGGGCCAGGAATGGTGTTTGTCACGTTGCCCTTCCTCAGCTTGCTGTGTCTGATCTGCCCCTCAGCCTGTGCTGTTGACAGAAGGAGAAAATGGCTTTGCATTATCCTCCTCCTAGGAAATGGAAGAGGATGTTTCTGTGCTGAAAGTTGCCTTCAACCATGTCTCAAAAGCTGTGCAGGTCTGTGATGGTGGTAGTGATAATTAACACGTCTTTCATTAGCCCCTTATCAATGGCCCAATCTGCTGTGGGAGAGCTTCTCAAAGCAAACAGGTCTGGTTTCATCACAGCTCTTCCCAGATCAAATGAGTCTCCTGCACTTCTCCCTGTGGAGTGGGGGCAAACTGGAGACAGCTCCAGTGGTCTGGAGGATCCTGAGAAGCCTGGGGAAGGGCAAGCACAAACTTACCTGTAGTAAGATGTTGCTCCAGGTGACCAAGGACGGTGAGTCCTTGGCATGGCTGCAAAATGAAGTTTGTGTTGTGGGTGAGGGTTAAAGGGACATTCAGGCTAGCAAAGCAAAGGTTGAGAAGGGTTCCTGCTGCTCCTTGTCCAAAGGGTGGAGAACCATTCTTGCAGGGCAAGATCAAGACAAAAGACAGAGTGGTGAGTGCCCAGTGAGAGCAGTGAGGTCTAAAAACCCAACTGGTTCTAAGGAGACATGTGATAACTTGCAGAAAGGGACTGTGTGATGTTTCCACCTGCAGAGTACATGGATCATTAAATCAGGAGGTCCCTTCTGTCCTTTGATCCTTAATAACCCCTTTGGCCAGGGCTGTGGGAGGTGCTGCAGCAGCTCATGGCTGACTCCTTGCACAAGTGTGCCTGTGTTCCTCAGGTCTCCCCTGCCTTCACCACTGTCCCCAGAGAGGGCTTCAGAGCTCCTTGTCACTGTGATGTACAGCCAGGAGCACAAGCTGCTGCCACACTTAATCCCTAGAATTAATTCATTATTTTCCTTTAGATAAAGAAAACAAGGAGGAATCTGTGGCTACTGCATTCACTTTAATGGCATGTGTCTGTCAGTTATTTGTTGCTGGGTGGGAAGCCGGGGCCCTGTGACATCCTGCACGGTCACTGTAATGGAAACATCCATCTTGTCTCCCTCAATGCACACTCTCCATTTAGGAATTTCGAAAACACTTCTGTCAAATATCACTCTCTGCACAATCCTGTTAGCAGGGCTGATGAATGGAGTCTCAAATTAAGACCGATCCCTCTGATAACCACAGTGCTGTAGGAGAGTCATCTGCTCAGTCAGAGCTATTTATTATATTTGATTAGCTGGGATGGCAATCTTCACAACCCACTGTAAATTCTATTAGGGGCACTCTGAGGCCCAGAAATGCAAATTAGACTTCCCAACACACATATGCATACATATCGCCTCTTTTGGCAAATGGGTAATTTCCTCACATTTATTTCAATGTTGTTACAAGAGAGATGTTGATGCCTTCCCTTTGCCAGGAAGGAAGGGAGAGGGATGAGGGGGACACTACTGGGTGGTCAGACAGCCCCACATTCTCTTTACTCTTCATTGTGAGACCCTGCATGGCAGCAGCTCCTACCTCCCACCTCTCACTAGCCCATATCCCACAGGCATCCCCACCCAAATGGGTGCTCAGGAGCACAAGTCTGTAAATGCTGGAGAAACCTCGTGGGAGACTGGCCTGTGGTGGAGCTGTAAAGACAGGGCAGGCCCTTCACTTGTTTTGCTTCTCCTTGATTTGATTCAGACATTCCTACCTGACACAAAGTCAGCTTGGAAGTTCAGGGCTGGCTCTCCCCTGGCACAGCAGTGGCCACAGGAACAGGATAGGGTAGGTTTGCTGAACAGCTCCATTAATAATCAGTGCTCAGGTGTTCTGAGGCCTGTGCATAAAAGGCACATTTTAATCAGATTGTTTTTGTGGCTGGTGTCAGTGCAGGTCACTGAGGTGCCTGTGACTCCAGTGCAGTTGGCATTAGGTGTATCCTTTCAGGAAAGGAAGGCTCTGTCCCATGGACAGCTCACAGAATAGTGCATCCACAAGTTACATTTGTTTGTGGTGATTAATTCCACCAGTAACTGAAGGAATTTATTAAGGGCAAGCAAAGAAAAAGGCTATTTGTGAGCTAACAACCAGCACTGTTGGTGGCTTGCTTTCTTCTTCTGGTCATATTTTAAGAATAAATTTCATAATGGCTCATTAATGTCTGCATTACATAATAATTTACTAATACACATTATCTAGTAGCATACTATCCATTGATCTAAGGGTTAGGTTCATCAAAACTGGTTATTCTGTGAATAATAGGTTTTTAATGAATCCTTTTTTTAAAGGGTGACTAAACCTCTTAAAGAAAAACACTGACATAAAATCTGATCTCCATCTTTTCTCCACCTTAAGTTCTTATACCTGTTTGGTAGGATGCTTACAACATCTGTGTCCTTTTGATGTGCTTCCCACTGTGTGTGTTTCCCTAGGATTTTTATTAGGATGAGCTGCTGCAATGCTGCATGGCTAAAAGAAAATCCTTATAGAGCTGGAGGTACCTGGCAGTGTATTTGAATCTTCTTAAGCAGTTAAAAAAAATAATTCCCAACATAGTGAATGAAAATCTTATCTGGGCATGATAAGGATCCCTTGGTCCCTGTAATATAATGTAGTTTGTTTCTTCCAGCCTCACAAATGCTTTTGTTATCTTTGCTTTGATTTTTTTTCTTCTCCCCTCTGTATTGCTTTGATTTTTTTTCCCTCTTCTCTTTTCTCTTTCATCACTGTTGCTTGTAAATCCTTCCCTTGGTAGAGATTAGAGTAGGAATGAGTGATAGATGCTGTCAGTAACAGGAGCTAATTTTACCCCTGATAATGGCTCTGTGGTTTGTACAGACTTCACTGTCCTGATGCAGACACACCTGGGGGCCCATCCTGTCTGAGCCCTGCTGGGCACTGGGGGCTGAGCTGTTGGGCAGGAAGGGAGGGCTCTGTCCTGGCAAAGCCTCACACTGGGAAGAGTCTTTGCCAGTGCTTCTCACCAGTGAAGAATTCCCTCCAAGCTCACAAATAAAGCAACAGCCATTTTTGGGTTTTCCATGAAGAGTGTTTTGCCTTTGGCACGAGAGTGTACGCGTGGTTGGAGTGGGAGAGGGGGTGCTCGGGATTGGGTTCTGCCCCATGTCTGGGGACAGGATTTCCCACGCAGCTCCCAGCCCAGCAGGGAGGATTTTGGGGTGTCATGGGCAGGTACCATGGCAATGGCACTGGAAACTCACATGGTAACACCACCAAGGATTGCTCAGGGTGGCACTGGTCACTGCTGAGACCTCCTGCTGGAGTTAGGACCTGCACATTGCTGCTGTGGCGTGGTGCCAGCTGTCCCTGTGAGCCACTCTTCAAACACTGAGCACTGGGAGTTCAGAGGCTCTGCTGTGCCAGCCTTGTCCCCCCAGCAGAGGTGCCCAGTGCCCTGTGGATGGGCTCCTCGCTGCTGCTTTGTGCTCATCCTGGACACAGCAGCGAGGAAGGGCCAGGCCATGGATGACAGGAGGTGCCATAGCTCACAAGGACCAGAGCTAGGAAGGAAGAGGGCTGCAGCAGTCCTCAGCTTTGCTCTCAGGTGGGGGAAAAGCACTGCTGGACCGGCCCACCAGTGCCCTTGACCTGCTCTTCCCTGATGGTGCCCTTTGTGGAGGATGGTGTTGAATTTGGCTTTGCTCTTTCCCCACATTATGTCGGCACTTGACAGTTCATTTTTCCTGGTGTTCTTACAAGGGACTGAGTTCTGAGAGGGGATTTGCACGGCAGATGAAAGATGGCTGGAAGGATGTTGGAAGTCTGAAGAAGTCTTGAAGAACAGCTGTCACAGCCAGACTCCAATGCAGATGGTTGTGCTCTGCTCATTTGAAATTGCAGCTGCAGTTCCCATGAGGGTAATTCCCTCCTCTGGCCTGTACTGGTGAGTTTGATTACTGTGGGTCATGTTCCAGCCCCAGAAGGGTTGCAGTGAGCTTGGTTAACTGCTTGTCCTTGGATAAAGGCTGAGAAGAATCTTTGCTTTGTGTGGTGTGTCACAGTCACATCAAGACTGCACTTTCTAATACCAATGGTAGTGACTGAACAGATCCAGTAAAGCAGCTTGCTGTGGTGCTGTCCCCTTTGCTGCTTCTGAAGCAGAGCCAGGCCATCCCTTTATTTTGGAGTATTTCAGGTGTAGCAAGGTCTATTCTTCATGAGGCTGATACTGGTTAGAGAGGTGGAAGAAGGATAATGGTTCAAAGCTGTGACACAGCTGTTCCAGCCCTGTTCCAATATGGGCTGGGAGCAGCTGATGGCCTCTGATTGCTGGTGTTTTTCTTAATTATGGTTGGAGATAAACAGGGGGTGGATAGAGAGCAGATGTCATCTGTGAGGCCAAGTCTTCTGCTACTTGCAGGGTCTGTGGTAAGGAGAGCTCCGCTATGGAATAGTTTGTGCCTGTCGGGAATGTTTGGGTGTTAATTCAGTGTGGTTTTGCTGCCTTTTGATGGGGTAATGGTAATCTGTGTAATTACAGGGTAGTTTCTCGTTAATAACTGCTTCAGTCATTTCTCCCTCCTGCCTTCCCCACCAGTTTCTTTTCTTCTGCAGCTTAGAATGATATTACTCATAGCCTTACATGTATTTTGTTTTGTCTAATGGAAATACATGCAGTGGTATGTAAATTAGGTGCAGGACCTGAATGCTGTCATGGGTTGGTCAGGCATCATTCACCCCTTCAGTGAGGAGGCCAGGGGTGGCTGTGGGAGAGGAGCTGGAGGTATTTTCCAAGCCACTGGTCTTATCAATTGCTCTCCTCACCCCTCTGTGCACCTCACCTTTTGGTCTTATTATGGTTGCTTTGGACCCAAACTTAGAACCACAGAATCATTCATGTAAGATCACCAAGTCCCACTGTTAACTTAGCACTGCCAAGTCTTTTATTAAGGGAAATCCAGGTTTTGACCTCTTTGGCTATGCAGGCCCTTTTCTCCTGTGTAATGTTCTGTCCTTCATCTCCTTTCTTTTTTTAATGGCATCTCTGCATTTTCAATCATATTTTCACAATGAGCTGAAAAGGAAATCAAGAATCTGCCAAAACATTCATCATCTCATTTCTTTTCAAAATAGCATTAGAAGTCAGGCCTGTTTCAGGGCCTGTGCATTGAAAATTACGCAACCCGGAGCTGGGAAATTGAAAAGTACTGTGAACATTGGTTTAAATTTTTAACCAAATTCCTGTCAGCTGCATTTCTTCCTTTTATATATTTTCCTTCTATTAATATTCTAGTGAATGGCTGTACAAGAAACAATGAATTTTAAACAAAGCATGGAAGACTTTTCCAGAGAATGAATTTCAACTCATAAATGTGCATATTCTCACTGGGCTCTGAGAGAAACCACCCTCTGCAGAACAGAGACATGACATTGATTCCTACATCCAAAATCAGCCAGAATATACTGTATTTTGAATACACTCAGCAAATAGCTTAAGAGAAGATGGGTATCTTCTCTTGTTTTGCACCAATAAAACCAAAAGAGAAGTGGAGACAGAATTCATTGAATCATTTCTGGGAAAAAGATTTTCACGTAACTCAATTTTTGTCATGAAAAAACTCAGTATCCTGAGAGATTCTGAAAGGGCTTTCTGTTTAGGAGGAAATGGTAGGATGTCTTTCTTGTGAGCTCCTAGGTGACTTAGGAAGCTAAAACCACGTTGTCTTCAGAGGTGCCCTGCACCTGCAGCTCCTCCTGGAGTCGGTGTGAATCAGGCTGGTAGCACAGGCTCACTGTCATCTTCAGGGATCTCCTTTATTTTGCTTCTTTCTGGTTGTCTCCTGACGAACTTGGGAGCGTGTGGTCAGATTTTTCTGCTTGGTTTTCATTTCCTTTCTGCAGAGGAACAGTTTGTGGGTTCTACATCCTGCCTCTTCACCACAGGTTTGTAACAGATTGGTGTGGGGAGCCAGCATCCCCAAAAGCAGGGCTGAGCGAGCCTGAGGCTGCTGTGGTGGTCCTGGCACAGGTGTGTTCCAGCCATCACCCAGGCTTTATTAATTTCCAAACATCCCTGAAGATAATTATGTTCCCCAAGGCAGGAGGTGTCTGAAAGGATCGAGGAGGTGAGACTTGTTAGGGAAGAAGAGCTGCTAAAAGTCACCTCCTGCAGCAGGAGGGCTGAGGTCACCTGCTGGGAGGCAAGGCAGTGGGGCATCCTTCCCCAGAGCTCTGTGCCCTCTGCCTGAGCTGGAGACAAAAATAAGATGCCATTAGCAGAACCATGACCTTCACGAGTACAAACTTACATAGACCCAGCCCATGGGATCCAGGCTGAAAGGGTGACGAGGAGGAGCAATTACATCCTGACACAATAACAAATGTGAGAGGTTCAGTGCCAGTATTCCAGTGCATGAGTTCACCCTGGGACTTGCAGGCCACTCGAGTTTTCTTGCAGGCCACTCACCCCACGGTGCTCTGAGGTGCCTCTCCTGAGGCTGTGTGGTGGTTGACATTCATGGTTCAGCTCTCCCATGGAAGGTGCTGTGGGTGAAAAGTCCAGATACTTCCCCAGGGTCCTCTGAGGGTCTCTGGGCTGCAGAAGGTGCAGGTTTAACCTCCACTACCCATTGCCTTCCCAGGCTGCTCTTGTCTTCTTGAAAGCAGGCACTGCTGCTAAGGAGAGAGGGGAAAGTTGCATGGGAGGAGACCTTTCCTCTGCTTGAGGGATGAGGTGTCGTGAATCTGTGTGAAACCAGCTCCTTCTGGCTCTTGAGGGTGGATTTGGGCAAGCCCCCCTTCCTTCCTAAGCCCAGCCTGTCTCCTGCTGAGCCAGCCAGGACCAAATGCCCCGTCCCCCCTGCCAGCAGCAGCAACCTGTGCTAATGTGATGCAGGTCCCACGCTGCTGCTCCACTGCAGCTCCATCTGATTCGCTGGGAGTCTCCCTGCTTTGAAGGCAGCCGTTGTGTTATCGTGTCAGAAGGTAATTAAATAGACCCCAATTCTTTTAATTACTGCTCTCTCCTCGGTACATGCCTGCATACAGGGGTGAAGTGAAGGGTATGGAAATAATCGCTGACAGATCACAGCTGGAGATCCGTGGCACCTTGGATAAACATTGAAGCGAAGGCACCGCGCGCAGCCCAGGCGGCTCAGCTCTGCAATTACTGTGAAATCTGTCTGAAGAGATTGGGGCACGGAATTGGAAAATACGGCAGGCTCTCTTCTCCAGAGAGCAGGATGGAACAAGGGGCTGGGTGATGGCAAGGAGAGGCATACCTGACACACAGGTTTTGTTGCTGTTGGCAGGAATCCAGACAGAAGCGAGGTGAAATAAGCAGGTTAGTGAGCTGCACCTCAGCAAGGGCAGCAAGGTGAAGGAACACCGAGATCTGGCAGCTTATTAGAGATACAGGTCACCATTACATCCCTTGGCATTGTTGTGCTGGCAGGGCTCTGATGCTGGGAAGGTGGATAAGCCCTGGCTTGGGTGTCTTGGTGCTTTCTCTGCCTGGAGACCAGAGCTGGAATGAGACAGAAGTGATACCAGATCCCCCCATGTGCCATCCTTTATGCCTTATGGTATGAGGTGATAAAAGCATCTTTGGCTTGCACCTGTGCAGCTGTTCCTCACATAAGGTGAAAATGTTGTTGCCTTTGAAGTTGTTGGAGGTTTTCCTCCTAAAAGTCAGGGAGAGGGGTTTCTTCAACAGTCCAGCTCCTGGTGAGGTGTTCCAAGGTGTTGGATCATAGACAGTTGATTTGGCAAGGCACAAATGCTCCTGCAAAGTGTCTCTGCATACAACATGGTGTGTTGCTTCTTGTTGTCTCATATTTATGCTGCAGTCTTTAGACAATAATCAGCTGCTGGTATTTGAATGCATTGCTATTGCAGGGCTGGTGAACGTGGAATAAATATTTCAAAGATATGACCAGAAGCATCGTCCTGGGGACTAAAGCTTGCTTGTTTGAGAGCCAATTCTGCTTTATTACCTTTTCCTTTATCTGCCATTCTGGTTCTAAAAAGGTCTCCTAATGCCTCATGGGGTTAATAAACCAGGAGTGGAGGCAGGAGACTTAATTTTGAGTCCCGTGCAATTTATGGGCTGGGGAAGTTGCTGCTTGCCAGGCGTCCGGAAGGCAGCAGAGCAAATGGTGCCAGCAAAGGGCTGCATGCAGCTCGTCTGCTCTGCTCTGCTCAGTGGCACCAGCCACAGGGGAGTCTGAACACGTGTCTGTGGTGCTTAGAGAAGCAAACAGAGAGCAAAGATGGGGCTGCTTTCCCCCCACTTATCTGCTGCTTTTCATAAAGGATCAGGTCCTGATAAATACCCCTCTAATCTGTTGCCCTCTTGGTGAAGCTGTTTCCTCCTTTGGAAGATGAAAAAGCCATTTTTTGAGCTCTGGGGCTCATGGAGTTAAAAACAGGACAATAACTGAGAGTCAGTGGTGCTGGAATGGGCAATGAGGGCAGGTTTAGCTCCTGAGCCTGCTGCCCAGCCTTGCCTGCACAGCTCAGGTGCCCAGGTCAAGGGCAGGAATCAGCTCAGGCTCTCACCTCTGCACTGACACCAGAGCCTGGGTGGGGTGGTACCAGCCTGGCTGCTGCTGGCATTCCTGGGTCATGCTGGCAATAGCAGCACTCTTCTCTGTGGGCTGCTGGTCTGCTTCCAGTGTTTCACAGGAGATGCTTCCTTCCCTGGGCTGCAGTCACATTGCCTTTTATTCTTCTGGGATTGGCATTACTCATGTCCTCACAATCCACTTCCAGACAAAGCACATCGGGCACTTACGCAGGAAGTGGTTCCATTTTTTGACTTGTTTTTTGCCATGTTGATTGTATTCTCTCCAGTGTTGTTCACTTGAGGCGGGTGAAACACAGTACCTGAGCCTGAGGGGAAGGTATCAAGGACAGAGTTGTCTAATTCTTGTGGAAAGTCAGCTGGATACTCTGCCTTGGAATCCTGCTAATCTTAATGGTCTCTATGGGTTTAAGCAAAGCTGATGAGATTAGGGCTTGTGCAGATTGTGTTGTGGTGTGCAGAGCAGGGGCTTCCTTGACAAACTCCTCCTGCTTTCTGAACCTGCACCCACCCCAGTGCATGGTCCCCGAGGGGTCTGCTATCTTGGTGAAGCTTCTTCCTCCTTCAGAGAACTTTCCGGGATCAGAGCGAAGAATTCTGAAGTGTGAAGAGTCATGAAAGCAAACCCTATTTCTCTCTCCTAATGGAGGCCACATCTCTTTATACACAGCCCTTTTTGGTGCAGCACTTCTGGTTCAAATAATTTGGGGTTACACTGGTAGCTATGGCAAGAGAGGGAATCCTGCATTTTCTTTTTGCCACCACACCCTCCCTGGTTTTCAGTCTGGAGGAAACAGCCTGATTCATGATAGTGTCACACACCAGCTAGGACCCTACAGGTGACCCTGTGTATCTTAGCACTGTTGAAAGAATTCCACAGCATGGAAATAGCATGGGGACTACAGACAAGAAAATAACTTTAGCCTGTCTGACCCCTCACCCCCTGTCTAATTTTCATGGGTGTTATTTACTGCAGCAAAATACTACATGCTTAAGTTATAAACTGATTTTAAATCAAGGCAATTCCATGGCCATCTGTGGAACTACATCAATTTACACCTGCTGGCAATCTCAGCCAGTGTTGATATATCTTCTTGGGTTCCATAAAAAATGATTTTTTCAGAAGCTGACTTGTTAGCTAAAGAAGCAGCAATGATCTTTTAACAACGCTATTAGGCTGTTCGATGCAGCATTTTCATTGATCAATGTCTTTAATGTGGCAGAAGGATGGCTCCATTTTCCCATTACTTCTGTGTATCCAGCCTGGCCAGCCAGGCACTTTGGTGTGTGGCAAACACTCCTGCTTACCCAAACCTGTTGTTATGCTACTGACTGCTGTGCCCACGGCAATTGTTGGTTGAGGGTGGAGATTTCCAGTTGTGACTTCGTTTGTGCAGGAGCACAGAAGTAAAAGCAGCCATGGTGTGCTGAGCCACCCAAAAGGGGAAGGAGGTGCTTCCTTCCCCACACACGGTAACCCTTTTGCCTCTGCTGTCTCAAAACAGACAGGGATGAAGAGTGAATTAGGGTGGGGAGGGAAACATTTGCAATAATGTCCCCTTGCCTCACCAATGAAATGGAAAAATGTTTGGGATATGTGAAGAAAATGAGTGTTTTAATAGTTTTGGGCTGCCATTTCAGAGGTGATCAGTTTTCAGCAGACAGATTGTTTATCCTGTCTGGGCCTCCATTGACACACCAGCTAAATGAGTTTAATAATGGCCCTTATGACACTGTGATGTTCTCAAAGAGCTTTGAGGTCTCCCTATGAGCACACAGCATGGGAACGAAGTGCTGCTGCCTTACAGCTGCTAAGCCACTTCTGTGTTTGGCTCCAAGGACTCTCAATTATTTCAAGATGCTGAGATGGGAGTGTGTTCTGGTTCAGTGCAGTGCATGTGGACATCAAATATCCTCTTGTGTCAGAGCAAGAGGTTGTAGACAGCAAGTGTCTCTGAAAGGAAGACACTTCCTATCCTCTCCAGGTACAAATCTCAGGGAAGCAGCTCTGTGCTTTGGGTTGGAGGCTGTGATTTGAGAGTAATGAGGCCTTCCACACTGGCAGTGCATTGTGGTGATGCTGAATTTAATGGATTCCTCGGGATCTTTGCACTCTTTCTGCAAACATTTCCTCCTCAGCCAGACATTTAGAAAGCACTGTATGTTTCCTCCACCCCTTTCCTGCTCTGCAAGTATGATTTTTATATGGATTTCATGGGTTTTGCTTAATGGTTTCTTCATGCTGTTCAAAGGATTTATGTGCCATGGGTTAATACACATTAGTGTTGTCATGGATTTGTACCAAAAGGGCTTTTGTTCTCAGTCCTGGACTTTATGAAGCCTCTTTGAGTGGCTCTCAAATGGTCTCATATCTTGTTGGCAAACAAGCTTCTCTGACCCCTTCAGCTCTGAGGTCAGACCTGAAGATAACAGTTATGGTAACACTGGGGTCCTGTTTTGGGCAGCATGTCCTTATGTGGGGCTTAACTCTCTAGTTAGTGAAATGCTGGCAGCCAGCAGTGTTTGCAGGGAAGCCAGGTAACTTAGGAAAGTGAATGTCTGCTTACCAGGTACGGCAGCCAAGTTCTTGAGGCCTCAGCCTGTGGTAACGTGTCTTTTCTCAAGCAGAGAGAAGTTGGCTGCCCACTTGCCAGCACATCTTGCAACACTAACAGACTCCATCTATTTTTCTTCTCTTGATTCTCATCTTGTTCTTCTTTTTCCTCTCCTCCCAAATTTTTATCTCTCTGCAGAGGAAGCATTAACTGGTGTGAGAAGTGCCAGTGATACTCCAAAGGGTGTCCTTCCTTTCACAGCCCTGCCTCCATGCAGGGGAACGTTTGCCTGCAGGTTGGGCGGTGATGTGCAGACCCATTAAGATTTGTCTGTTAGCTTATGACAGAACTTCAAGCTCTTTCTTCATGTAGAAAAGGAATACTGAGTGCTGGAGGGACTGAGGCAAAAACAGTGAACCCAAAAGTTACAGATAGCTTTCAGAAAAGCTCATATCTGCAGGAATCATCCATGGTCTCCTTGCCTGCGGCAGCAGAGCTGAGATTCCTGTGCCACCTGCTGACAGATGCAAATGGCAACTGTGTAGAAATAGCCTGGGGAATAGAAATTTTATATTTCTGCTCCAGATCTTGCAGAAAAGCTTTTGGATGGTGATCAGGGATTAGCTACCCTTATCATCCATCTGTCCTTAGTGCAATAACAAACCAGAGCCTTGGTCTGACCAGCCTTGTTCATAAACTGCAGGAGTGGCACTGCTCTGCAGTGGGACAGCCCTGGGGATCCAGATGAAGATGATCTGCTGGGAAGATGATTGTTGTTCTTGGTGCCAGAGATACAGGCTGAGCCACTTCAGAGGGATCCTGGTAGATCCTCTCTTCTTCCCCTCAGGCCTCTGTGATACATGTAGAGATGGGATTTGCTTTGCAGTTGTGATCTGAGAATTTTTAGAGAACCTCTGCTACAGCTTGTAGCCTTGGATAAATCAGAAGGCAAATGTCCCTCTTTCCTTGGTGACTGTTATTGCTACTGGAAGGCAAACAAAACAGGAGCAGGTAAAGTGACAGACCTGCCCCTGTCTGCCTGGAGCCATGTCCTAAGTGTGGAACCATCTTCTGTCAGCTGATGCTGACACTGAGGAGAGGTGGCTTGCTCCAATGATAAATCCAAATCTATGTCTTTTGGGTTGATTTTTAAACTAAAGAATGTAAGATTATATCTCCAAGCCTTCCCCAAATTTTACACCTTCAACTCCTCTTCACATGCTCTGCAGAGGAAACCTGTGAAACCGGGTCCTCCTCTCCCAGTTCGTGGTCATTCATGGTCTAATTTTGCAGCCTGGCTCAGTTAGAAGGTCCAGAGGTCTGGAGATGTGCCATGAAATCAGGAGCCCCTCTGAAGCCAGAGACTGACCAGGGCTGTGCAAATGGATGGAAAAAGGCTTGCAAAGTGGAGACAGTTTCTAGACAAAGGCGGCATGCAGTAATCCCTGAAGAGTAAATGGAAAACAGATTACGTTTGTTCTCAGATCTGTTCAATAATGGAGCAGCAGGCAGCTGCTGGCCTGCCTCCCCCGGGTCCCTGGCAGGAGCAGACAGCCACTACATTATTAATTGTCTGCCGCTGGCAGTCCAGCGGGACGCAGCGGGGCTTCTGGAGAGGAGCCTGGTGCTTTGGGAAGCAGCCCCTTCCTCCTGCCTCCAGGGCTCTTTTAAAAAATGTCTCTTCTCCTGAAAACTCCCTCGTAGCGTGGTGTCCACGTGGCTGTGGTCACAAGCACTGCTGTAGGCACAGGGCAGGGAGCTCACCCAGTGCTCTTCATTTACTGTGGCACTGCAGCACCTCCCTGCTCCGGCCATTGGGTACCACAGCCCCCAGGGAAAGGGACTCTGCCACAGAGAGCAACTGGATAAAGCCAAGGCTGGCCCTGTGTGGGGGAAACTGAGGCACAGTTACACTGTCACATGGATGCAAAGACCCTGGATGTGCATCACCTCCTCTTGTTAGAGCTTGTCCTGGTCACTGGGAGGAAGTCTGGGGATGGTCACCGGCACAAGCAGTTTTTTAGCAGGGATGCACCAAGTCCCCTTTTTTTCCCTGTCCTATCCAGTTTTAAACTAGGAAGTGTTTCCCTGCTCATGGCTCCAGGCCTCTGCCAGCCAATAGCTGGTCTGAAGAGCTCTTTCTTGGGCCACTGTTTCCCCTCTTGTCACCACGCTTTTCTGCTTTGTCTTTTGCTCCCATGCCCAAAATTTAGTCAATCACTTTGGCTGCACAGGTAATTCTTGGTCTGACCTGCAATGTGGTTGTGTCTTGGGTGAAGGACAGTTTATTTTAAATCTCCAGTCTCTAATGAACATTAATTGCTTTATCTATTTATCTTGAAACAATCCCTGCTGGTTTTCCAGCCAAGGAGTGTGCCTTGGCCTCTGCCCTGACCTTTGTGGGAGCACTGGGTGCTCACCTGATTTAAAAGCTCGCTTGTTTTAACCAAGTACATAAGTCACACAGGGGAGTCTGTGACCCCAACATCAGCTTAATTATTGCATTAAAAGTCAAAACACACATTTGACAACTTTCACATTGCTCCCCCCCCAAAAAGAAAAAGCTTTGCTAGGAGACATCCAAACAGAACAATGAAAAATTCTTGTAGAAACTGGAGCGTCCTTTAGCTTTTTCTTTACTTGTGTCCCTTTTTGCTTATGCACAGTCCCTGAGCTGATAACAGTGGTATATTTGAGTGAAGAGTTCTTAATTTCCTTTCCATAAAATTTCACTTGCTAGTCCTTTATTTTCTTTTTTTTATTTTTTAATTTGTACTTTTTCAATATAATATCGCCTCACAGTGGCTTGCTTGATAATTTTTGCATGAAATGCTGGAAGTGCCTCCTGTGAAAGCTGGCCTTCTTTCAAGAAACTGCCTTGTTCTGGTCTTTTTGTTTGTTTTGTTTAGGTTTTTTTTTTTTTAAAGTGAAACCAACAAAAGAAAATGTTATCTTTTCCTCTAGCATTTGGTGTAATTGGAATGTTGCTGTGCTCATAGTAGGGATGTGGACTGCCTTGGATTACAACTATACCCACGTGTATTTTTGACTGCTTCTCACCCAAGCAGTAGCTCACATTTAGAAAACCACCCATGGATTTTTCCCAGCTGGAAAAAAATAGTTTTCTTCTTCTGTCTTTTTAAATTGAGAATGTTTTCCCTCTGGACAGGGATTTTCTTTCATCATTGTGCTCCTCTCTCATCATGAAGTGACAGAACATATCCTGCTGCCTTTAGCAGAACTGCATCCAGAGGGGAATCTGTTTGGAGCAGGTATCCATGGAGAGAGGATTACACCAAAGAAAGGTGGTGGAAACCAAATATTGATGCCACCCTGGGCAGGGGCAGTGTTTTGTCATCTGCAGTGTCTAAGGGTTAAACCCCAAGATTCAGGACACATCCCACCAGATCAGGACAGGCCAATATCCCCCTTGAACACCTACAGGAGGTGTTGTGGCAGCCTCAGGAGAAAATCACAGAGGCAACTCAGCACTCCAGACCTCAGCAATCTGGGAGTTACCACACAAGATTTTATCTGCTCTTTATTTTTGTAAGCAGGTTTTTTTCCTTGTTTCTGTGGGTTTTTTTTTTTCCTTTTTTCTCCAGTCTGCTGTCAGTCTCTTGTGTCTGCAGCTTCCCTGCAATGGAGGGGAGGCAGAGTCAGGCTCTTTTGTTGGCAGGGGGAAAGAGGATCACTGACACTGCAAGGATGCTTGTGTGCCTGCAAGGGGTGTGCAAACCCATCAATGTCCCTGAACCTGAAGGCTAGATGATCCATGCTCCTTTTTATTCTTTGCTGGAAGGGTGCAGAGTACAGAAATAGAAGTCAGAGCAGTTACAGCCACTGAACAGAAATAATCTGCTGTTCTGATAAGCACTACATTAATGATACGATAAGAAAGCAAGGACCACTTATTATTTTCAACTCTGCTCCCACCCTGCACAGATTACTGGGCCCAAGCAGGGACTTTTTATGAACAAAAAAGATTTTTACACAGCTCCCAGTTAACCCAGTGATGGGGAAGGGAAGAAGGAGGCAGCTCAAACTCTCAGCATAGTGCTGTGAATCTCCAGGGAGAAACAGTTAAATGGAGATGTGAGGGCTTGCCTTGCTTCACAAGGAAATAGTCTCTTTTATGTGTATCTTGCCTGTGTTGATATTTGAAAGCTATTTTGGGCCACAACAGCAAATTTAATCCACAGTTTGTTCTCCCTCTAAAGTATTGTACCATAAAAACTCAGATCAATTTTGACAGCTCCAACTATTTAGATTGGAGAGGAAAGCCAAACAATGAATCACTCTGAATATTTACAGTTGAATTCATCCCAGGGTACCTGTACCCACCTCACTGAAATGAAAGCATTATCTGAGAGATGAGCAAAGGCTTGGAGGCTCCCAGCTGTTTTCCCAGCTTGCATGGAGTGGTGTGTCCAGGGCTGGGATGTGAGGGGCAATCCAGGGCTAACGTTGCAGAGGGGTTGATGAGTTCAGAGTGGTCCACACTCTCTCTTTGGGAGGCTTGGGGATTTATGCTGCACTTGATCTGCTGAGAGTCAAAGCACTTGAACCAGAGTAAATATAGCTTTCTCACTTTCCTGGAGCTGGCTGAAAATGTGGGAAAGTTGTGTTCACAAATAATTATACAATAGTCAATTTTCATTGGCCCACAGGGAAAAAAAAAGTCACAAAGAACTGCCCTCACAGTAAGTTATTGAATGAATTCTCTTGGATATCTTATCGTGTTATAGCCTGTGGCTATGACTTGATATGCAGGAATTAGTGTTCAATTCTCAGCTCTGGTCCTTTCTTCCTGTGATCTTTACCCAAGGTGCTCCATTTCCCTCCTGTCTCAGTTGGAAAATCTCTTTTCAGGTTTTTGCCTGTTGCCCATCACTGCAGCATTTTCCCCATTAAATTGATGGCAATTGCAAAGTCCTTTGCAGCTTTTATGGGCTTCATAATATTTCCTCACAGGGAGCTCAACAGTCTATATTGGCTATCACTGTCACCCTCTGAAATATTGCTGTCATTCACACACGTAACGTCCCAAATCCCAGAGGGGCTGCAGCCACTGTGCTAACTACAAATAAATGCAGCTGTGTCCTGAGTGGAGAGAAGGAGCTGCATGGCTGAGTTAGCAGCAAACAGCTTTTTGCTCATTTCTTGGAGGAGGTGACCAGCTATTGGTCAGAAACAGAAGAAACAATTCCTTTTACAGGCTTTCAACCCCTAATGAGAGCAGGATATGGTCATGTGCTGATTTTTGGCCAGGCTCTCAGGGCTGTATTAAGTGTTGTACACCTAGTTAGGTGTTAGGTGTTGTGGTTTGCTGTGGGAATTTTTTTCCCCTTCTCATTTTTCTGCTTCTGTTTCCTCTCCCAGCCTGTCCCCCTGTGAGCCTCTCTGGGGTTACCTCTGTTTGTGTCCATCAGTGTCTCAGTGGCCCTCTGAGGTCCCTGATACCCAAGCAGTCTAAGCTCTGGCTTGAAACAGTCGTGTAAGATCTTCCCAAGGTGTCTCCTGTGTGGCTGAAGGCACATCTGACCCCAGAGCAGGGACTGTAATGGTTAAACTGTGAACAGACCCACTGTGAGGTGGACAACAGTAGCAAAGCTCCTGGCATGCTTTTCCCTTCATCCAGTGCCTGCTTGCAAACGCCATGGACAGCACAGGCAGCACAAGGAGGAGTGGGGCACTGCAAGGGAGAGGGAGAGTGGCAGCTCAGATGAAAGGAAAGGTGGGAGGGAATCCCTGAAAGCATGGGTGAATTACTGCTCTGCTTATTCTGCACTGTTTATGTGGGGAGAGGGACTTGTTTGACTTCCTGGAGTTGGTGGTTTATAGGAGCTCAAGTCTCACCTCTGCTCTAAAGTGCCAGAAGGGAGACATATACACATTGCCAGGAAATCATAAAAAGTGCCAATAAAGGTCCTGTCTCTCACACATTGTGGGGCTGGGAGTGAGGGGAAGCATCAATGCACTGTGGGCTGAACATGGCTGAGGTGTTTGGATGGGGAGTGGGCAGGGTGTGATCCCTCTCTGCAGACAGAGGGTCTGTGGCAGCCCCAGCTGGAGGGTCGGGCCCACAGGTACCAGTATCAGGCATGTTGGGGGTGGATGTTGCAGGGGGGAATCCTTCCCTGGGGAGGGAATGCCTCATGCCAACCCCTGTGCCACTGACAGCTGAGTGTGGAGGCAGTGGGAGATGCAGCCTCTGTTTCTCCTGCTCACTTGGAGCATCCCCTCTCCTTCTAACAGGTTTTAACATGGGCAGCAATTTTTGTTTCTAGTGCCCTCATCACTGTAGAACCTAAACCTCTCATCAACCCTTGTGCATGCAAATTAAATACAGAAAAAACCAACCCACTGTGTGTGGATGGTGATGAGAGAGTTTCTTGTCTGTCACAGCCTCAGCAAAGACAGCAAATGAGCCAGGACTCGATGGCAGAAGCTGGTCCCCCTTTACCTTTCTGCTTGCCCCACTGCTGCATTCATGGGGATCTCATGTGCTTTCCTGTGCCCTCCCAAAGGCAGTTGGAGGGAGGAAGAGAAGGGACAGACTTATCAGTGTCCCTGGGAGCCTTCCAGCCATCACTGAAACGTGCACATGCCATCAGCAAAGCGCTAATTGCCAGGAGCAGGAGCAGAGCAGGACCGGAGCAGTCCCATGGGTGGATGTCCCCATGTCACAGTGCCTTGAGGGTGGCACAGCTCCCTCACAATCTCAGTGTGCCAGGCAGCTACTCTGGGCAGTGCTCACTGATGCTGGCATTGCATCCAGGGAAGAGCCTTGCTGTGTGGAGAGTAAACAAAATGCTTAATTTACAGCCATTGATTTATCGTGCTGTTTGCTGAAATGATATTACAGTTGGCTGCAAACTGTTTTTCATCCTCTGATAGCGAGTTCCCATCACAACAGTGCTGCAGAAGCTTTTGCTGCCCACTGAGAGCGAATGCCAGCAGGAGGCTGGGAAATGCCAGCTGCAGCTGGAGAGAAGGGGTCACAGCCTCAGCTGGCACAAGCCAGGCTAGCCCTGCACCAGCTGGCATTTGCCCACGCCTGTGTGCTACACTGGGGGGATCTGGTCCTTGCACTAGCACAATACACTTGCAGGCTCTGGACTGAGAAAATTCAGTTTAACTCCTTTCTGTTGATAGATATTGAAGGAAAATAATTGTCCTAAATGCAAAGAAACCTGGAGGAAATGGCATTTGTGTTTCTTTTGTTCAGTAGAGGTTCTCTTTCTAAGGTTCATGGAGGGACCTGCTTAGTCCATGCCTGTTCCTTGTCTTTATTTCCAGTTTAGCCTGTCTATCATTGAGGGAAGGACTCCACGGGCAGCATTTTTTTGTTTCTATTGCCCTCATTACTGTGGAACCCTAAACCTCTCATCCATCCTTGCGCATACAAATTAAATAAAGAAAAAACCAACCCACTGTGTGTGGTTGGTGATCAAAGGTAGGGAGCTTGCAGCCCAACAGGCATTTAAAACAACAATTGAAATTCTCATTGATCTTTTATCATTGCTGGCTGAGCCTGCCAGCTCTCTGGAAAGCTGTGGTCTGTGTATTACATTTATTGTGGCTCCATTTGTGACAGCTTCTTGGAGAGAGACAGGGAACTCGTGGGGCAAATACTGGATGGTGGCCAGAGGAAGGCAATACACACCAGGAAGATACTACAACTCATTCAGTGTAGTGGCAGAAAAAACCGTGGTGGTGGGAGAAAAGCTTGCTGAGGTCGGTGATGAGAGATGACTTGGCAAACAAGGTCCAATTTGGAGGCTGTTTGTTCTCCCTCTCTCTGCGTGGGCATTGCCCAGGTGTGTGCATCTCTGAAATGTGCACTTCTGTAACATGATGGATTTGCCTTGAATGGCTCTGTAATGGGATACCTTGGAGAAAAATGGCATTATCCTTTGAAGCACTCAAGGCTGGATCGCTCAGGGAAGCCCTTGAGTTGCAGCTGCACGCACTGAGCATCCTCCAGGCAGGTGGGCAGCGGCTGCCCTCGTGTGAGTGAAACTGGGGGGCTGGCCAGCCACAACCCCCTGCCAGCAGTGCAAACTGCTCACAGCTCAGTGCCAGCAGCCCCAGCCCAGGGGCAGCTGTGTTCTGCTGCCTTTTCATGGGTCTGGTAAAACTGGGCTTTACCCAGGACCTGATGGAGAATAACACCTGAGCATCAGGGTGTCCTTGGTGAATGGAGGGGGGCTGGGAGCAGGCAGACCCCTTCCCTTGCTGCCTGCCTGTTGCCTGCAGCCTGCACACTGTGCTGAATCCATATGTGGGTGGATTTATCACCGGGGCAGGATTCTACCTTGGCATACAGTCCTGCAAAGCTCAACTAGATAAATTACCTCATTGCCTGTCCCTGTTGGTCGCGGCGTGGGGGAGCAGAGAGGCAGCAAATGTCTCCTTGCCTGTCAGAAAGGGCTGCTGTGAGCCAGCAGCAGCAGGACTCCAGAAAGCTGCTGTCCCCTCGATGCCTTTCCCTCCCTGGGAGGCAGGTTCATTAGGTGGAGAAGCTTTGTGGCAGCAGGGAGCCTGGCTGCTGCAGCGAGAGGATTGCCTGGCACTCGGCTGCGCCATGCAGGCTGCCACTCTTAAATCTCTGCCCTGTTAAACGGGATTGGCTTGTCTGAGAGCAGGCAAAATGCCCTCCTAGCACATGGGCATTAGTGAGAGAGGCTGAGGCTGCCAAGACATCATTGCTGATCATTAAGTGTGTTTATAAAGGCAAGGACAGGAGCCAGGCAGGCCCTACCGATCCAGCCCCGCTGCTGCAGCAGAGCCAGTGGCAGGGGATGCAGCCTGGGTACTTCTTCCCCCAGCTAGATTAATTTATAAACTAAAAAAAACTGATGTGAATCGGGTCTGTGCGCTGGCTGTGCTGGCAGCATTCCTCACTAAGCTCCTGGAGAGTTCTGGCCATGGCCAGAGCAGGGACAAGGTCCTGGTGTCCTGACAGGGAACAAGGCATCAGTGCCATGGCACAGGGCCGCAGAGCGGTGCCTTCAGCCAGTGCAGAGTTCCTCTGCCTGCCCACTGTGATGTGCAAAGTGCAAAGTTATTTCTTATCTCTTAGCAAAAAGGCAGGAAAAATCACTTGTTTCCCTCTGTGACTGGCAGTGGAAATCAAAAGCTCCTTGGTGAGCAGGTAGCGTGGCTCTGTGCTAACATCTGTGAGTGATGGATGGCACTTGCAGAAAAGGTGTCACAACCCATCACATGCCTGAATCGTGACAACAAAGGGGCTGTTCTTCCATGCCTGTCTTCTCTGCTCTGGCAGTGCTTGCACACATCGTTCCTGAGGTTGAGATCATTCATGCTGGAATAACTTAGTACCACTGGGATTTAAACTTCTCTTTCTCTGCAGCCTTAAAAGGAAGGAGCTAACGGCAGGATACACAAACTGATGAAAATTACTGATTTTATTCACTATTTTTACCACACTTTTTTCCCAGAATAAAATTGTATCTGGGTGATTTAATAATGTTGAAGTATTCTGGGTGGGGATGCAGAGCTGAAATGCAGTCAACACTCAGCACTTTAGAGAACTGAGCTGTATTTCTGGTATCTAGGGACTGGTTTAGGATTGTAACTTTAGCTGATTAGACAACTGGCTCCAACACATTGCTCCTACCCAATTTTCTTCACATTTTTCATAGCAATTTTTTTTCTGCAAGCAGTGTAATGTAAGCAGGTTGTATTCTGCTGGTTTCTTTGGAGTGAACTTGCAGAAATGAGACTGGAGCACAATGATCTTTCCCCATCTCCGCCTGAGCAGTCAAAGGGGACAGTATTTGCTGTACTTAGAGCATTTGGGGACAGAATGGGGTCGAACACCTTTTCTGGAAAAGTGAATTTCTTCTGGTAGAGCCTTGTGGGATGCCAGGATCTAATTAAAGCTTCAGAACTCCTAATTTGCATTGAAAGAATTAGAAAAAATAAACTCAGACATTGGTGTTGCTTTAGGCTGAGCTGGATAGATTTTGGGCAAGTGGGCTAGCAAGTCAGGAATCCAAGACAGGTGACTAGCCCAACTTCATGGGCTCCCAGCCCAAACCCAAGCTGTCATTTCCTCGTTCCTCTCACATGTGCTGTGTTTTGTTGCTGCCTCTGATGCTGAGCTGTGTTAAATGCTGCTGCTTCAGAGTGAATGGCCTGGCCTCTGCAGGGAGTAGGTAAAAGATGTGTTCTTCAAGAGATACTTGCTGCCAGCCACCTTCCCTGAAGGAGGACATTTGTTATTATCCCAGGAAGGTGAAAGATGTGCTGCTGGGGGATGTAATTCACCCCAGCAGAAGTCTCCTGCCAGAGCCCTCCTCGCTGTGCTGTGGCAGAGGAACAAGCACAGTCCTTGCTGTAAATGAGGCTGAACCCTCAGCCTCTCCTGGGTGCCATCGAAACAGGGCAGTGCCCCCTTTGTGCTGGCACTGGCTGAGGTGACAGGAACCAGGGGTGTGCCTCAATCTGCCTGGAAAGGCTGGTTCTCAGAGCCACCCCTGCTGCCACTGCAGCATGGACCTGTCAGGATGATGGCAGCTGAAAGCCTTAAGGGCAGGTTTCATTGGGATGACCGTTCCTGTATGTCTGAATTGCATTTTAAAGTGTGGCTTAAGTGAATAACTAACGTCAGCACTCTTGCTCCACGATAATCTCTGTGTCTGCTTGATTAGTGGATAGGGAAATGATTTACTAGGAGATAATTTCCCATCTTTTTTTTTCCCCCCCAAAAGTCTGGGCCTGTAGATTATCCTGGCTCTCTCAAGGGCAAGCAGTTTCTCATGTCCTTGAGAGTAAATGCCAAACTGCTCAGGCTTGGCCACAGCGTTGGCTTTATTTGCCAAGGACTTCAGAGCATGCCTGAAGAACAGAGCAAGAGGGAAGAGGGAAATCAGACAAGTGATTCTGACACACTTTAGTATTCCTGGCGGTGCTGCTGCCATCAGCTGTTCTATCAGCTTTCACAGCCCATGCTATAATTAAGATCTGTCAACACTGATAAAAGGGAGAACATTCAGTCAACTAATTAAGTATCGCTTTAATACTCTAATATTTAAATTCAGGTTCCTAAATCAGCAGAATAATAAAATGTTTTATGTCTGCTTAAATGGCAAGGGAACAGAATGTGAATATCTCAATAGTGGATTTAATTATCAATCTGCCTTTCCCCCATGGAGCAGAGGAGGTCTCGGTGCCGGCGCAGCGGAACCAGGATCCCTGGCAGCTGTGGGAGGAGAATGCAGAGCTGGCTGGAGAGCAGCCCCTGAGCTGGAGGGAGCTGGGGAACCCCTGCAGCATGGCCAGGGCTCAGAACCAACCTGGCTGGGATGCAGGTGTTTAACTGTAGTGTTGAGAGATGTCCTTTCCAAATGTGCCGTGGCTGGCCGTGGCTCTGCATGCTGAGGAGGAGGCAGCGAGGCACAGACACGGATCAGGGCATCAAGGGGAGCATCTGGAGCTGGGATGCTTTGGTGAATTGTCCATGGCTCCAGATATGTGAAAAGAGCTGAGCAAGGAGCAGGTATGAAGTTGAGCAGCAAATGCTTCAGCAGGCCTGGCTTCAATATTACCTTTCCTTTGTCCTTTTTGTGTTAGCTTGCTGTGAATATTTTAGTGAGCACGTTTACTGGCAGGAGTGTGTCTATGTGGAAGGGAAATATTTGTTCAATTAATCTCCAAGAGGACTGCAAACTGAGATATTTGAAGTATTTGCAGTAGAAACTTGATGGTGACTGCTGCACTCATCCTGGCAAGGAACACAGGCAGCCAAGCAGCTCATGAGCACCATTGAACAGAGCAGGGGAATTGGGGTGCAGTGAGGGCTGCTGCTAACCACAGCTCAGGTCTGGTGGGGAGCTCTGGCCACGCAAGTGTGCAGGGCCTGGAGTTCTTTTAAGACGTGAAGTTGTTCTCAGAAATTACATGGGATGGAAAAAGGCTTGGGGAAAAAAAAAAATCAATTTGGAAAATCCAGCTCTGTTCACACATAATTTGCAAACTGGAAAAGAGGTGAAATTCATCAAGGAAATGAATCGTTACAAATGATTTGTTCAGCTGTTGTAGGGAGACGATTTATGAATATTGATCTATTTGTAATTGTGAATAACTCCCTGGAGTGGAAGATGTGTGCTGTAGAAGTGTTGGGTATCTGAAATCGACTGAGAGAGTGCATTTTTTTAACACTGCAGTTACTCCAAAAGCCTTTAGTCAAGATTGCAGCCTCCTTGTGCTCTTATTTGTAGAGGTTACTGTAGGAATGAATGCTTGGTCAAAGAGTCTTCAGAAAATACCCTGACTTCCATTTTCCAGCAGGACCCCTGGAATATAAAATGACTTGCCCAAGGTCAATTAAAGTCTGTAGCAGACTTTGGGAAAGAATCTTAGTTTATTTTGATTTGCTTTGGTTGTGGGAAACAGTCCCAGAGCAGGAATTATTGGCACGTCTGCTGCGGAAACCCAGCTTTGCAAAACGGGGATTTTTATCAGAATGCTTGAGTTTTGAGGAGGTGGTGTGAAATCCTGTGTAATTCCCTTGCTCTGCAGGAAATGGAGTGTGGGTCACCCCTAACAGGCAGCTCAGCTGCCAGGGAAGTGTGGGAAGGTGGGATGGATGTATCTCACCCGGAGGGTAGGCATGGGCACCTGCAGGAGTTACTTGGAACTGAGCAGCAAAGGAGAAAGCATCTCTGGAGCAGGAATGCCACAGAGGATTCACTGTACAGCACAGGTGTGCAGCTCGAGGGTTGTTACCCTTCCTCCTCCTGGGAGCTTTGTTTCACAATTATTCTGTGGGTGCCCTTACTCTGTGACTCTGGCACGGTGCTTTACAGCAGGTGATTTCCTGTTGTGCTGCCCAATCCTGAGCATTCCACTTGCTAAGTGAAAAGGGATGACCAGCAAAAACACGGTTTGTTTGTTTTAAAATAGAGAAATGTGGCAATTTCATACCCTGCAGTTCCTTCCTGACAACCCATCCTCCTGCATCACATTGCAGTGAGTGACAGCAACCAGAGGCTATTCATAAGGGTGGCATCTCTGCATGTAATAATCATAATTACATGAAATAATAACTATCTAAAGGGCAGCACAGTGAGTGACAAGCCAGAGAATATACCTTGACACCTGCCAAAGATATACTAAACACACAGAGAAATTTTCCCCAGGATCCTGTCACTTTGTCAACTAACAGAACCAGCCAGAGTTAATAAAATTACTCCAACAAAGTCAGGCAGGGCTTTTTCCCTTGCTGTCAGAGCCTCAGGTTCACAGGTTCACAGAATCATTGAGGAGCCTGCTCCAGGTCTGGCAATGATCTTGTCGTTACTATTTCTGGCTGTAATTAATTGGAGAAGTTTCTCTTCATGGAGTTTAATCTGATAATTATTAAAGAAAATACTTGATAAAGTGCAGGTGGCAGCATGCTTGAGGGACCTGGCTAAAAAACCCGAAACCTGGAAAGGTTTGACATTTCCTTTGCTACCATTGCTTCTGATATTTAATTCTACCTGTGTGTAAGGGCTAGACCCTGGGATGGGGAGTCCTGCATGGCAGCTGATAACACTCACAGACTTTATCCTGAGGTGCAACAGCAGGTGATCTTATATTGTGCAGTGTAATCCTTTGTGTAAAGCAAACATGGAAATTGTTGGGACAGACCCCTTTCCCTGACAAAAGGGTTATGGAAAGGCAGGAAAGGGGGATAGGAGTGGGAAAGGTATAATGTGTGTAGGTAAAACATGGACCACTCCAGCTAGAGTTAGGGGCATTGTGTGTCCCCCACAGGACCTGATTTTTAAAAAATAATCTGCAAGTTATCTCAGTTAAAATGAAACAAAATCTCTTGGCTGAGTGCTGGCCTTCCTGCCCAAGCTCTGTGGCTTGTGTTGTGGGTGGGTTTGGAACAGATATTCCCAATCACAAATATCTAACAGGAGTCATGACCCTGCAGGTGGGACTGTGCTTCCCTTCCAGAGTGTGGGGAGCACCGCAGGAATGGAAGATGCAGGGCTAGCTTTTGTAAGGCTCATTATAATTAGATTATGTGCATTCTGAGTGTCTCTTCAGTGCTGTTCTTAGACAGTTAAATAACAATTAGAATTGGTGGCAGGGCTGTTTTTGCTCACTGTGGTTGTGAGATGTGGTGTTTCATGTTTGCCTGACACAGTCCCTCATTTCCTTGGTTTCCTGTGTGCCCAGCCTTGGCCTGTTTTAGGTACAAGGGGGAGCAGCAGTGTCCATGCACAAAGAGAGAGGCACCTGTGTCCCTAATGTGGGTGTCAGACATCACAGCTGTGAAACAGCACACGGGATGAAGTTCATGTGAGAGGTTTATTTATACTCCTGGCGGGATGCACCAGTGGTTTCCATGGGAATGGGAAGGGCTGCACAGTAGGATGGCTGCTCTTATTGCACATGATAGAGAGCTAATGGGGAGGGCTGCAGCCTCCCTGTGCCCTCATTAATCCAGCCCCCTGCCAGCTTCCCAGCTCTCCACACCCTGCACCAGCCCCCATGGGCAGGTCATGGGCTGTGAGGTGACAGGCACAATTTTTAGGGAACAAATGTATGTTCCCATGGCAGTGAAAGGGTAAAAATAAATTTTCCGTACACCCTAAAAAAGGTGTTGTTATTTTGGAGAGCAGAGGCGAGGAGGGTTTATTTGTTTAGTTTTATTCCCATAATGAAAGCTCCGTGGGGAAAAGCAGAACTGCAAGTGGAGTTTGCTTCCTTATCACTGGGTCTCGCTGCTGTGTGGCTGCCCAGAAAACCCGGGGGAGAGCACAGGGGAGTTTGCATCAGCTCCATGTGCTGGTGGAAGTTGTTTGTCCTCTAGAGGAGCTGCTGCTGGCCAAATCCTGCTCCTGGGCCATGTTCTCTGCAGGCATTTCCCGAGTCTGTAGCACAATCTGCCCCATGCCTGGCTTTGTAGGGAAGGCATCCCAGGGGGAAGAAGGGTCCTTAAGCGGCCACAAGCTGGACTGTTCTGCATCCCTCCTCTTAATGCAGTGGCTGTAACACCTCCCCTCTTGGTTACCTCGGAGCTTTTGAAGGAAAGTACAGAACTGACCATTCCTTGCAGCCAGACACCATCCCACAGCTCAGGCTGGGCTCCAGGGAGGGCTTGGGGTGGCTGCAGCTCGCCCACCCAAGATCCCTTCTGACAAGGGGGAGCTGCAACCTCAGCTTTCCTTGGATAGCCCTGGGCTGCTCTCAGGCTTAGCATCCCCGAGATGGTGTCAGGCAGAAAGAAAATCTCAATTATCCCCCATTTTCTGGGAGGGCAGGGATTTCTGGGAGCCTGTGGGTTTCCTGGAGCCTCTGAGTGCCATCTGCTGGGCAAGGGGCTTTGGTCCGGGGGCCGTGGCTGCAGCAAAAACATCCACGGGGAAACACGGATTGACAGGGAGAGGCCAAGGGCTGTTAATAATACAGTAGGTAGGGGAAAGCAGAGGATAGAACACACCAAAAATTGCATTCAGACAACATAGATGACAGTTATTTTGATTTGTAAATGTCTACCTAGTTGGAAAAGCTGCCATAAATAATACCCAGCTGTCAGGCGGTGTGCTCAGGCGTGGTACTGATGGGGGGCTATATTTTTCTCAGTGTATGTACAGGATAAACACACACTCTGCCTGCACATGTTTGTCATTGAGAAATCCCTGCTGCACCTGCCGTGTTCAGTCACTTGAGTCTTCAGAGGCAGCGCGTTGTTGAATGTAATTTTTTTCCTTATATAATTTTCCTTCTTGTCCCTCATCTAAGGCAAGAAAATCCCTCATCCCACGGCTCTGCTTCTGTTGTAACACAAATTAGCTGCTGGCTTTGGCTTTGCTGGAGCAGGTGGCAGTCTCTGGGTACCCAGTGCTGCACTGCACCACACGTTTCTTCTCCCCAGGCTGGGGAAGCTCATAAACCTGAGCCATTTCCAGGAAGGTACTTGGCTCCTGCCAAGATTTCACCTTTTTTTTTGGATAAACAGAGCACTTCAGGGCTATCAATATTTATGGATTAATGTGTTTGAAGGCTGAGAGGGAGCGTTTATCACTATCCACTCTGCCCAGCGTAGGCTGTGGAGCAGCACCAGCCCACCTGCAGCCTGGCCTCTCCACCAGTGCCTGCAGGCAGTGAGAACAAAACCTTACTTGCTGTCAATCTCAGCTGCAGTTTGGGGTATTGGGATCCATTTCCTTGATTGGAGCAGGAACCAGCAACAAGGACAAATGTTTCCTTGGTGAGGTTTGCCTGAATTTAAGGTTGCTGGCCCTTGATGTGATGGGCTCCCTCCAGGAGCTGCCCATGCCAGCACCACAACCACCCATCAAACGCTGCTCAGAGCTGCCTCTTTCTTCCCAGGGAGCAGCAACAACCTGCAACCAAAACAAGGCTTCTGTCCAACAGCATCAAAGGGTTCTGAAACTGCCTCCTGAAGGCACTGGTCAGTGAGTTGGATTTATGTTCAGGTAGTTGGTGAGAAGGAAGAGAGAGTGAGGAGGATTTTTGCTTTTCCCCATCGGCTCTGAAAATGGCTCAAGAGCAAGCCCAGCACACTGAAGGAGTCACCTTAGCTCAGCTGTGTCCTGCATTTAGAATGCCATATATAAATAGCTGAAAAGTCACCTGAAGGTTTGGGAAACCTTTGGAGGCAGCCCTAGATGAATTTATCGCTTCCTGTCAAGAACCACATGAGATTCACAGCTGTGTGGCTTTGCTTGGATATTTGACTGAATTCTGCTTTGCATTCTGGGCTCAGACAGATTTGCAAGAGAAATCAGGGGGAGATAAAGTCTGCAGCTTGAACTGAGCACAGTGTTCCCATACTCTGGGGAAGCAAAGCTTCTGGGAGTTTTGCACAGCTGTGACCTCCAGACTTAGAAGGAAATTTCCCTGTTGAGGATGCACAAATCCTCTAACATCCTCTAGTCCCTTCATTCTAGGTGCAAACTGCTACCAGTAAATGCCACATCCTGAAAACGCCTGTTACACTGTGGTTGTGTTGTGTTTTGTGCCCTGTTTCAGCTGGGATCACCGAGCAGAATTTGCTGTTAAATCCAAGTGGCTTTGTATTTCCTTTGCCCCGTGATTGATCTGTCTCATCGTGTCACAGAACTATACATAGCTTCTCCCTACCAGCCCATGGAGTGGCTGCTTCTGGCTGTGTCACCTCAGGTCGGATTAATTAACCCTGACATCATCCATTTTCATGGACAGAGATCCCATTCCCTGCTGCTTGTCACCAGGAGCAGCTTAGGGGTGAGTGCAGGCGGGAGGCGATGGGGAGGCTGTGTAAACACCATCGCTCTGCTCTGAGCCAAGGCATTTCCAGTGCCTACTTAAAAGAGCAGAAGCCAACTTTTCATCTCCTTGTTTTTCTTAGGGCTTAGCAAGGAACCAGTAAGTTTGCAGCAGCTCTGATTACAAATATTTGCTCTTTTCTTTGGCCCCAGATGACTCTGCTGTTGGCTTGGTGACAGCGTTTATCCAGTGCCGGTGCTCCAGCACTTGGCTGCGCTGTCCTGGAGCCAAGCTGTCCCCAGTGCCTTGTAGGAACAACGAGGTTGGGATTTCCTTTGTAGGGGCTGTTTTGGGTGCAGTGTTAGCCAGAAAGCAGTGGCTGAGCAGCCTGGAGCAGCTCCAGCCTCCAGCTCTGACAGGCTGCAATTGCTCTCCCAAACCTTCTGCGAGGGTTAAGGTCCCAGGGCAGGACAAGGGGCAGCTCCAGCTCTGTAGCAGCCTTTGTCAGCAGGGTCCCTCCCATGCAGCTGGAGTCTGCAGCACTGCTGCTGTGCCTCCTGGGTCACAATTGTTCAAACTGGTGCTGTTCATCTGTACTGGCATTGAGTGGCCTCTTCTGAGAGGAAAATCTGTGCACTTGCAGGGGGAGCTCAGGCAGGTGGGGCTGGGGTTTAGATCTGGGTTGCTTTGCTGAGTTGGCCCTGGCTTGCCTGGTTGACCTTGGGGTAACTCCTGTAGGTGACCCTGCTCTGGCATTACTAAGCTGTGGCTTCAGACTTTCAAAAATAAGCAGTTTGTTGTTTTGTTTTTTTTTAATTTGGAGCTGTTACTAATGGAAGCACAAGTGCTTCTGTTTTATTAGAAAATACTGCTGAAGGATGGCAGGGGGAGAGAGCATGAGAGATTAAGTCTACTCATGGACTGGATCAGAGTATGATATTTTGTCTCCCACTGTGCTACCAGCTGTATTAGACAAAAATGTCAGAAATCCTGCAGCAGGCAATTACAGCCCAGTGTGGGCTGCTGCTGCCTGACCTCGGGTAGCCTGTGCTTGGTTTCTGTCCTGAAACAAGGAGTCTTTCTCCCCAAGCTCTTTGCCTTACGCCATCTCATTAAAAGTCTGCAGTGCCTTCGTGTCCCTCAGTATGGGGCATGGAAAAGCTGGGGATGGTGGGAGGAAGGAGAGAGCTGAGCAGTGGTGCTGTGCTGGCCCTTGGAGGATAGGAGCTCGTGCCAGCTCAGAGCGCTCCCCTTACTGCGCCTCACCAGCATCTTCCTTTTCCTCACACTGCTGCACGTGAGATTTATTCCTCCAGCCTCCACAGTATGCATTAGCTCTGCATTTTTTTGGCTGGAATATAATTTTGCTACTTTGTGCTAATATTTTGTGAACTTCACCAGGCCTGCTATTTTTCTTCGATTTCTCTTTGCAACACTTTCCATTCTGGAATGATTTGAACTTAATTCATGTGCCATTTGCTCTGTGCTCTACTTTCAGCACATTAATAAAAATAATTTAAATTGTATTAGGCTCCAGACAAATCCCTGTAGTATCCCATGAGTATCTCCCTTCAAGCTGATGCATTTCTGGTCCTTATTTTTCCTTTGTTCCTTGTGCTTAAGGCAGCTTTATACGGGGATGGAGGCTTGTGTAGCTGAGCCAAACTGGAAGGTGATGAGTAATAAAAAATTGCTCTGCGTTTTTGAAGTGAGGAGTAGAGTAAAATAGCTTAAGGTAAAAACAGCCATGAGGAGAGGGGATGGCTCATGCTGCAGTTGCTGAGTACCAGAGGTATCAGTCCAGCACAATTCTGTCCCTTTTTTGCTGGCTCCATGTCCATGTGGCCATGCAGGAGGGCAGGGAACCACTGAGCCACCACCAGCCCCGAGTGTGGAGAAGTGAATTTTTCAATCAGCGTGTTTTCTTTATTTTTACAATGTACTTCACGAAAAACTATTACACCTAATTTGTTCTGGATTACTCCACAAGCAGCATCCAGGTATCACTTGTCACCTTGGGAATAGCAGATGATACACAATGAACCAGCAGCAGCCTGCTTGGGCTGAAGGGCCTCGTGCTTGAATGTTTTGTCTTCTTTTTGTTTCTAAATGTGACTTGCAGAATAAAAACACACAGATTTTAAGCACAGATCTGTTCTGGTTTTACATTAACATTAAGTGTGTTTCTTTAGCAGATCAATGTTATTTTGCTACTCTTCTGATGCAGTGCCAGTAGTGTTTATTTTTTTAGCTGAAATTATTTCCTTGGAAGATTTGCTTTTGAAAGGACACTGCTCTGTGCATATCTTGTTTAAACCTAAGCTCATCTAGCTACTGTTGTCTTCTGGTAGATATCTTGCAGATAGGGAACAATGTTATTGGAAGGCAAGCACTCATTTCCAAGCCATCTTAAAAGTACATCAAAATCTGTATGAATGAGGCTTGAAGCAAATGAACTTTAAAATCCTGGGTTTGATTATCTCTGAGAATCCCTGCTGAAACTAATAAGGCAGCATCATGCAAAAGACATTCCAGGCTCAATGTTACCAAGTATTAATTATTGTTATCTGTTTGCTAGCTGATAACAGTGGCTGCAGCCTGAAATTCAGCTTTCCATCAGAAGGAATGGTATTGGAACACAACAAAAAAATAAAGCTTAATATAAACATACCAGACCTGAAACAAAAGCTGTTGTGGTGCACTGTGGTTCCTTCCCCAAACCACAGCCTCTGTTTTAAAGTGGCTTTAAACCCACCCAGGGAGCAAACTGGAGCTGCTGCTCCCCTTGCAGAACCTTTCCTTGGGCTGCTGGGGTGAGGAAAGGCCAGAGGGTGGGAGGCTGCAAAGTTTGAGGTGTCTTTTCAAGTCTTCCACGTGCATCTCAGATGACTTTGTACAACAGTGACATCTGGTGATACCCATCAATATTTACTGTTTCACTCTGCTTTTTAAGAGGGTGGAGTTAAAGTCTGCAAATTCCTTATTGCTTGAGAAGTAAGTTAGAGCAAAGCACTTGGCTGGGCTGCTCCTGGCAGCCAGCTTGCCCTGTTTTTGGCTTGGGAATGTGGGTGTTTCTTGGGCAAGGGCCATAGGAGGTGATAACATATCTTTCCTCTCTCCTAACTCACTATGGCCTTGCTTTGCTGCTTGGTTTGCACTGGGACTGGGGAAAGGATGTCTTTCCACCAAATGGTGGTGGAGAATGTTTGCTGACCTGTCTGTCCTCTTCTGGAGGTCTGTGTGCCACAGAAATGTACTTTTCCTCTTTTCCTCCTTCCTTGCCAGTATTTGTGCAAATTAAAACTATTAAAAAATGGTCTCTATGGGTTGATTCAAATATGTGAATTACAGGAAAGAAATCAGGTTATTTTCCCCTTCAAGCAATTCCAAGTGGTGTCTGGACCACCTCCCAGGTTCAGTGCTTACCTGAACGCTTGATGCCTGCTGTTACATCTCTTAAAAACAGATAGAGCTGTGCTCCTCAGGGCAGGGACTGGGAACTCTCCTGTGCTGCATCAAGCACTTAAATGATGCTTAACAAGAACTAATAAGAGAAACGATGGTTTGGATGTGCACACATGAGGGACAGCAGGAGAGGTCTGTGGTGAGGCTGAACTCAATTTCTTTATTATTAGATATTATACATGCACAATAAGCAGCCTTGGTGTGATTATTCCATACCTATTTCTTTCCAAAGAACTAAATTACCCCTTGGAGAGCAATAGGAAGATAATGTTTTCACACCATTAGTCAGATGCTAAAATACCAATGCAGTTTTTCTTTTCCCTGGTAACATAAAATTAGAAACAACAATTAAACAGAAAGGTAACACCTTGTATGCTGCCCAAGGAGGTTTTTTTAAGTTCTGGAAACTTTGCTATAGGTGAAAGCTGCAGCCACTGTATGTTTGTTCCCAGAAAGTCTTGATGTTTCAAAGGAATCTAGTTATGGTTAGGCTCCTCACAGGGCTACCCTATAGAGGCTTTTCAGTGAATTTTCAGCAAGGACCAGAAACCTTCAGGCTTGCTTGGGGGAAGATAGGGAGAAAATTGATGTTTCTTCCAAGAAACTCCTAATTTATGAGAAGTCTGTCCTGCTGTGAGCTCTTGAGCATCCCCTTGGCTCCAGTTTATCTCACTGGCCCCAGTTCAGCTTTGGCAGGGCTGCTTTAAAGAGCTCACACCCCCCTGAGCCCCTCTGCCACCCCCAGCACCAAAGGACAGGGATTTTTTGTACAAGGAACCCTTGCAGCTGGATTTCCTCGGGAGCCTGCAGGAGCTGCTGCTGCTCCTGGGCCTGTCCCACAGCCTGTGCCTCCCTGTAGCTCATCTCTAAACCCACTGCTACGCTGGAAACCAAAAGTTCCCTCATAGTCCCTCAGGGATCCTTATTGACTTTTATGGTCTTTAAAAGACCTCTGCATGGATTTGTAATCATTCTACGTGTACGCCGAGAAACACTAACATAACTGGTAATTAATTTGTTTTAATTGTTTTTATATAATCCCCGCGAGCGACCTCATGTTTTGTTTTGCATCTGTTATGTTTCTGACTCAAATTTTAATGCCTTAATGGGAACAGTGCCAACTGCTGTTACTCTGAGCTATGAGCAATCTCCTGGCACACTTCCAGTCCTTTATTGTGGAACTAACTATACAGCACTGTAATTTAACTAGCAAAATGTGGCAAATCACTATTATTAATAACAATAAATCTATTTCTGCAGGTTGACAGCATTAAAATAACAAATTATTCTGCAAGGAAAGCTGGTAATTTTGGGTGCTTTCCACTGTGATCATTGCAGAAGTATAATATCCATTATTAAGAGCCTTTTGGTGTCTCATGAAGGAGCTGTTTGCACATGACAGTGCATCACGGTACTTACTACAGGGGAGGATACAGAGCCCTTGACCATGGCTATTTCAGTAATTCATAATTTTAATTTAAATGTTAATGGCAGGATGGGGCAGGCTCAGGAAAATTGGTTGCCTCCCCTGCTTACCATTCACTTTTTTAATAATCTTATCTCATTCAGTTAGTCAAATCTTAAACCCAAGATCTTCATGCCTGCTCCTCTCTTCTGTTGACTCCACAGAGCCCTGCAGCCCCCCGAGGTTTAGCTGTGTGCTTGGTTTGGGCAAGGTTTCCACTGTGAGAGGAATGCCCAGCAGACATTGGTGGGGTAGGCACTTGGTGAGCTTAAACAGGAGATAAAATACTATGGAAATGAATGCTTGCCTCCTAAGTTGAGGGCACCAAAGTGTTCTTGTAGAGCCTGTTTGCAAAGTTACTGTTTGCCCAAGAATTTGTAACATACCCAGGGGCTTTATTCACTTTCTGATTATTTTTTCAGGATGATTTTTATCCAAACCACATCAGGTAATGGAGAGGTTGTTAGTGGCCATTGCCTCAGCCCCTTTGCTCATCTGTAGAAAGCTTCCAGCTGTCATTAATGAAGAGGGGAGGGAGACAGGAGTGCCTGTTGCTGTGTTCTGGAGCTGATGAGCGTTCCCTTGCTCTGGGAGCTCTCCCAGCCTACGTGGGCAGGTGTCCACAGGGGCTGGAACCGTGCTGGTGACCTGCCCAGTGCCTTCTGCAGTCTGTCATCTGCTGTCAGCTGCTCTCGAGGTGATACCAATCAACTCCTCTGCATCAGCACGGGGTGCTGTTAGTGGGTAACACTGGGGAGCTGCAACTCACAGCTCTTTAAAATCCAGCCTCAGGCAGGGCAGCATATGCTCAGAATGAGAAGAAAGGGGGCGAGGGAACAGGTCAGTAAGAATAAGTATGTGATGTGGAGATAAGTGGATGCTGAAAAATAGGAAGGGAATAGAAACAAAAATATTTGCGGGAGTGAAGTTTTGAAGACATATGCAAAGTTTATTGATAGAACTACTAGAAATGTCAGGAGCAGGGAATCAGGGAAGAGACCAGGATCCAGAATTTGGCCACCAGGTGTTTCCCTCTGCACCAGAGTCCATGAGTGTGGAACCAGATGCTGGGAAATCAGGGTGAGCAGGAAAGCAGCCCAGCTAGTGAAATGATGCTTGAACAGAGCAGTAGTGAGTGTGAAGAAGGATCTGAGACACCTGAAAATCTGCTCACTGGTGCAGCTGCAGAAGTCTTCATGTGGTGGTCTGCGAAGAGCTGCCATGTTCCTGCTTAGCTCCCAGCATGAGAAACAAGTGGCTTAGAGCTGCTGCAGCAGGGGATTGCTGCAGTGGTTTGGTCAGTGGCTTTCCTTATTTTTCTAGTTTCACTTTTTCAGGGGGAACGAGGAAGTGGGGAATCAGTCTGACCCTGTGCTTGTTAAAGGTGGAGGGGATTCATTTCCTCAGCCAGCTGGCATGCAGCAGGATGGAGCCTGCCTGCTCCTCCGCTGTTTGGGGATTTGTGTCTGGATATCTGTGTTTGGATGAGGGCTCCCCTCGCAGAGCCCAGCCCTGCAGACCCCTCAGGCAGTTGCTCCAAGCACTCAGTCCTTTCTCTCAGAGCTCAGACCCTCTCCTGCTGTCCCAGTGGGCTGTGCAGGGTTTAATCCCACTGTCTGTGGCCTGGGACCCACAGTGCCATGTGGAGCTGTTAGCAGAGGGCAGCTCCTGAGAGCACAGGGGCTCTGAGCTGTCATCCTGCCCCAGCTCAGTGACTTCCACACCAGCTGCTGCTCTCCAGCCAGCTCCAAGGGTGCCAGTAGGAACGGGTTGCTGAAGGGACTCATGGTCTCCCATTCTGCTTAAAAATAAAAATTAAATCCTAGTTTATTCTCTGCTATTTTTCTTCATTCCATCTCCCACCCTTTGCTTTCAGCCAAAGATCCTGTGGCACTTGACCAACAAGAGGAAGGCACTTGACCCTTCTGAGTGTTTTCATCCTCTTGATTTGCAAAGCAGCCAAATTCTTGGTCCAGCGTGGCGGGCAGTGCTGACATCCCCAAGCCTGGCTTCACCACTGGAGCATTCTGTTTGGAGCTCTACGTTTTCTGTGAGTGCTTTTTAACTTGTTCAGCTTAGTTTCTGTTGCAAGTGATCCAAACAAAAAAAAAAAAAAATACTGAAAATTGTCCTTTTTACATTTGTTAGAAACTGCTCTGAGAATGCAGGACAGGGTCATAAGCAGACACAGAGCACAAATGTGCAGTGGTGAGAAATGAACCACTGATCTGCACTTGTCTGGGAGTAGTTGCCGTGGGTTGAAGCAGCCTAGTTGAAAGTGGAGGGGTGAGATAGCAATCAAAGTGATTAAAGGCTGGACTCTTTCATCTATAGATGCTTGAATAACTTTCCATTACTTTAAATTGGGTTGCAAATGAACATCCCCTTTGATCTATAATGGGACTTTCCAATCAGTGAGGCCTGAGCTCAAAACATGAAAAGCAGTTTGCATTGATGAGAGCAGTAGGAAAGATCTGAACCCTGAAGAACAACCTGCTCCTGATAAAAGAAAACTGGAGGTGGCTCTTTGGGAGGCAGGAGGGTCAGAGGAGTGACCTGGATTGGCCAAGGGCAGAGACACCACTGTGCTTATTCAAGCTCTGAATGACCATTCCAGGTTTAAATCGCTAGGGAGAGAGCCTTAGCCAGTGTCCTGATTTGAATGAGGAGAGCATTTTGGGTGGATGGAATGACTGTTTCGTGGGTGGGGCTGGAACATTGGGTGGGTGTTTACTGCTCCTGTTTTCATTAGGGAACTACTCACGCAGAACCAGAACAGGAAAAAAATAACCTGTTTCTGCAGATGCTGACATTATATTGGCTTTATTGAAAAACAGCCGAGTACCTAAATAGTGTGGTTTATTCTCTTGGCTGGTTCATATCTAGATGATATTCCTTATCAGGTTTGACAGGTTGGCTTCTTGGCCTAAGTTACTTAACAGCATCTCTTTATTGCTGAGTTCCCACCTTTTGTTGGTCTGTCTCACAGCCAGGGTGTTATCTAGAGGATGGAATTTGATTTATTTCTGTGCTGGCATGTCCAGAAGAATCCGTGTAAAGAAAACAAACTGCATGTCCCCTTCACGGGAGATCTTGGCTGCTATTTCTCTACTCACTAAAAGCTTTATCACTCAGCCTTGTTATTACCATACTAAACGGAACACTTCAGAGCTTAGCGGCTTAACAAGATAAAAACATGCTTTGTGGTTAATGTGGTTACTGCAGGCATGCACTGGGGCCGGGAGGGGAGCTGCTCCCTTCCTGCTGGGGCAGCTGCACAGCTCCTGGCCTGATAAAGCCTGTGGAAGCAGGCAATTCCAGGCAGATATTCCAGCTTTATCAGGCCAGCGTGCTGCAGGCTGACCGAAGGGCCAGGGAAGCGTCTCTTCCTCCCCTGCCAGCCGTCTGCATCATTTGTGTCCAAACCACATCTGGGGCTGCCTCTGCAATTCTTTCTCTTTACTGAGTGCAAGGCTGTTTGCCAGCTCACAGGGACAGACTGGGATTCCCCTCCTTATACCAAGTCTTGAAAATAATGCAAAAGGTCTTTTTCCGCTCTGAGTAGTGGTTGGTTTGTGTAGTCTGAAGTGAGGAAATTTTGGAAAGTTCCCTATATGACTTGCTTTTTGGCAAGTTGTGACTTTGGGTAGAAGGTGAAGGGAGATGTCTGAGTCCCCTATTGCTAGAACTTCACAAGTACTTAATTTCTGGTATTTCCTCTTCCCAGAGATTCAGTCTTACTTCTCAGGATAACATCAAAACACAAACATTCTCCTGAAATACTTCTGAACTAAATGTGCAACTGTAACCCTAAGAACCTTTTCCTGTACCTTACAGAATTTCTCAGTGTCACTTAGTTTTATTTAAAGCATAAAAAGACAAGAATTAGACAAATCTGCAGATGATGCCTGAACTCAGATCTCTATTGTAAACCCAGAAAGCAAGACACCTTATGTTTTGTCTCTTCTGGTGCTGTTTGAGTCAGTGTTGGGGAGGGATCTGATTTTTCTTACAAGAGCACAGTCAGTCCTTCTTCCTCCATCCCAAAGCTTCCTGGACCTGGCTCTCCCATGAGATCTTTTTCAACCTTCCTTGACTTTTTATTGTTGTTGCTGTTAATTTTCCACTTTTATTGCCTCCTTTCTCATCCCTACACTTTGTTCTTTTTTTTGTGCTGAAGGATGAGCTGTCCTCCCACAGTGCAAACAAATTTACTATGCTGAGGATCTTTGCTTCGACAAAGACTCATTTTTAACCAAACGTTTTGTAAGCAAAAAGAATACTCATTTTTCCAGGACACTGCTAACAAGGACATTTTTGTGGTTGTCATTGCTTAGTGACTTCATATCAAGGAATTCTGTGAGCCCAAAGAGAGTCCAGACCGTTCATGGACTGCACAGAATTGCTGCTCTGCTCTTGCCATCCCTTCTCAGCCTGGGTACAGGATAAGCAAAAATCCTGAGCACGAGGATGGCAGGGGTGGTGACAAATTGTGTCACATTGTGCAGTGACCTCATTTCATGCAGATACACCTTCCCTTACCAGCTCTTGGATCAAACACAGTTGCTCCTACTGACAGCAGCAGTGAGTTAAATATTATACAGAAGGGATGTTTTAAGTGTTTGAATTAGTACTTGGAGCTGCAGTTCAGTTTGCTGTGGAACATGTTTTCCATGCACACAGCATGCAATAAAAAAAGCAGTTCAGCAGTTCCAGAGCACAGTTCCATCCCAGTGGTCAGGGCAATCTTTCACTCACCAAATTCCCAGGCTCAATCCTAAAGGTTCCATGTGGAAGGAGGAATAACCAATTAACAAATATTATTGAAGTTTACAGGGAAGGCAGTGTGTGTGCTCTAAGCATCAGGAGCAGGTGTTGCAGGTAGGAGGAAAGGAATATTGATGAGCAACCTCTTGAATCTTCTGCCTTGTGACCTGTCTGGGAGCTTCAGCTAAATTTGATTAGTGCAGCCATTAATCATCTGTTAGTGCTTTTGATTACACTCCCTTATATAAACAGTTTATAAAGTGTATTCAGGTGTTTCATAATAGCTCCCATGCAGTGCCACCATCCTCCTCAGCCTCTTCTCCTGTGGTGTGGCCTTGTGGGCTGACTCAAGCTCTGTGTGATGGCCAGAGCTGCAGCCCAATCCCTTGGGTGGTTACAGGACAGCATTGTACCATGTGGGAGATGCTTGGAAATATCCTGTGTTGTGTGTCAGGCTGCCTCTCTGTTCACTCACATTTGTACAGCTGCTGTGTTTAGAGCCTTGGGGTCCTGAAAACTCTGTTTGGTAACTTGTGAAGACATCTGCCCACATAATCATGAGCCAGTTAGAGTGGGAGCACCCATTCTCATTCTGGGAGCTCCATAGCACCCATTCCTTCCCAGGGGTGTAGGTGAGGAAGTGGTGAAGTGCTGGTGCTCCTCAAACCTGCCCAGAACCTTTCTCCAGCACTGCCATGCTCACCCATAGCCCTGCAGAGCTGTTCCAGGCCTGCTGGCAGCACATGTGAGCAGCAGGGGGATTTTGGGGAGGGACGTGCTCTGCTCATGGCTGGTGGCTCCAAAATTCACTTTCATGGGTGAGTCCTGCCAGGGACTGCTCACCACATCAATATCTCCAGTTCATGCATTATGCAAATTGTTTGCAATACAGGAGTGTTTAAACAGCGGAAAAGATTTGAGTTTTGTGCACAATGTACGCTTTGTTTTACCTATACTGATGGCAATGTATCATATTTTAATTAAATAACTATGGAATACAAATTGTAACAGTAGTTGATATGCAATATTTATGTAAGCCTCACATTTTGTAAGTATTTGATATTAATTTTGCTTTGGACACATTTTTTGTATATACTCGATGAAATTTGTCTCACTGGCTGAAAACAGAGGCGGTCTCTGTCTGCATTTAGCTACAGAAAAATTATTTTGGAGCACTTTGCAGAGAATGTGATGCAGGAGTCAGATGCTCACACGGGGTAGCAGCCCAGTTAAGCGTGCAGGAGGGTGGTCTTTGGCTGGGCACTGGCCTGATATTGCAGGCCTGAGGCATTTGAGACCTTCACTGTGTCCCTTGTGCTGTGCTAAAATTTCCATTTCAAGGTTCAGTCAGCTCATTAGGCTAAGCTAAGTGTGACTGTAAATTCTGTGATTGATGTGAGCCCACCCCTGCTCCCATCTCCTGCCCACTGGAGGAGCACTCCAGGAGCCCCTCAAGACCCCCTCTTTCCCTGTGCTTCACTCAGTGCCTCCAGGAGCTCCTGCAGGGAGCAGTGTGATGCATTCAGCTGGCATTGAAGGTCTGGAAGTGCTTGGTGGGGTGTCAAAAGGAGTCAAAAATTCAATATTTAATAAAACAGATTTCTCAGGACAGGGGAAAAAAAAAAGGCAGCCAAAAATAATATAGTGAAATAATTGCTATCTCTGGAAGTTTCAATTATCAGTCAAAATATCCTGAAATCAAAACCTTACTGACATTCAGCCCCAATTATATAAAAACCATTGGGGATATGGAATATGTTCGTATAAATGAGGTCTCTGATAACTGAGGGAATTTTCAATGTACTTAATGGATGTCAAGAGACTTGACCCTGTTTTGAATACCAAGGAGTTTTGGATAATTGAAGTTTGGATAATCTAGGTTGAACTGTAGAATTTAGCAAATTAAGATAACATTGAGAATCTGTGTGAGTTAATTTTAGTTCTGACAAATGAAACCAGTTTAACTAGCTTGGAGACTGGAGCCAGCAGACAACACACAGTGTGCCACAAGCTGCAGTTATCCCAGGCATCAGTGCAGCCTCGTTAACGCTCTCCTGCCCAAGGCTCTGTGTGCTCACATGAAGGATGGTTTCATTTCTCTGGGCTGTGCTTTGGATTTGGATTGGTCCGAGCCTGGTTTCTGTGATGAGGATTTGTGTCTGCTTGGAAGTGAGCAGAGCTCAGTGAAGGCCAGCAGAACAGGGGGTGTTGGTGATGGTTTGGCTGATGAGACCCCAGTGCAGGGCAGAGAAATGCAATCCTCCCTGCAGTGCTGCCTGATGCCCCAGTGCTCGCCTTCCTCTCCTCTCTTCCCCCCCTTTCCTCAACATGCATATTTTAAATTAATATTTTAATGTATTTCTAGGTTTCCAGGAAGGGGGAGGAATAAATTATTCAAAATGAATTACAGTGGTTTAAGGATATAAGAGCTGTAAGGTTTGTGGGGAAACAGACCGTCCTGCATTAAATCAGCTGACAGCACTTACCCAGCTCTGATAAGCTGGCAGAAATGTCTTTATCTGACAGGTCTGAACAGACTCAGTGCCTGGAAGTTTATTTTCTCCTGTCTTGTTTTAACAAGAAGCAGTACCTCCTTCTCCTTAACACCTCTGCCTTGAGTACTAGACCCTGGAATATTTCAAGAGAGAACTGCCTGGGGGCAGGAGGGATGTCCATGAAGTGACAGTCCAGGAACTCCTGGGAGCTGTTTCCAATTTCTTGCTTAGCTGCAGCTCTTGTGCAAGGCAGTTGAGATCAGTAGGAGTTTCCCCCTAAACTTTTTAGCAATCTAGGTCTGAAATGTGCCTTTGACTGTAATATTGAGGTGTTAATTCTTCCTTTGCTGGCTGCACAGGGAAAAACAATAGACAGTGTAGTGTATAGAGAGTACTTAAATGAGGATTATATGAGAGGCAGTGGAGGAATTTTGGACAGAAGCATCTATTAAGTATTTAGCCAGTACATTGTGGATCACAGAACTTAATATTTCAAAAATATATTCTCGTTTTTAATAGAAGCCCCTTGGGCAATAGGAGGGTGGTGACAGCGTGGTGAGCAGTTGTTTTTGAACCTTTTCACTTGTCACAGGCTCCACATGTCTGCAGCAGTATTTATCAGAGAGAAAAACTGCTACACAGCACCACTGAAGGATGCTCTGCAAGTGCTCTGTGCTGGTTTATTACACTGGCAGCTGGAAACCCCAGATCACCTGGGGCTCCACTGTGCTGGGCTGTGTGTAACCCCTGTCACCTTAAAGAAAAGCTAGAATAAATAAAAGGATTGTCCTCTTTTATAGATGGGAACAGAAGCTGTGGTGCTGTCAAGTGACACACATAAGGTTAAATGAGAAACTGGAGAGAAAATTATCCTCCCCAGCTCTCGTCTAGGGTTTAAACTTGTCCTCTCCTGGATCTCAATTCAAAACCCACTGCATTAGAGTGGATGGAAAATTAGCCAAGAAGGTTAATCCTACACTGAAGGAGCAAAAAATGCTCAGTTATGGAGAGACTGAAAGATAAGACACAGCAAAACTTCAAACAAGTGCTCTGGAGGATACTATCCAGATACCAGAGACTTGTTGGAGAACTGATAGGAGAGCAGTGTGTATCAAAGCACAGAGGGGAAACACCAGGGGTAGTTCAGATCAAATGTCAGGGGGGGCTGCTTTAAAGAAGAAAAGTAGAAATGAAAGAAGCTGCATTAATCTGCAGGGGTGTGACAGCTGAAAAGATATTCTCACCCTTACAGCTTTATTAGAGATAGCTTTCCTTGCAGACAACACCAAAAAAAGGAGACTAGACAATGTCAGCTCTCTTCTACTGCAAAATTACCATGCAGAGAACCACAGGGAAATTGCCTGAGACCACGAACTGTAAACAAGCTGAGCCACTGTCAGGCTCAAAAATCAATGTTTTTTTAAAGTGTATGTTAAAACCAACTTTGTTTACTTAATTGCAATAGAACATTGTATTTTCCTTAAGAGAAAATTGAGAAAACCTGGAGGGTGATTCAGTGGTTTGCAATAAATAAACACAAATGTGAAATCAAACACTACCCGAATTATAAAAGCTAAGTACATGAAACACCCCCAATGCAGACTTGTCACTCAAGTGCCAACTGTCAAGGGTTGGATACTTTTCATAAAGCATAGTTTTAGCCTTTATCTTAATGTCAGTACTTTGTTATGATTGACCTTCTTCTGGCTGGAAGCCCACTTAAACTAAACAATGCTATTCTGTTCTGAAGAGGGTGAATAGAGAAAGCATTGTTACTTGGTAAAATGCCTTTGGACTGAGTCCCAGATGGGAAGGAAGTGCTGTAATTACTGTACTCAATACTCAGCACTGTAGGGGCACGTAAGGCAACCGGTCTGCAGCAGGCAAGGAGCAATCCTACACCTCTGCTGGCTGGGAGGCTCCACTAACTGAGCAGTTTTCGTATTAGGATTTTATTTGTTCTGCTTAAGCAAAAAAATCTGCACTTGATCACTGGAAATTAAAAATTCAAACCAGGCTCCCTAAGCAAAGAGGAGAAAAGACTTAAGAGCCTGCTCATTCCCCAGTGCCTGTTTGGCAATGGTGAGCACAGTCAAACCAGGCTGGTTTATGTTCCTTTGTACCTGTGGAAGGCTATCCACATTCTCTTCCAAATCCCACAAAATTTTCTCATTATTACAACTCCATTAAATATAGTCTGTGGTATGAAATGTGCCTGGTCCCAATGCTAGAATCTCTGCTTTTGAACTTGTCACAAAGCAACACATAAATGGCATTTTAACATGTGTATTTATCATGATACGCATTTCCCTGAACACTGTTTTTATAAAATAGCACAGGAAGTACATTCATTACAAAGCTTTGCAGTATTGTGATGAGAGACTTCTCTTTTAAGTGGAAAATGAACTCAGTTACACTATTGTCATTCAGTTTTATCTTAAAAGCATCTCAACAGACAAGTGGGGAAGGTGAATTATTCCAGCTACTGTATCTACTACCCATTGTGAGAGATGCTCTTTGCCAAGCACAGCTCAGTCTTAATAGAAATGTGCAAAAGAGATGGGAGGAATTATTATTGCTGTTTTACAGAGGGGGAGCACAGACATACAATTGCTCACAGTCATTTGAGAGGCTTGACATAACCAGGACCTGGATGCAGCCTCCAGAGATGCAATCCAGGTGCTTTCCAGCTCAGGAAACACCTAAAACATGCCTTTGCCTTGTGTTATGGGGCTTGATCCTACTGAAAAGCTAAAGCAGGCTTCTCTTTAGCCACATACTGAGGTTTTTCACTGGCACTTTCAGGCACTCTGGTCGACATTTTTGCTGCAGGTTTGTTCCAGCCCTGCAATGCCTTACCCTGGTGTGCTTGGGGTGCCTGATGGACTGGGCAGTTCTGTTGGTCATATGCATTAACATTTACCTTATGTTAGCACCAGGGTCTGGCTAGCCTTTGAAAAAGTATAAAAGGTGGTTTATAACCCTCACCTGTCCCTGAAATCAATCAGTGCATCCCCTGGCTCTGTAAATTATTCAACCCTTCTGGCTGGAAATGTGAAGCAAAACCTGGAGGGTCTTTGCCCTGTTTTTATACAAAGTACAGTTTGAGTAGGTTAACTGCAAAGAGCATATGATGCAGCTGAAAAGAGCTACCCAAGAAAAACACTTTTAATTTGACTGCAAAAGGTATTGGGATCTAGTGGACACCTACAGCCTTTCCTAGGGAAAAAGCCAAAGTGGTCACAACTCAGCTCTGGAGAAAGATATTCTGCCATGTATGAATCTTCTGTCCTTTCTTATGCTGAGTGCTTTGGCCTTTGGAGTCAAAAATCATAAGTTCCTCTTTAAAAAAAAAAAAAAAAAAGAAAATAAAAAAATATAAAAAAGAAAAAACCTCCCTAATTCCCATTTGTTTCTCATGCAACTTTATCTTTTAGAAGTAACATGGAAAAGAGGAAAATACCATGTTTTGAATGGACATTTTGTTTCAGTCTGAAAGAGGCAGCTCCAGCAGTTTTCGGGATCCCTGATGTGTTTTTGAACGGCATCCAAAGTTTGGGTCAGGATAGACAGGAAGCCAGATGGGGACGTTTCTGTATTTTCTGAGTCAAATTGCTTCCCATGCTGTAAGGAGGTTTAGTCTCTGGAGAACCCAGCTGTGATGGAGTCGGAGCTTTTAATTCCTGTGATGCTGACAGATCTAGCAGGCGCTGTGATGAAGACATGCTCTTGCCTGGAGGAGCAGGCAGTGCTATCCTGTGTGCTTGGAGGGTAGTTCAGTCCTGGAAAACTTGTGTGAAGACAAATGTGTGGTCCAGCAGGAGTGAAGGGTTTGGTGCCATGTGCAGAAAGATGTATGTTTTCATGCATATGGTGATTATTTGAGGCAATCACTGGCTTAGTGCTTAGCTTTCCTTGGGGACCATTTTTTCATGATATCTGGTATTTTCCAAAGGTCTGTGCGCTTAGACAGAGGAGCTGGAATTCAGCCATGGTGATCAAAATGAAATGGAAAAAGATGCAGGGTTTTCAGATTTATTTTTTTAGGATATTTATTTAAGCATAGCAGTTCCACAGAGGTCATCACTGATGTGCACAGAGGCATTTTAGCAGGGAAGCATTCTACCAGCATGGCTGTGTTTTATTGCTGGTGGGATTATTATTAGATTAGGGAGAAGATTGCAGCTGAGGGAGGGAGGGGGGGAGTTTGGTGGGATCTGGAATTTGGATAGATCTGAAGGGGACAACTCATTGCTTGAATTGCTGCTGGTAATGAAATTGCTCTTGACAAGTCAGAGGGAGCTGCTGGCCTCCCGTGTGCTGAGGAATCTGCAGTGCTCAGATTGCTTTTGGAGGAAGATGAGGAAAATCCAAAAAGCTTCATTGTTTTTGCAGAGGCTGCAGGTGGGTAGAAGTCGAGCAGCAGGGTGCAGAAAGGATGCTCCTAAAGCAATGCTGGGGGCATTCAACGCTTCACTGGCAAATCCTGTCAGCCAAAACGAAGATGAAATTCATTGAAAACACTACAGAGAGTGAGGATTTGGTGCATTTCATGCCTGTCCTTTGCATTTCCATGGTGGGTGGCTTGCTGCCAGCTCTGCTCCCCCAGCCCTGCTCCCAGCAGGTCCTGTTTGCCCTGGGCCAGCCCAGCTGGGGCAGTTCCTGTGGCTGGGGCTCGGTGAGCTTTGGTGGGCAGTGCTGAACTGGGGCAGTGCCCAGCTGGGGCTGCTGTGGGTGACAGGAGCAGCCAAAGACTCTCCCTCCTTCAGATGCTGAGGGCTCTGGCAAAAACCTTTAGAATTCAGAGGTCTGAAAGCACCAATTCAGTGAAAACTTCACAGAGCTTTGGAACACCAGCTCCTGCTCCCTGACTGGGATTCAGGAGGGGTTTGAGCTCTCAGAGCAGGGTGGATCCTCAGGGAGAAAGGCAAACACTGTCCCATTCCTGAGCCACTGCTGGAGCTGCAGGCAGCAGATTTCCAGGTGCTTTCTTGGAGGGAGGGCCAGGCAGAACTCTGGGTGACTCCTCCAGCCCAAGGTACAGGACTTGTCATTCACGTTCCAGGCAGGGCAAAAAGCTGAAGGGTTGAGTCCAACAACTTGCAAATATTCTATCTCTTGCTGACAGATTCTCATAAAAAAAAAAAATTAGGTTTTAATGACTGCCCCCTCTTTCCCTACTGGCCCCTTACAAGCAGCTAACTCCTTTCAAATGGAGAACATTGCAGTGTGAATATTTTTTTTTTTTTCCTTCTCTTTTCCCCCCCCCCCTAACCTACTTTAACTAATTTCCAGGATGCTGGCAATTGACATGCATTATTTATACTGCTGCAAACCTTGTATTTGGGATGAGAAATCCTACTGTCAGGCTTCCTGCTTCTAATAAGCATTCCTTTCACTGCATTATCTCCTCGCACAGCCCAGGGCTGCTCTTGCCAGGGACCCAGCTGCTGTTACTCGATGACTTTGTGGTGTAGTGGATCTGCTGGCTCATGTGCTGCTCATCAGCACAGAGACACAGGCTCCTGCTCCAGCAGAGGGAGGGGGTGAGGCAGAGGCAGAAACCAGCGTGGGATTGAGTGACAGAAGTCCTGATTTTCCCTGACCCGCTGTCTTGTGTTGCGACTCGAACCTGTGCAATCTGAATTTAAAATGCTTCCATCGTCCTCCCCAGCAACCCAGTCTGGATGAAAACAGAAGGTGAAACAGGAGAACAGCCAGTGCAGCCCCTGGAACAAAATGCTTTGAGGTTCTCAAATCTGTCTCTGTCACACTGGATCAGTTGCCAGGGCCTGTGCCGCCACCTCTTTTTGTTCATTTGAAAGATAACTCATTCCTTAACAGCTGAAATGGCTTCTGACAAACCTCCCCTTTGAAAATTGTGCTCAAGGACACTGCTCTTCCACTGTTTGCACAGTCAAAATATTCTGGGGAGGATTTTTCCCCCCTCTCTTTTATCTGAGGCAGCATAATAAAATACCTTAGATAAACAAATTTATTCTTGGAGGGATGTTTATTAGGCGCTGGCAATCCCTATGATAAATAATTTCTCTGGGAGGAAAAAAAAAAACCTAAATAGAAAGTAGGCCAAGGAAATGATGTGAGTGCAGGGGATAAGGCAGGGAGAGGAGGATGCAGAGGCTCCTGTCGGCTCTGGGGGTCTGAGATGCTCCCACAGTGCCATCTGCAGGGAAGCCCACGGAGAGGGGCACAGGGGCCTGAGGCAGGAGTAGGGCTCCCAGATTTGCACACTCATTTTCTGAGGATTTGGGAAAAGCAGAGACAGCGTGTGGCACCAAACCCCACCTGGGAGAGGGTCACACACAGCTTGGGCTGTGCATCCCAGCTGGGGGAATGAAGCAAGAAACCAAGAAATAACATGTGAGAATTGCTGATCTTTTAGTGCAGAAACCAGAGACAGGTCTCAAGGTGGGATGGGTGGGAGGAAAAGTTTCATGTCAGTTGGAGACAGATATTTTTTTGTTTTCAGTTTTTTTCAGTGAAATTTAAACCACAAAACTTTCATTTCAGGTCAACCTGGAATGTCAATTAGGTCAAAAATGAAGTAGTCTTATTTTGATTTGGAGATATTTATCTCCTGCTTTTCCTCTTAATTTAGGTGACTTCTAGTGTGAGGAAAAAACCCACTTCAAACTGAGAAGCCAGAAAATTTATTTTTGAAAATATTATCACAGATTCACAGAATATTCTGAATTGGAAGGGGCCCACAATGAGTGCAACACTTCTGTGAATGGCCCATAAGAACCCATGACCTTGACATTACTAGCACCCTGCTTTAACCAGCTGAGTTGACTTCAGGGATACATTTCATCCTTCCCAAAAGGAGGCCTTTGATTTTAACAGCCTTGTCCTCAAATGCAGTGTCTTGAACTCTTTTTTTAGATTTCCTTCCTAAGAGCAACCTCACAGCCCCTCACCCTCTTTGCTAACAGCAACAACCATCCCCTACATCCATCTGCCATTCAGTTGCATCTCTTTACAAATTGGTTTCTCAGCAGTTTTGTCTCAAACCTCTGTTTGCTTGAATGAATGAAACATTTAATTGTAAAGAAGTGAGATACAAATTGAAATATCCCAGATAATGTGAAGAAGTGTGTGGGAGTCCCCCTGAGACTTGGTCCTTCATTGTGCCTTCCCACAGCCCCTCGTGCCCCAAGAGCTGCCCACACCAGCTCCTCGGTGAGTTGATGTGCAATAAAAAACAGCTCTCTTGTACCCAGGGCTGCACAAGGATGTGATGCTCTGATTGTGGGAGGCAATTGGGTGAATTATTTCTTCTTTGGGAGGTGACTCTGCTAAATGATATTTGCTGCACAGCAGAGGTCAGCTCTGGCCACAGAACACAGCCAGGCTCCAGGGAATGGGAGAGGTGAAGAAGTTCCTTTCAGTTCTGCTGTTAATGACTGATCTGGAGGTTTCTGTGTAGTCTGTGGTTAGAGAGAGATCCAAGCAGGTGTTTTGGCATAGAAGAGATTGATTTGATACAGAAGCTGTGAACTCCAAAGAGGCTCAGATGAGCAGAGGCATGGCAGCACTAGGACATGGTTTCCCTGTGCATTTTGGGACTTTCAGAGCTGCTGATGGGATGCCAAAATCCCACTGACTGCTTAAAGCTATACCTAAGTTTAAAGTACAGAAGGGAAGTGGCTTTGGCCAGAGGGAAAATCCAGCTTTTCAAGAACAGAAGATGGAGTCAGAATGCTTATAACTGAGCAGAACAGGAACACAGACTGACTTGTGTGAGTGGATTTCAAATGCAGAGCAATTTGCTTCATGCAAATGTGATCTGGGCTTTCCTGTGGGTCAGGCTGGCACAGGTCTTCAGTGAAAGTGCAGCAGCAGCTCCTGCTGGTGAGCAGTCCCCAGCTCAGGAGGCAGCTCGGGCTGCTGAAACCTTCTGGTGATGCTGGCACTTTTGGAAGAGGGCTTTCTGCCTCCGTGTGGATGAGGAGCGGTGGGAAGCTGTTATTGCTGCTGAGAGACTGCAGGCAATCTTAGTTCTGGGAGTGTTTTGAACCTTCAGGTATTGAGGTGGAGAGGGAAAGGAGAGAATCAGAAATGGAAGGAGATTAATTCTTGAAGCCTGTCTGCATTTTTTTACATAAATTCTGCTCTGCATCTAGACGTGTAAGGCACAGGCTACAAAAATCCTTGCTTCTGCTGTAGGCAGAGCAGAGGATAAATATATATGGATGAATAAACAAGGCAAGTAATCCAATCTCATTGCTAGTATTCAGTTCCTGCACTGTTGCTCTAGGCAACCAGCCTGAGTGGGGATATTGTCTATAACCTTAAAAACTGATTATAGGCTACTTCACTGCCTCATACGGTCTTAAAGAGGATTAGAAAAGAGTGTAAAGCTGGCTTAGGCACTATGTTAACAAAGCCTCAAAGGCATCTGCAGATTTCCTTGTTCATGAAGTGATTAACTTATTTAGTAACTGTGAAAAAATGTGCACATTTGGGGAGCCAGGCTGGTAATAATTAAGAGCTGTAACTGTGCTGCCATGAGCTGTGCTCGGGCTGACAGCTGTGTCTGTTTGACACCAGCACGTCCTTCCCGAGCTGTGGGGCTGCTTTGGCTTCAGGACAGGTTTCCCCCCTGGTTTTTCAGTGGAGGAGGAAGAGTGTGCACGGTGGAGAGGAGGAGAGCCCTGCTTGTGCCTCTCACGGCTCTGCAGGGCTGTCCTGTGTCCTGACAGGCTGTCTTTGGGTTCTGCCTGGAACTGCAGCCACTGGCTGAGGCATTTGGTGGCCTGTGCCCGTGGGAGGAAGCACACACCAGCATTTTGCTTCCTCCTTCAGCTGCTTTGAAACTAAAGAATAAAAATGACACTGAAAAACAACACCTTTATCGTAAGCTGAAGCTTACGGTTGAGGCAAACACCAAGCAGCCACAGCCAGGGTGTCAGGTGATTGTAAATGCAAGGTGAAGCCAATCCTGGTTTTGCTGCTTCACAGTTTGACAGTAAATGCTTTTCTTTGATGATAATAAAGCCAGCAAGCCCAGCAGAGAGGGCTGTGGTGGGTCCCCCACCTCAGAGGATGCCCAACTGGATCTCTCACCAGGCTTGGGTATCACAAGTGTCGAGTGCCCTGCCTCTGACAAATGAAGTTTTCTAAGACTGAAAACATGCAACAAATGTTTGGTACAGGGGGATAGCTTGGCTTGTATCCATCCTGAAAGTAAAACAAGTAAAAGTGGTCTGAAATAATGACAGAATCAAGCCATTGATTTCAGTGTGTTCTCCCTTTGTGAAAATCCCCAGACATCACAAAGATGAGCAAGAGATCTGAAAGCACAGATAAGCACCATCACCAGTGTGTGGTGCATCTGCCATGGATCCTTCATTTTTGTCAGACCTGATCTGGATGTAAGAATTTGCCTATTATGCACAGCCCACATTTCACCTAATGCTTCTAATTTTTATTTTCCCCCCTGGGTCAATGTGTTGCTGTTTAGTGAGACAATTTCATAAATTCCTACAGAACTTCCAGGAAAATCTGGATTAATAATGGGGGAAAAAAAAAAAAAAAGGAGATAAGAGAATACCCTGTCTCTTTATAGCATGGTGTGGGTAAAACTCAAGCTCTTTACCATCCCAAGCTTACATGTGTGTAAAGAGACAGGGGATGAGAATTACACCTCTGGAAGGGAAAGCAGACACTCTGAAGGAGTAGCATAAGAACAGTTTCAAGTCAGGAATGATTTAAAGAGAGGGAATTTAATGCTACATATTGAATCATATGGGAAGGGCCAAGAGGTCTGTTAACAGTCCACAAGATTTCTGCTAGTAGATGGAGATGATGTTTTGATCTCAGAGGAGTGGAATGGCACTTTATGTCTTCCATCTCTCCTCTTGTTTTTCTGTCATTGTTTCAACCCCAGATAATGGATGGGATTTTCAAAGTCACACAGCCTTGACCTGTTTGCTTTGTCACCAAACTCAGCTCAAAAGCTGAAAACTCTGCCTGCCTTTCTATTTCTGGCTCTCCCAGGAGAGGGGAATTCATGAGAGTGAGTGGAAAGAACTATTGGTTTAAGGAAAACAATTACCGACCTGTGTGTGCTTCCCCACTTAGTTTCTCCCAGGAAAATAGGTGCTTTCAAATGCTGCTCTTGTGTTAACAGCTCTTCTGAATCTGTCATTGTAGCTACCTGTGTTTCATTCAGCACCTTAGGAAGAGACCAAAATAGCATCTCATGGATGAAGAATGTCCATTTTAACCTCTACAAGTGTCGGTAGTTCTAAATGTATATGCAGCACTTGGCATCAGGGCTTACTTACAGTTACTGACAGCATCCCTTGCTACACTTGAAAATACGTTCTTAATACATGTTGGCTGGAAAACAGCTTAAGTACTTCATAGTTGTTCCATCCTATTTGCTTTTTCTCCTTCCTCTCCTCTTTCTTGAACCACTGTGCATTAACAGTTTTCCCATAATGATGTCATTTTATCCACTTTCCATCCAAGCAGAAATACTGAATATGTTTAGTGGCTCCCAGGGTGTGGCATGAACTCATCTGGATTAGTTGATCTTCATCTTTTAAAACCTTGTGGTAGGCAAAGTGTCAGATTTTTCTATCTTATTTCACAGGAGCTGTATTTATGTGCAACAAAGACCAGCCTGCTCCTTTCACACATGTCTGGACAATGTCAAAAGGCAGTTTCTGTTTTGATTTGGTCTAAGAGGTGATGAGGCAAGAGAGATTTCATCTCTCATGATCTGCTTGTGTAAGTCATGTCTCTGAAGTTAATTTGGTCAGGATGCTGCTGGCAGTGTGTCCTGGCATGGGAGGACACATGGGAGCTGGTGGGAGGAATGCTCACATCGGGTAAGGTTCTCCACCTGTGGCCTGAGGAAGTGGCTTCACACAGAATCTCTGGATTTGCTGGTGTGCTGCTCAGCAGAGTGAGAAAGCTGCGAGTGGCCCTTATGTGTTTCATTATGAAAGTCCTGGAATAACACTGGAATAACCAGGCCTGGTTCAAAGCCACATTTTTAATGAATGAGTCATCTTCTCTCTTCCTCTCTTTCTGCACTGTTAGCTCCTCAACACTTGATGGGAAGAGGCAGGGAAGTTACTTCTCTTGCAGCTGGAGGGCTGACCAGTGGATCCAGAGGAGCAGGCTGAGTATGTCACCAGCCACTTGAGCAGGGAGAGACAGCCTGCTCCTTCCCTTGGAGAAAAACAGATGTGCTCCCTCCACCTGTGAGGAGAATACCACTGTGAAGCCCTCCATCCTGTGCTCCTCCTGAGGGCCATTTATGCTGAGTTTTGAAGCCGTGCCACGGCTGAAACTCAACCAACCATCCATGCTCTTCCTCAGCTGTGGATGGAGCTGTGCAGGGAGCTGGATACCCTCCAAAACAAACCCATTCCCGTGGTCCAGCCAGGCTGCAGCAGCTGTGGAGAGGGGGAATGTTAAACACAGTGAGCTGGGGTTTGATTAAGCACTGCCAGCTCCTCTTTGGAGCTTTGGTGCTCCCCAGGTACAGCCATCGATCCGTGCGTGGCACAGCATGTGGGAAATGCTTCCTTTGCTGCTGTGCAAAATCTCTCTTATGGACTCAGAGTGAGTTCCTTTTCTTTCCTTGGATGTTCCATTGGAAAGAGCTGCAATGGGAATATTTAGGTGGTGTGTTCTCCTCTAGCCATATTTTCACCTCGTGTGCATGCTCTATTCAGTATTACTGGAAATCTTTCTGTTAGCTCACTTGTGAGCTGTGGCAGCTCCCCAAGGAAACAAGTTATTTATATATTAGCTGGGGTGTGCTTTGTGGCTGTGTTCAGAAACACTGAGAGCCAGGCTCTTCAGGCTGAGAGACTTGCCCATCCTCTGTGAGCAGGTAGAAAAATCTGCTTTTGTGCCCCAGGTGTGTGGGGAAGCAGGTCTGGATTTTTTCCGTCTATAACAGGCTTTTCATGTGTCATTGGGCAAGTCATTCAATCTCCCTTTACAACATTTCTCCACTCTGCAGTGTCTATTACAATCTTTATCTGTTTTTGTCAGCTAAGAACATGTTCTTTAGGACAGGGAATTTCTTCCTATGTTTATGTGTAGTTGTGTCATAATTAGGGTCTCTGGGTATTGCCTTAATTCCCACTATAACATCACCAAATTATACTTGAATAAATTACACATCACGGATATTAAATGCTCAGCTCAGTTTCAGTGCAAAATAAAGAGCTCAAATGATGGTAACTTAAACTGGCAATAAAATCGCCAGCATTACACCCGTAAATACTTAATTTGCAAATGTTTAGAGAATTAGGCACCTGCTATAAATCTTTATTGTGGGCTTTGCACCCTGTTGGCAATCGGTGAGCTATATCTCACTTCATTATGCATGAATGTATAATTTTCCAAAAGCATAAACGTGGCCTCCAAGGGCAGGCACGTTAATAGCGTTCGAATGAACCAATTTGTTTCCTCCCCAATATGTTTATCTCCCAGCTCTTGGTTTCCAGTGCCAGTGGAAAGGTTAATGGCTCACAGCTCCCTGGCAAATGATGCACTGGTTTCATCTCTGCCAGGGCTGGATTTTTCATTGTCTTTAGCCCTCAGCATGTTGGAAGTTAACAGCTGCACCTCGTGTGCTGGCTGGGATGGAAGAGGGGCTTCTTTAAATTATTGCACGTGGCCAGGATTAAATGGGTTCCTGTTTTCCTCTTGCTCGTTGTGGCCCTGATTCATCGGGTACACGATGCTCTGGGAGCACTTGGCCTGCCTCAGCAGAGCCTTTGTGCCATTCCACACACACAAAGAGCCACCAGAGCAGCTGGGTCTGGGCACCTGCCAAAAGTCAGGCAGCTTTGAGCTGAATTCATGTGCAGCGTTCCCAAGTGGAAATACCTGGGCATGCATGAAAGGAATATACAGCCTGAAAGGTAATGCAGGCTAATGAAATGTTGGATGTGCTTTCAGTGCTGCCAGAACCACTGGGCAGCACAAGTTTATGCTAAAGTTTTCAGTGTTTGAGTATTAGCAAGGCTCAGTTCTGACAAATAGGGCCAAACCACTCAAGGAAAATAAATTTTATTAATTTTGCTCAATTCAGATGAAAATTCAAATGAAATGTGCTTTTTTCTTCCAGTGAAGAGGTCTCAGACCTAAGCTCTACTGAAATTTGTTTTCAGCCTCTCCAAAAATGAAAACCTTTCTTTAGGTGCTAAAATACAACTGGGAGTGTGGCATTTTCAAGGCAACCTGAGTGAATTAGGGGCAGAGCCATGCTCAAGGATAATGCACCTCCTCAGGCACTCAAATTTAAACACTACAGCCCAATTAGAAATGCCCCAATTATTACTATTATTTTCTACTTAACTGCTGTCACTGGAGTCTCAGGACAGCTTTGTGCTGGATGCTATGAATACACAGAAGAAGAAGAAAAAAACCATGATCTGAAGGCGCTTAAACTCTTAAAATCATTGAGAGACAATGAATAGATGCAACTGGCTGGGAAGCCAGAGGTGTGGGAAGTAGCTGTGGAAAGTCTGAAAAGAATCCACTGTTGTCTAAATCTGGACTCTGAGCTATTACATGGAGTAAAGTAACATTAAGTAGGCAGGAATGGCTATCTTTGGGCAGATGGGATATTTATTTCTAAGCTTCAGTAATAATTACCATGGTGAAGTCAATGAGTTTAAAAGGAAATAATTAGGCCACAATTACAGGGGTGGGATGGAAAGCCAAGCCATGCAAGCTCCCTCTTCCTCCACCAACCTCTCTCTTTCTTTCCCTGTTGTCCACTTGCTGCCTACCCTGGAATTCCAATGAAAATTTAAGTGTATCTAAATGTAGCCTTGCCCCTGGGAGAGGGAGTGGATCCGTCATCAGGGATCTGTCAGAGTCAATAACATTTCCCCCAGCAGCCCTGAGCCGTGCCTCAAGATCTAACATTTCTGTCTGAATTATCAGCTAATGCTCTGACAAATTGCCTGTGATTTTCTTTTTTTCTCCCTGAGTGGATGTGCCTGGTCTGCAGATTAGGTAAACAGGCCGGGCTGATGATTTCCAGCCAGACATTTCTGTCAGGCCGGGCAGCGGGCGAGTGCCTGGGCTGGACATGATGAGCTGGGCTCTGGGGCTGCTCCAGCCACAAACCTGTCCTGGGAGATACCCTCTCACCCTGCCAGCAAGAAATGATGGAGCTGGAAGGTCAGGACCTGAGTGAGACTCTGGGTAACAGGGCTGTGAGCGAGGCTTTGCTCCAGCTGTACAAAACGGGGTGAGTTGTAGCGTAAAGCGCGTTGCTGAAACGGGCGGCATCGCTGGATTTATTTCTCTGGCAGAAGGAAACAGCTACCGGTGGCTTAGTCCTCAGACACTGAGGTCATCAAAACCTCCATGTGTGAGATTTTGCACTTGGAAAATGCAATCATCTTTGTGAGGAAAAGCAGTGGAAAATGCCCCAGAGAGGCACCCCCGGGGTTTGTTTCTCTGGCCGCAAGATTCCAACACCTCTTGGATGAAGGAAACCATCAGCATGGGCTGCGTGAGATCCCAGCGTGTCTGTGTGTGCCTGCTGTAGAAGTGATTTTCCTTGGAGCATGAGCTGGTTTTTAAGCACTGTTGATGCAGTGCCAGCCTGAAATACTGTTTGTGAAGTAAGATGGTGAATGAGGGAGAGGCAGGAGAAGTTCTCATCTGAGCTGTCATCGGCAGGATTTACATTCTCTGTTGCAAGTCTCTTCTCTGTCAATCAGGTGGATACACATTCCCTCCCCAGCCTTTTCCCCATTCCTCTGTTCATATGCAGACACCAACACCCTTTTCTGCTGCCTGGAGCAGCCACCCAGCCCCTCTGCAAAGAACTTTCCAGTGCATTTCAAATTCCAGCTGCAAATATGCTTTGCACAGCCCTTCCCATTGTGGTTATTAAGTAACACAATGTTATTTTTGGCTCTGCTATGAAATATTTGGGAATTGATCAACACTGCAATCTTCCTTTAGGCTGAGAGTGCTACTCCCCCAAGCCATGAGAAGGATTTGGGTGCTGGATTCCCTTAGACTCCCTTTGCAATTTCAGTCTTTTACAGGACAGTGGAGTAGTAGAAGCACTTTGGGATATGTGACATTTTCTACTGCCTCCTTTAGGAGTGCACCTAAAGGAAAATAAAACCTCTGTGAGGACAAGAGTTGTGGGACTAGAGACACACACACTATAAAGTCACCGAGGTGCTTGACAGATGAACAGTGGCACCAACTAGAAATATTCCTCTATGGTTCTAGGAAGCCAAATAACTAAAAGGTAGAGATAGTTATAATCTTTCTCAGATGTCCACATAAACATTCATAGGAGCCAGGAAAAGAAATGCAGTTCTGGATTTTTTCTGAGGAATCTCAGGCTGGGCATGCTGCTCTTTTATTACAGGCACTGCAAAGATTTAAAGAGGGAGGGGTTGAAGAGGAAGGAGAGACAAGGCCTAGAATATCCCACTTAAAATAAGTGTTAGTCATAAGTCATTAAAACAAAGACACCTATCAGCAATGTTTGATTATCGATGGGTAATACACAGCAATGAAATTATTAAAATGGAAAATAATTGCAGGGCTACCATTCCTTTGTAAAAAACACTTTTTTTACTTGAAATGCCGAGTGTTCTATATGTAACATTTGAAGTGCCCAGAATGAAAACCCTGTCCTTTTCACATAGCAGTGTGTGCTGAGGCACAGAGATAAAATCTTTAATGTCATGGAAGATAGATTGCATTTTAGATAGGCTGGAGATTTGGTAGTTAATAGACACAGCAAAGGCCACCTGAACAGATGAAGGGGAATGAATGGGTTGTTCATTTTGAGAGGCTCTGTGTGTGTGTCCAAGGTTTTTCTAAATATAGAAATAGTGTATGGCTTGGGCCAGAGCCTTCTATCCCATAGGGAAGCTGCATCCTTCATGAACCCCACTTGCTGGGAACCTCATCCAGAGGCAGACCCTCCATGGGTGGGTCACTGTGGTGGGAGAATGCTCTGAGCTGAGATGGGGTTTTTTTCCCTCTGAAGAAAATACTGGCTTTTTCTTGGCTAGAGTGTCCCGTTATCCCTGATCTAGGGGTAGGCAGAGGTGCTTGGATGAGGATGGGAACAGCAGGTGTTGGGAAGCAGGGCTGTTACTGTCCCCAAATCCAAGCATGGACCAAGAGGGGTAACAGGAGCAGTAGCCAGCCTTTTGGGTAGATAAGCCTGAAGAAAAGGGAATTGTGAGCACATAAAATAAATATTTTCTTGATTCTGCTACCTACTTTCACAATAAGTTAGTGCAGGCAGGAGGGCAATAAAGAATTTGCCAAGTGTTATTTCTCTTGCCATTAAAGTTTCATGAAAAAGTTCCACAGACAGGTCTTGCTCCTATTTTTAGGTATCTTTCTTGCCTTCAACATTATTATTAAACTCTTTTGTTATAGAAAGCTAGTCTGAAAATGAGCTGGCCTGGTAAATAAAACACTTGCTTTTGCCAGCATACTCATCTCAGCAGAGCAATATACCCAGGAATATTTTCCTCATATGTTTTTGTCAACAGGTTATTGCATGTGCCTATTTAAGCAGTTTTAATACATTCCCAGAGCACTTGCTTTTCCTGTCAATTTGAGGTGAAGTCATGAGCAGGCAGCACTGCACAATTCCTGACCCCAAAATCCAGGAGGAACATGCAAGGGAGAGAAGAGGGATTTATTCCCCATACATTCATAGGCAGCCCAAGTGTCTGCTTGGGATATTGGGGCACAATTGTTCCTCCACTTCTGAGAGTCAACCTACAGTCTTCACTAGAATGAAACATGTTACCCAAAAAATGGCTTTAAATGCTTGCTAATTATTTTGTTAAACAGGTTTTTCTGCTCTGTGTTATTAAATTAAATATCTGTGTTATTAGCAAGGCAAATGAAAGCAGTGGTCTGTGATGCCCAGAAAACATCTGCTCAACAAAAATGAAACACTAAAAAGCTCCCCTCTGTGGCTTGTTTTCATCCAGCTGTGCCTCTTCCAGGATGCCTCTGCCCCTCCAAGGTGTACCCAGGACAGTTGTGGAAAATACCTTACATCTGTCTATAACAAGAATGAAAAAATCCCCATGCAGAAAATCCCAGTAATTCTGAGTACTTAGAACCCTATTTTCTGTACTCTTCTGAAGGTTTTTCCACAAATATGCATGAAAATGTCTCTTTAGTCAAGTCTATAGCCCCTAAAAGACAGAAATCTATCAGTTCATCCAGCTTTTTTTGCCAGGAAAGCATTCTGGATACTTTTGATGTAGGGAACCATTAAGAGTTTTTGATATTTTTCTGTGTTTATATTATGCATTTAGTAGCTCCATCCAAGATGTTTGAAAACAAAATTCTTTCTCTATTTGCTTATTAAGTCCTTTCCTTATCTGGCAAAGGGTGGATGGTCTAGCCCTGCTTCTCTCCCAGCAGCTTCAGGAAGCCTGATGGAGTGTGTTGACTCTGGAGTTTCTGGAACCAGGTGCAGTAGATAAGGTATCTTATCTCCCAGAGGAGAATATCAACAGCCTGACTGCAGGGATTGGAGCAGCTTTTCTCTGCAGGTTTAGTGTTTTAATTCGTGTTACTTCCATTCCTTACACCAGTGTGTTTCAGAGATGAGACATGAATTTACACAGACTTCTCCTGCACTGTCCACTTTGGCAGGGCCTTGCAGTGGCTACTGGCTGATGGTTTGTTGGGTTGGAGCTGGGAAATGGAGATGCTGCTTTGCAAAACTTCAGTTAATTAATGATCTGTGTAGAAACAGCATTTTCTTAACAGAAGAAAGTGTGTGAGGATGTGAGGAGCTCAAACGTGGTGCCAGAGAGATCCAAAGGAAGTAACACCATGGCTCACCTGGAAGCCATGGTGTTACTGGTTAAATTTCTGGATTTACAACTTTTCACAGCCCCCTCTTGCTTGATGGGATGAAGCAAGAACCAAAGAGCATCTCTCTCTGTTCTGCAGTAGCTCAATTACTGCAGCAAGTGCACTTCCAGATGTGGGTAGAGCAAACTTACAACCATTAGAGTCATAAAAAGAGCCTATGACAGCATCTAATCTAAATCAGATCGTGAAAGATCAATCAGTGATTGTCCCTGTCATCAGTGATAACATTGTCTCACTCGCAGTTGCTTTGATGCCAGGGGTAATCTTGACATAAGAACCACAGATCTGAATTCAAATGGGGGAATCAAGAGGTTATTTCTAGCTTGATTTCCCCCCCCAATCTGAGCCATGGATATGTTTATTAGAAACTTGTTCCCTAGCCTCCTTGATGGTAACTCAGAACTCCCAATAACCCACACTGGTGTGCTCTGTGCCCCTTGCTGGGAATTAGCCAGGGTTCAGCAGCCAAGCTGAGAAGGTTAAAACAACAACAACAAAAAAAAACCACATCAGAGATAGTTGGGCTACCTTCCCCCAGTGGCCCAGGCTCCCTGTGTGAAAGGAGCCCCTTTGCAGGCCTTTTGCTGCTCTCTTGTCCTGCGTGCAGGCTGCAGGAGCAGCACCCCTGGGCACCCTCCACACCCTCACACCCAGCTGGGCTCTCCAGGGGTACAAGGTCCCCTGGCTCAGCTGCTCACCAGCATCCTCAGGGAGCCCTCAAAGAGAAAAAGGGAATATAGAACCACAAGCACAAAAAAAAGTTACCGCATGCCTGTGCTGTTGTTTATACATTTAGATACTGTGATTAAATTACATACATAATGCATAGTGTTTGTAATACATTATTAATAATAATAATGCTGTCTTGTGTTATTCGGCTAGAAGAGACATGCTCTGAGTGATGGTTCATTGGTCTATTCACACACAATTTTCATACATCTCTAAAGATTACCATTTTAACAGCTTTCTGTATGGATACTGCCAGGCAGTTACATTTAACAGTGCATAAATCTAATTCCCTCCGCACTCAATTTTCTCAGGCAGCAGAATCAATTTGAATCTGTCAGGATTTTATTCTAAAGTCTATTAATGCCTCCCGCCTTTTTCTGTATTTCCTCTTCTCCCTCTCTCTCTCTTTTAACAATCTGAGTCTTTCATGAATTCATTCAGCTGCAGAAAAAGATGCCCCACTGATACAAACACTCTTTTATCTCTTTACAACAGAAACCTAATTAGGTGTGAAGGAGACACAAGAAAGGTCACAATTAGCCCTCCAGCAATAAAGGTTAGCAGTTGTAAAATCCTATAATAATGCTGTTGAACTTTGTTATTATCAATAATGACGGCCTTTGCCAAGGTCAGGTTCATTATTCTTAGCAGCTATCACCGAGCTGCTGAACATCACTTCACATCCCATCCCAGCAGCCCCATCCCTTCCCCTGCTCCCTCCTGCCCTGGCTCCTGCCACAGGACCTCTCACACCTCATGTGGCAGCTCCACCCTTCGGGCACATTTCAAGACATGCTTTAATATTTTTTGTATTGAGCTGTGCCGAAGGATCCCTCGCTGAGCCTTTTAATTATTACTTAAAATATCGCCTATGGGTTTGGTTTTTTTTTTTTTCCCCCTCTGTGCATGGGTGGAATGATTCTGCCTAATTAAGAACTTAAATGGAGATGGTAACAAGAAAGCAATAGGAAATGTGTCCTGGTAACAGCGTTTTGGAATAGAGGAGAGACAATTACATGCTTGGCCATTAAAAGGCAATGGATCTCTGACATCTTCAGCCAGTTGATTTTTCTGTTGCTTTTATGCCTGCTGAAGAGGCTTCCCAGGAAGCTGACTCCACCAGAAATGTTCCTTTTTAGTAGGGCTCTTGGGGGAGCAGGATGAGCATGCCTTCACTCTTTCACCTACTTGGTGTTGAGCTTTTAAGGGTCAGGAATCATATTTAACCTTGATTTTCCAGTTCACCTGGAATTTGAACAAATAATCAGTATGTTGGGAAGCTCCTGTCCTAAGCTAGTCTAGACTCAGTGGAGTGATAAAGGGAGGCACAGAGAGCAGCAATTCAGATCTCAGATGGGCTGAGCAGTCCTTGGAAGCTGCTTCTCTCTTTCCCTGCCCTTGTGGGAGTTTTGAATAATTACACTTTTAACTTAGACACCCTGGGAAAATACTAATGCTTAACCGTAAGTGTTAACTTAAATTGCAAAGTAAAACCTAAAAATTAGTATTAAGGATAAAGGGCCAGAAATAAAAAAATATTTGATCTACATATTAAAAAATAAGTTATAAATGAACATGGATGTTTGGTTCTCTAACTTTTAGCACCTCTCAAGGCAGATTCTTGTCTTCTCATGTCAGAGTTTTGTATCATGCTACCTCATGTTAGGTCTCCAGATAATACTAGATTTGGACTTTTATTGGCATTAAACCATATCTCATCTGGTATTAAAAAAAAAAAAAAATAATCAAAACACTCTATCCAGCCAGCAGTGAAAATATCAATAAAGAAGGATATTCTTGAGATAATTTATCCTTTCTGGAGAGGACCAGGTGCTGGCACAGACAACTGTAAAGTTTCAAAAGTTTGTGTGAGCAGCAAGCTCAAGTACAGAAGCTGCTCACTAACTCCAGCATTTGTGCAGTGCTTGACAGGGAAAAACACGTGCTGAGAACAATTCTTAATTCCTGGCTTAAGGCTGGAGTTCACTCCCACAGCATTCAGAGTGCAGACACGGATCGCAGATCGCAGGGCTCCTTACGGATGCTCCCCCAGTGCCCGGGCGCTCAGGAGCCCATCCCAGCTGCCCTCAGCTGCCTCTGCTCCTCAGAGCTCTGCCTGGGTAAACACCACACAACCCACAAAGAAAAATGTAGGAAATCATAGGATCACACAGGCTAAAGCTGCTGAGTAACTAAAACAAATGCCAACATCTGTCCTATTACTGAATTTCACACAGGAATTAACAGCTGCCAGGGAAACAGAAATTATACTGCTTGGATATAAGGTTTGGTAACATGGTTCCTGATATTTTCAACTTCCAGTTCTGGGAAAAGCAGAATGTTGCACCCCAAGTTTATTAATTCTAATCTCAGGACAAGAATCCTGCTGTCTCACCTCAGACATCCCTGTCAGCTGTACCTTACACACCACTGCACCCTCCCTGCCCTCCTCTCCCTGCCAGAGCATCCAGTATGCAAAAATTCCAGAAAGGACATGTTGCAGCAGAAAAATATGAGTTTTATTTGTTAAGTTCAGCTCTAGGAGGAAGATTAAGCTCTTTAGCTTCCCTGTTGTCCTCATGGCACTCACTGGGCATTTATCTTGCTAATGTTTCTGTATTGATATTACTACCCAGTTGGTAGGAACTTCCCTTTGTTTAAGGTAGCAGATTTTTTTTTTTTATTATTTATAAAGCCAAGGATGCGTCCTTGTACTTCAGCAAGAAGTTTATTGGCTGATTGACTTTAAATTTCAATTTTATCAAAATATTGATTGGAAAAATTCTTGTGCTTCCATGGTATCCTATAGCTAATCTAATATATATATCTAATCTCTGCTTTATCCAGCCAGTGCAATATGTTGCTTGCCAGACTAGAAAATGATGTATGAGCCATCTGGGCAATGGGCCCAACCCTGGGCAAGATTAGTGCTTCAATTAGCTGCTGATAGCATTCCATTAGAATATTGGTTTCAAAGAGCACTAAACAAGAATGTTGTGCTTTGATTTTCAGATTTAATTACTTCCATCAGGGCTATAAATGAACTCATTAGTCTTAGTGGCTCTAAAACCTAGAGACAATAGAATGTTATTGCTATTGTTCTTTGGGGCTGTGCAAACACTGCTTTCCAGAGGCTGTTAGGAAAGGCCATCCACCTTCCTTCCCTTCCTAGCAGGGCTGACCTGTGGAGCTGCTCTGGAATCAGCTCTGGTCATCTGTGGGGGGATCCAGGGGCATCCAGGGCCTGCTCCCAAGTGGCAGCTTTGTCTGGGGGGCTCATTACACACTGAAAAAGGTGCTATGGAGTAAACTCACACCTTGGCACTGCTTGGCTGCTTTTCTTTTCAAAGTTATTTTTGTGTTCTTGGTTTATCTATTTTATTGTAAGGTTGGCCAGAACTTCTAAGATTTATTGAGGCTCTTTTCTTTTTTTAAATCCACTGCATCAGGATTTCATGATGCCTCTCTCCCTAATTTTGCAGAAATTTTTCCCTTTTTGTTTAATTTTATGGTCTTTGCCTTTTCCTCTTGACCTAACTGGGCAGTGCACTGTTGTTCCACACAGGTTTTTCTTTGAACATGATTCTGGCCTGTTCCTCCTGAAACAGAAGGGAAAAAATGAATGGAGAAGGAGAATGCATGTGCTGACAGTCACTCCCAGTGGCTGGAACCCCTGAGCTGAGCAGTTTGTTCCTGGTAAAGAAACTGTCCCGAGAAACTCAGGATGTCTCTGCAGTCAGCATTGCTTTGGGCATGACCAGAAGGTCCCAAAAAGGGCAAAATGAACCATCATCTCTGATGGGGAAGGGGCAGTGCAGGATTACTGAATCAGAACCTTGGTATTTATTGATATTATGCCATTAGTGCCATTAGTTCAGCAGCATATGATGTTGTTTATTAAAACCTTTAAACTTTGCAGAACTTTCTTAATCTGAGGTGAATTTCACTTCGTCAAAATTTGTTTTTTCTGGTTTCATTCTGCAGAGGAAGGATGCCATGTGTAAATAAAGGATGTGATGCTCTGCACCACTGACTTTTATTAAATTAAAGCTGTAATCAGTACAGTATGTCTTAACCATAATATTAATGTGGCTAAACCAGTAAATGCTCTTGTGTTTAAAGCCCAGCACCTGCTTTCTATTAGCATCTGGATAGTTATTTGATTTTTCATTTTTCATTTCAATAGAAAATTCTTTGATGAAATCCATAACTCAGCTGTAATTTTTAGTTCCCAACCCTGCATAAATCCCACAATATGATTGGAAAAGCTTACTCTCACATCTTAAATAAGTTTCTCCTAAAGTTTGCCAGACTGTTGTGATAATGTTGGGAGTTCAGGAAAGTGAGTAAAAATGCTGAATCCCTTGACATCACTCAAGCCCTTAGCTTCCAGCAAGCACATCCTTTGCAGTTCAGAGCAGTGGACATCCATCCTTTCAAGTCTTCTGCTGGTCACACACCTCTTCGTCTCTTTTGCTGTGCCCTGCAGCTTGCTGGGGCTCTGCAGCAGGAATGGCAGTGCCCACAGGGCTTGGAGGCAAATGAAGAGGGGGACAACAGCTGGGGCAAGGAGAGCTGTGCTGAGCTGTGGGGCACAGAGGTGAGGGATGGGGAGGGGTAGATGCCAGGCTGGGCAGTGCAGCAGCCTCCTCTCAGGTCTCAGCTCCTCCCTCAGGTTTGCCTGGCTGGGGACAGAGGGAGTGAAAACATCCCTGCCTAGTCTGGTCAAGGGTAAAACCTGTTGTGCAGTCAGAGTTTGGATGTGTACTTTGGTGATTTTTTTTCCCTGAGTGCTTTCAATGCCATTCTCAGTAGTTCTGGAGCCATTCTCAAGTGTTTAAAAATAGAACAAAGTCTCTCTCTGGCTCCCTTCTTTAGTTTCCCATCTTCAGGCGAACGGTCTGCTGGATGTGTTTGCTTTTCTGGTTCTGCTGTGCTGCAGAGATGGGAAAAATGAGGGTGAGGAGTCTTCCTCCATGGTCACTGTTTTGTCTAGCTGAATTTCTGTTCTCTAGTAAACTCAACTCCTGTAAAAGCTAAACTGCTTCTATTTTAAAGACTATTTGGGCTAGAGAAAATCAGGCAGAATATACACAGTTGTCAGAGTTTCTGCCAGCAGATGAAAGCAAGATCACTGTTGGCTTCTGGCAAGTATTTCTGACTCAATCCTATTCTGCTGCTGCTTTCCAGTGTACCCTGCAGTCCAACCTCACAAGTTTCTCATCTCCCACCATGGCCATGCCCTGGGGTGAGTGGTGCAAGAGTAGAGAATAGAGAATGGCCACACTGGGATGGCAGGAGGGACTTTCCTCGTGGCCTGATGGGCTCTTACAGCTGGCTGGTGCTGACAGCAAATTCCAGATCTGGCACATAGCGAGCAGAAGGGAGAAGTTGTGTCAGCAGTGTTTAAAGTGTGATCCTGCCAAGAAAGGGAGAGGACCATGACCACAGTGCAAATACCCAGGTCCTGTGGTGGCAGTAGGACAGGCCCCAGCACTCTGCTCGGCCTGGCTAATCCTGGCCTTGCAGGAGGACACAAGCTTAACTGAGTGAATGAATTAACAGAGCTCCTGTGTAGCTCATCCAACACCTCAGATTTAATGTTACCAACCCGAGGATTGGGCAGCATTATCCTAAAACCCCTGTAATAAATTAGAGCAGACCCAAATTCTGATGGGCTGTCACGTTTGAGATGCAGACTGTCCGAACAGTGCCTGCTCTCAGTTTGTCACCGATGGTGCGAGACTGAGGAATAAACAGCAGATGTTGGGAACAGGAGATTTCTCCCCGGCAGGCTCCAGCCAGCAGCTGCTGCTCCTGGTCACGTCCAGCCCCCAGGCCGGGCTGTGCCCCAGCTCTGAGACCTCTCTGCAGTCACTCAGGAGCTCCTGTTTCCTAATGACAATACAGCAGTGGTTTATTTGAAGGCTGAGCCAACGTTGTATCAAAGCCAAATATGTCTGGCTTGGCACCACGAGCTCGCACCGGAGCCAAGCAGCTGGAGCAGACTGTACATGTATTTAAAGAGAACAAAAACAGAGAGACTCTCGAGTTATCTCCTCCAAGAGGTCAATCAGAGTGCCAGATTGCTGTGCCAGGTTTTGCATCAGGCTTTCTCTGGTCTATCCCCGTACACCTACAGGCCCAGCTCCCAGGCTGGGCTTGATTCCCCTCTAATTTCCCACCTCCTCCTGGCTTTCTTCTTGCAGTCTGCTAATTGCAGGAACTGCAGCCCTGCTGGTATTTTGCCCCTGCACTCAGCCTTTTTCTTCTTGGGGACAGGTCCAGTTTGTGTTCTTTGCAGTCCATGCCACCACAACGAAAAGCCCTCTAGGGTTTTCTGGATGGGCTTGTCTCTAAGCTGTGTCCATCTGAGCACAAGGGGGTAGGTAACCTTTGCCATCACACACAGAAGCAGCAATAAGTTTTTGGCTTTAGGATTCCAGTCATATTCTGTGAGTCAGGGACGTGCTGCTGGTCCACTGGCCCCACTAAGTGATGGCTTGTGGGGTAACTAATGGTTATTAAGGCTGTGGCTGCCCCAGCTGACTGCAGTGGGAGAGGCTGTGTTTGAATGAACATAAAAAGGATTGCTTTCAATTCAGGGTGTAATTCATTACTAATTTAATCCCTCTTCCTTGAAATAAGATGTGTTCACATGCTGGACAAGATGGATCCTCTTCCCCTCTGGGCTTCAGAAATGCTTCAGGTCTGTCTGAAGCATGGACTGAGAGTGAGTAGGGATCACATTGGCTCACGAGATATTATGAACTCAAGGTAGACCTTTTCTTGTCTAATTAAAAATTTTACCTGTGATATTAAATCCGTGTGTGCTCATAGCTCACCACAAATGAGAAATCTGGAAACCCATTTTCAAAGCATTTTCCATTATGCAGTAGCAGGAGAGGTACCATGCTTTTCCATTAAACTGGTTTGTAAATAGTTTTCTTTCTCATCTTTATTACTAAAAACTAAAATTTTAAGTTTAGGTCTCTATTTTTGGGGGGGCTGGGGTGGGATTTGTTTGCTTATTTGTGTTCCTATCCATTACTTTGAATCAGGGAAGTAAAACAGATAAACATATTTGACCTGCAAACAACTGCATGAATAAAGGGCAAAACCTTTCTACTGAAGTAAATCTTGGAGAGATCCTGGTGGCAAGGTAAATGGTCACATCCAGTGGTCATTCATAATCTTGTTTCAACATGTGAGTGCTGAAACTGCCCTTGATTTCATCCAAAATGTCTTGGGGAAGTGCTCAGCTGCTGACTCATTCCTTGCCCTGAGATCCCCAGGGAACTGAGGTGCAGCCCATTTAAAGGTAATTACCTCTGACCAGTTTCTGTGCTCTCTGGATTGCCTGGGAGATTCACAGCCCTTGAAATGAGAAATCTGAGACCTTTACATAAAATGTTTGTTCAAGACTCTTCATAAATGAGGAAATGTGGTTGGAGCCTCAGTGAGGATGGGGAGATTTCAGTGGCACTGCATTATTTTGGATCAGATGAAGCCTTCACTCTGCTCTGCTGCTGGAAAGCTGATGCCCTTTCACCTGAGGGAGGATGGGTTTGGGGAGCACCTCATGGGGTTATCCCTGGTGTTTGTAAAGCCTGAGCTCTTGGAATGATCCTGTTTGCTTGGAATGATCCTTGGTTTGCTCTGGCACTTCTGTTCAAGCTGGGTCCTGTGATGGTTTATGTCAGCTCAGGCTTTTTAACAAATTCCAGCAAATCTTTGTGGAGAAATCAAGCCCCGGGGCTGTGGCTGAACCCACATCTCTCACCGTGCTCCCCTTGAAGCAGGGTCTTGAGATTGTTACCTTGGAAGAAAAGTGGAAATGTCACCAGCCCCACAGTGCTTAGGAGGTGAAATACCATTTCAAGGTTTCTTATTCTGGCATCAGGGGGCTTTTAATGATCACATAGATCTGCATGGGGAAATAGAGGAAGAATATATGTACAGTGGGTGTTGGGCCTATTATCTAAATATAGGTAGCATGGTGTGTATTATCTCTGTTTGTTTAGACAAAGTAGGATGGACATTAACATTCTGTTTCAGTCTTAATTAGTGGCTGATAAAAGCACAAGGTGATACTTAACAGTCTTGACAGTGTAATTCATCTAAAATTTCCTAATAATATGGTTGCAGCAGTCTTGGAAGGGCTAATTTAATGACTTTCACACGCTGAAGGTTTGGTACCCACAATATCCAATATGTTGGTTGCTTAGGAGACAAAATTAAACAAAGCTGAATGCATTCATTTTCTCCTTTTTTACCACACAGAGGATTAACTTATTGCAATATTTTTCTCTATTAAATGCCTAAGCTTTAGGTGTTTAAACAAATTAAAAAAAAAACCCCATAAAAACAAACCCAACCTAACAATCCAGATCCCCTATTAAATCAGCAGATGGCTCCTAGAGCCAAATTAGGGACCTTTGATAGAACCATAAAAGCTCTGCTTTATACAGTGCACATGTTCAGAGTTGGCAGTGTTAAATGAGACCTCCATGCAATCTGCTCTGAGAAATAGCCTGACTGGCACTGACCCCTTCCTTTGTATAATTCAACACTGTGTCATCAATTGCAATTGCACAGACGTCTCTGCAATTTAGCAGACCTTGTAAGGACTGACTTTCCCAATATTTGTTTAAGATGAACTGTATAAACTTGTTATTAGTAGTGTGCCAGAGTAAAGGAGATAACAGTGTTTGCATTAGGCTACAGAAAACACAGCACCTGGGCAAGGTGCACCGAGCTTGTTCCCAGCAAATGTTCTTGTTTCAGGCTCTGCTGCTGATCCTGATGAAGGCAAAAGTGAAGTTCCCAGCAGCATGTCAGGGCAAGACCATGCTTCTTATATGCTGGGCAGAAACAAAGCTTTGTTTAAATTAAATTAAATTTTTTTTTTTTTTTAAGTCTCAGAATTCACCTGAGCAATGCAGACAGCAGAATGAGGCTGCAGTGGGATCTGGCTGATCTCATCTCAGTTTTATGTCTGTACAGCCCTACTGATTTCACCCACAGACCCTGGCACTGCTCAGCCCCAGCTTCCCCACAGGTCTGTGCTCATCCTCTCCCCAGTGCTCTGAAATGGGGGTGGGATCCCAGTGTCCACCCCAGGGCTCCAGGGAGGCTGTGGGCAGTGACCACTGCAGCTCAGAGCTCCAGCCTGGAATTATTTACAGAGCTCTCAAACCATCTCTGAATTTCCAAACCTTAGTTCAAGGAAGGAGAGGCAACACTCCCATTATTAAAACCACATTGGTTGTTGCAGCTGATCTGAACAAAATGCCTGCTTTTTGTCTCCTGCACAGAAAGACTGGGATAGGGAGGAGTGAGGAAAAGGCCCTGGAACAGCAAGGCTGATGGTAGCAAATAGATGGGCACTATTTCATTTTTCATTGAGTTTGTCTTTCCTTTCCTTGCTATCTCTTCCTCCCCACAGTACCTCTGCATTGATTTTTCACTCTGCCTGTTTATAAATGTTTATAAAGCATTTAGGGAGCCTAGGGAAAGAAAGGTCTCCAAGTACTTAGTGGAGGAAGAACTTAAACACTGGGCTGCTGTATTCCTGCTGCCACTGGGCAGTATTTCAAGCCAGCCAGAGCCCTGCTCTGGGGATGTGGTGCTGCTTGGTTGGAGATGGCTAAAGCAGGCAAAATCTTAGCTCAGCCTGCATGCAGCCACTGCAGAGCATCCACTGGTGCTGAGAGCAGAAGTTGGAACAACACTGCCATTTACAGCCTGAGCAAAACCAACACAGCATCAGATGATAAAGGAAACAAGCACACCTTATTCCACATTTACTGTTTGCTTTGGGCAATGAACTTTTTTTCACATGAAATATTAAATGACCTTCTTGTCTTCCCACCCTCTGAGTGAAGTCTTGATGAAATAGGAATGGAGATGTTGTTAGGCCAATAAATACATTTATTGATACTATTATGCTGTTCATTAGAGAAACTAAACAGATTGGGATTTTCATGTAACTCACAGGAAATATGCCAGAACTCATCTCCCAGGCCTCCCCATGTTTCTCATACTGCATTTGTGAAGGTGAAAATCAGCTCTGCCTGACACAAGTGCAGGAGGTTTCACAAAGTGCTGGAGGAGCTGGGTCATCTGTTGTGCATCAAACATTAGTGGCAGTATGAGCTTTTAGCATTGTTGAAAAGTAAAGCATTCACTGTTTCAAAAGAGCTGGGGAATGAGCGAAATAATGAAAAGTTATTTTTACAATCTTATATCCCTGTTTCCCCCTCATCGTCCTTCTTAAACATATCAAACTGGCCATTTTGGAAACTACTGAGGCTTGGCTGATGCTCTGTCCCCACCTCTTTTCACACAGCTTCATCCAGTTCCTCCTTGACTGGCCCAAATGCTCATTAAGGGTTCCTGCCTCTCCCTTCTGTTTGATCCTGCTGCCCTGACTTGTGCCCCTCTGGACTCTGCTTATGGATTTCACTGGGATGGGAATCAGGAAAACAGCTGGAAAGCTGTGTTGGAGTTGAGGGGGTGAAGGGCTGTGACTTCAAGTTCCTGCTGCTTCTCTAAGCCTGCTTGGAATGTTCATCCCTTACTGGAGATGCTCAGCGTGGCCAGAGCTGGGTGAGTTGTAATGTGAGAGGCAAAGTGCCATCTCATGAGTTTTTTGAACCATAGCCAGTGAGGTATTTTAGAGGGGTTGAGGTTGTCTTAACAAGGCAATGAAATCTACAGCAGTTTCCTTCTGTTGCTCTGTGTTGAGTGCTCATTGTTTTTTCACTTGAGGGCTCCCTTTTAGCAAAATGTTATTTGTCTAACTTCTGTTGATCCCTCTGCTTTCATGTTCTGAAGTTCCATTCTTTAAGGCACTGTGTTTTTATTTACTGGATGCTGAAGGTGCCCAGATGATTACACTGTTCCAGCTGAGGGGTGACAGGAGAAGCACAACTTCTGAACCACAGCAGATGATTGTATGCCATGGATCTGCTTACAACTGTTCTGTGGAGGAAGCTGGCAGAGTTAGTGTCTTTTATAAAGCACTTTCCTCTTTTTTCTTCTGCTGCTAAAATGTTTTGCATGAAGGTGTCTATTTCAAAGATGTTTTGACAGAAAACTTTGGAAAGGAGTGTTTGTTTTGACTCCTTTGTTTATTTTTGAGCTGTTTGTTCAGTGTTTCAGTGAAGTGGTTACTTGTTTCTAAACAGAAGCTTTTTGAAATTTCTGTTCTGCAGAATGACTTGAGATGTTCAGGTTTTGTTCTAATTCAGAGTAGCTGCAACCTTGGTAGTGTCAGGGTACCCAGCAGGTTTAGGATTCACCCACCTAGGTAGGATAAGACATCATTTTGTGTGAACTTGGTAATTGCTTCTGCTCTCATCTCTGTAGGTGTTCAGCTTGGGACTCAGGTGTGGGAATATGGGTGCTGGAATGCCTACAGAAAGGCTCCTCTGGCCTGAGAATTTCATGAGTTTGGTTATTTATGCAGTTAAGAGTTTCACCTGCAAAAGAATGAGGTCAACACCCAAAGGATTTTGACAGAGTAGTGCTGGGAGAGGAGAGGAGACAGCTGTGTGGGCATGGACTGAGCCTGGGCTGGGTTACAGTCAGTTCAGGGCATTCTCCTGTTCTCTGCTCTTTTCTCAGAGCAGCCAGCACTGTCACTGTGCATAAGTCCCTCTTTTCATGACAGAAATACCAAATTTGGTGGGTGAGATTGGGAAAGCCCTGCTGATAGGGGGCAGAGAAGGAGCTGCTGTCCCAGGCCACCAAGCCAGGGCATTCAGGGTTCCTCAGTGCCAGGATGTGGCTCCCTTTGAGATCCCAGGTGTTCCTCAGGCTTTCATATCTTTACTGTATTTTGATAAACCAATAAAAATGGGAATTATTTTGATTTAGACAGTCCAAAACTTGAAAACAGCTAGACTTACACAGTCAATAAACTAAAACTGTCTCTTCAGCACTGCACTGACAAGGCTCAGAAGAAAGATACACGGAGAACCTCTCCACTAATATTAAACTGATTTGACCATTTTTATTCTATAAAGGAGGCTGGTTATGAGATTTAAAAAGACTCATATATCATGCTGCCTCATTAATTTTCCATTTGGGTTCAGCTGTCAGAGGATACCATATTAAACTGCTGCCTGGAGTAGTCTTCGGTGGCAGAGAAATGATGTTTGATACCCTTTGCATTTCACACAGTCTGTATAAAAGGTCTCCTTGATTTGCCATCCCTATTATTTTCTGTCAGAGAGCCCTGCACAGCCTCTCCAAAATAATATCACCTCTCCAAAACCCTGAAGGTCTATTTGTGGTTTCCATGGTGACAAAATGACCCATAATATTCTTTGACTACTTCAGTAAATGAAGGACACAACTGGGCCTTTGAAGAATAATAGATTTTTTCTGTTTCTTAAGAAAAGATGTACTTGTGAGCTCAAAGAGGGGAGGGGGAAAGGATGAAAAAGATATTAAGGGAAGAGATTTGCCTTGTAACTCAAAGGACTTGCTGCAAGTGTAGCAGACAGCACTTGTTGAAAAATAGACCTTGAGCCATCTGGTACCAAAACAGGAGTGGAATATAGCCCTTGTGATGACTGAGATGAAGGAGCTAGTGCTGTAACTCATTTTTACAATAGCTGTGCTGCTTAATTCCAAATTCTGTGACATGCAGGGCCAGGAGCTGCAGGTGCAAGTGTGTGTTTAAAACATTTTCTTCCAGGAACCGTCAAGCCCCTGCTCTGTGCTGTGTGGGAGGGAGGATGGGATTTTCCAGCAGAGCTGGCCTGGGGGACAAGTGGGTGGGAAGGAAGCAGCGAGGCTTTTCTCAGGGTGTCTGTAGAGTTTGTGGGAAAGCCAGGTTTGCAGTTGGAGCTCTGTGAATGACCTGCCCTCACAGCAGAGCCCGTGCTGGGGGTGCTGAGCAAAGGTGCTGAGCAGGGGTCGAGCTCCTGGAGCTGCTCTCTCCCACCACTGTGGCACTGTCCAGGCTGCTTTGGCTGCACCCTCTCTGGGGTGGGAAGCATCCCTTGCTGCGTGGTGAACCCTAAGGAAGGTGTCCCATGGCTGCTTGCATAAAACCAGTAAGAGATCTGTAAACTTCCCAGTCCTGTGAGAGCGTTCACAGCTCTGGAAACAGGATTTTAAACAAATCCATGTCTTGCAGGTGAAGAAACTGAGACAGCAAGCAGGTACCTGAGCTCAGCAGAGCACTGCAGAACCTTTGTGGGTGTGCTGGGGAGGAGAATGCCAGGCTGATTGCTCCTGATAATGCTCTTTGCTTGGATGAGCTGTAATTCAGTTTTCTTTAGCAACATTCCCAGCCTGCCCAGTGATGCTGTCCATGACCATTGGCTGCTGGGCCAGAACTGGGGTGTTGGGTCTGGCTGGGTTACATTGGGTCAGACACGTGGAGAGAGGGTGTTCAAGTGCCCCAGAATAATAACTGAGAATTCTGGGCTGCAGGGGCAGGCACTTCCAGGTGCTTCAGGTTAGCCTGGGTAGGTAAAATCCAAAGAGCCGAATTATCTGAGTGCTGAGGGGGCTGCACTGCAAAGCAGAAAAGTTCAGGATGTTCCCAGGAGCCTGTCAGTGATTCCTGCTTCTGGAGTTATGGAGCTTTTCTTGTGTTTTCTTTTGGGTGTATTCTAGCACTTTACCTCCCAGTTCTGGAAGAAACAGGGAAGTAAAAAAGATGACTAAAGCTTGAAATTTAATTCCAGAATGTCCTGGTGTTTTGCAGATGTCCCTGAGATGACTTTAACAGCTCTTCCCACCTCTGAGTATGCTAGTGCTGCAAAAGGGGACCAAAGTCTGGTGTAATGAGTTACTATTTATCCCATACTTTGGTGGATTTTTTTTTTAGATTGGGGGTGTTTTTTGGCCTGAAAATAAATTAACAACATTAAAAAGCCCTAACCAAACAAAAACATTTGCATGACTGCTTAATACAGGAATGTAATTGAGGCAACTTAATATAAACAGAGGAAGAAATGAGGGCAAGAATAAGCCAATAACCAGTCTAAAACCACATTTACCACCAGCCTTGAAAATCTGAGGCAAAATCTTGCCTGGTTCCTCTGTTCCTCACATGTGCATGCCTTTGGCAAGGATGATTAAAGTCTGTGCTGCTTCCCCTCTAATGTGAGCAAAGCCCTTCAGAGCCCTATTCTAGTTTCCTCTTAGCATGGTGTTTGGCTTCCTTTGGGACTGACCTTTTACTGCCCACAGCCCACCTCCATCCTGTTAGAGGGCCTGCAGAGAGTTACTAAGTTAAACATCATAAATCCCACTATAAATGATTACACAGAGCTTTTCACTAACAATCTTCTGTGGGGATATCAAGCTTGATAGAAGCATAAATCATTTAAAGAACATCTGCCTAATGAGGGGTAACCTGGAACTGCTTCCCTGAGCCTGAATGTACCAAGGGAAAAAAAACTGTAGGCAATTGGCCTCTTTTAGCTGGTGCCTGCTGGATGCAGGGTGGTTTCTGGTGTCACAACTGGCTTTGCTGGCCACATGGGACTTGCCTGCATTCCCTGGCAGTGACATTTGCTTTGCCTGCAGCCCATGGCACCAAGAATGAGGGATGTATGCTCAGTTTAGTGCTTGTTGCTGTAAAGAGAGACTGATAATGTGTCTGGACACAAAGTTCTACACAGGCAGATGGGTCAGAAGAGGAAATCCAAGCAGGTGGCTTAGAGGCAACCTGAGCAAGGACATGCTGTGGGGTGAGAGCTCTGTTTTGTGAGATGGCAGCAGAACTGGGGAGGCTGAGAACAGATTTAGGAGGTGACTGGAGAATGCAGATGGACTCATCTTGCCAAAGCCTCGCTTGAAGTGCCGTGGCAGGACACGTAACATCTGTGATGGAACGTGGGAGGGTGCTGAACACAGCTCATCACCAGTGCAATGGTTGGATTTGTCAGGCAAAGAACAAGCTGAATTTGAAGGAGGGAGTCTTATAAAGTTAAGAATCAAATTATGACTAATAGATCAGGAAACTGGTAAATACAAAGGGAGCATGATGCATTCCTTAGGAACCACCACGTGTGAATCAAGGCTAACAAGTCTGTTTGCAGAAAATCCTACAGGCAGAGAATAAACTTGGCACTGGAAAGGCTCTGTCTGTTCATTAGGTGTGATGGGAAGAATTTGAGTTTCCCATTGACAGTCACAGCTAAGCCAACCTGTGACTTTGACCATCTGAGAGACACCTGGCTGCCAAACTGATGATGAAAGGCCTAATGGGTGAGCACATGGAAGCTTTTCCATTTAAAATCACTGGATCATCAGGAAAGGTGTAAATAAACAGCAGCAGTAACCTTGGAATGCAATTGAATCACTCCTGCTGTGTAAATTTGACTGCCAGATGCTCGTGGCAAGTCTTCATATCATGGTTTAAAGCTGCTACAGCCTGATGATAGATCTAACAGACGTGACTAGCCAGGAGCAGGATCATTTTTTTCCAAACTAAAGTTCTTGTCACAGAGAAGTGGTCATGAGATTTCAGGAAATCCATTGCCTCTCTGCATAAATAAACTTGCTGGATGTGTGAGTTGTCCGTCACCTCACGGTGGGGTCACTGCTGGGTGTTACTGCTCCCTCTGACCTGCAGAGATGGTGCCTTGGATCTCACCACTGTGATTAGAACTGAGACAGGGGGGTCATGAATAGTTCAGCCTTCTCCTTGTGCTGTTGAGGATGAAGTCAATAGGAAGTAAATATTATTGACTGCTGTTTTCATTCAAAAATCAAGATTCATTGAGGTGAATCTGAGGTCAATAGAAGCTCTCAGGGGGAGGAGACCAATAAATCATGACACTGGATAAAACAATATTTGTAATGCAGCTAATTTTGGATATTGAATGTTATTTGATCTAGTGGGGTTTTTGGTAGTCTCTTTTATATATATATATATATATATTATTGTCCTGTTAACCAGATTGGTAGGTTGTACCATTTAAAAAGACTAGATAGTCAAGTAGTAGGGCTAATTAATCTTGGGTGACATACTTGCCTGGGTGGAGCTCTTTCTCTAGGTGAACCTTACCTGGGTGTAATTGAGTTCTCTTTATGAAACTGCTTTGTGGAGTGTGAGCATCTGCAAGTAGGTCACATGTACATGAGATAAGATTTATTTTGGGGAAGGAGGCACAAGCAGGGATGGAGGGGGAAGTGCTTGAAGTACAATCCTTGGCTTAATATGAGTCTGTTATAGCCTCTTTTTAATTTAACTGAACCAGACAATGAGTTGGAGTATTCTCACTAAAGATTTGACAATTTCTTTTGGAGAGAGTTTGTTTTTTTGGTACATGTGTGTACATTTTGACCAGTGTGGCAGCACCCTGTGGCTGGAAGCCGTGTACCTTCTCTCAGGCCAAAGCAGGGCAATTAGGTTAGATTGTCAGCTGCTCTGAATAGCTGCTGCTCCACAGAAGTCAGTGGAGTAAAGCCAGGTTAGAGCAGCTGAGAATGTGGCCATCATTTTTCCTGAGTCACATATCTAACCCTTGCTGTGCTCCCAGATTCCTGAGCAGGAGCCAGCCTCCGAGGTAGCTGCAGGGCAGGATTGTCAGGAGCATTCAGCCTTGGCCTAACTCCACTGCCTCGGCAGCAGGGGCTGTTTGCTGTGCTCCTGCATCCAGCCCCAGTTGAATGGGTTGGATTCAATTCGGCTGCTGCAGGAATGCCGAGGAGCTGGTCCTCCTCTGCTGGAGCGTGTCGGCTCCAGCCAATGGAAATCTGCGAGGCTGGGCTGGTTTACAGCTGCTGGGGATCAGGCCTGGAGTCAGCTGCTCGTTGTGCCCACAAAAGGAGGCTGAGCAGTGGCAGGGAAAGCCTTCTCCTCTCTGTCAGTGCCTTTCCTGCCCTACCTGGGGATGCTGTGCTGCGCTCCAGCCCCCCGGGATGCTTGAGAAGCAGCAAGTGCCAAAGGAGTGGCATTGCCTGCTGGCTGCTGTCCCCATGTCCTGGCAGCTGTTTCCATGGCCCTGCCACGTGCTGCCAGAGCTCCGGGGTGTGCACAGATCCATCCAAACTCAGTGCCTGGTTTGCTATTAAAGAGCATTTCAGCCCTTCTGCAGATGGTCAGCTGCCCACTTTGCCTTGTGTCTGTAGCAGCGCAGGCTGCCTTTGTGGCTGTGAGCCACGCTCTCAAAATAATATTCTGCACTTTTAGGAGTGCAGGTTCTGTTTCTTTTTGCCTTTTTTTTCAGCCAGGGGTTGTTTAGGGTTTGGATTTGTTATTGCCAGTCACTCAAAGGAGGAAGGGCAAACAAGGGCTGGCCTCCGGTTGGCTCTCGCTGAGGCGTTTGCTGCAGGATTGCCAAATCCAGCAGGGATTTCAGAGGAGGAAATAATTATCTGTGCACTCCTTCCTCAAATCTACCTCCTACTCCACCATTAGAGAGCATCTAGGAGGAGCTGCCAGGGCAGCTTTCGTGCCAAGTACAGCATTCCCCAGTGGGGCCATCCTCCAGGAGCAAGCTCCAGCACCCGTGATGGGAATTAGGGCCAGAGATAAGGTGGCTCTATGGACTGGCACACCACTGTTCTTCCAGCTGGCTAAATGGCAGCTCCTCCCTCACCAGGCTGTGCATAACCCTTCCCTCTCACCCAAAGCATGACGTGGCTTTTACCTTTCTCCCCGCTGTGCTTTTATCAGCTGCAGCTTGGAGAGCTGGAGGTGCCAGTGCAGCTTGGCCCTGGCTCGGTGCCACCAGCTCTGTGTGGCACAGGGCGGCAGCCTGCCAGCCCCTGCTCGCCTCTTGCAGCCTGAAATCCCAGTGGGTAAATTCCAGCTACTTCAGTGGGAAAGGGAGCGGCTCCTCTGCGGCTGGGAAGGGCTGGCAATGTCTGGAAGCAGCACCAGGCTACAAAGAGTTTGTGGAAAAGTCAGCCTGCAGCAATGTGTGACGCACAAACTGGTTCTTGTGGTGTGTGCAGCTGAAATCCCAGTCTGCTTTATCTGGGAGTGATACCCTGAAATGCTCTGCTTCCTGAGCTGACCTGAGGGTGTTCTGTGGGTCAAAGGTTGTGTTAATTTGCATTTTGTGAATTCCAGAGTTTTCTATTTGCCTCATTACTATTTTCCAGTGTTTCAGATGAAGGGGTAATGCTTGATGAAGGCTTCAGAATAGCAAAAGATTTACCATTGTTTTTATGTTGCTTAATTCTGGATGAGCTGTAGTAATATATAGAAAAAACCAAAAACAACAAAAAACAACAGGGAAAGCCCTGAGATAAAAAATACATTTAAGATGCTTTTTCTCTGCTGTAATTGCCAAGCCCTCTGACCTGGAGTTGGATCTTGGACTGAGTCAGATCTAGGACATCGTTTCAGCAAATTTTTGCTAGGCGTGTTGTGTTCCTCACTGCAGCAGTTTGGTTCATTTTAGGCTGTGACAGGTCCAGCCTTGTTCTGCCACTGTTTGAATGTGTGGGACATCTGCTGCAGGACCAGTGTGCTGGGACTGGGGCCTGCTCTGACTCAAGCAGGGTTCAGGAGACCTAGAAAAGGGCCAAGAGTCTCCTCCTAGGAAAGAAACAACTGAAGAGACTATGACCAAGGGCTGTAAAATCCCCAGTGAAACAAGAAAACTGAACAGGGAGTGACCATGCATTTACTCTTTTAGGATGTGATTTAAGGGGCATCAAATGGCAGGATTAAATGGCAGGCCCGAATTAAAAAGGACATTCTTCCTCACAGTGTGCTGACACTGCCACAAGGGTGGGAGGTGTTGAGTTTTTGTGTGTCAAAAAGCAGTTGGATGAATTGAAGGAAGAAATGTCCATTGAGAGCTATTAAATGTAAAAGCTTTCATCAGCTGTGGCCACAGCATGGGCTCACAGCACAGGCACACAGTTAACAGGTTCCAGCAAAAGGGGCTTTGGGGATTGCTCTGATCACCTCAGCTAACTTCATGTATCTCTCAGACCCCTGAGAAATATTTCCAGCACTAACCTACATATTGTACCAGTGACCCACCACCCCTGCTCCCTTTGCTGCTTGCAGAAAGGTCAAAGATAATGATTAAAAATAAATAAATAACCCAGGAAAACCCCCACTGCTTCTCTCTCAGGTCGCTGAGGCTTGAAATAAATCATCTTTCTATTTCTGAAGGCACAGATGACTTAAGCCAAATTGCACTCGGAGCCATTATCCTCACACTTATTTATGCTGTCGTGTCTTGTGCTAACACTTTGTGAAATATTTATTTGCTCCTGGTCTCCTGCAGCTTAGCTCTGGATTCATGAGGCTCCCGTGTTATGTCTCTGTTCTGTGCAGCTGCATTCTGTCAAGGAAGGAGGAAATGAAGACTCCAATCTGTGTTTTACATTATAAAAATATATTGCACATCACCACAGGTAATTCCATTCAACAGGTGGATGTTCTGTTTGCACGTGTCAGGCACGTGGGTCGTGTTAGAGTAACTAAATGAATGTGTAGTCACCAAACCTTATTGTCTGATGAGGAGCAATTCTTCTGTGTTTGCTTCCCAATGCTGCCCTTGTGCTTGCTCTGCAGGTCCCAGGTAACCTGCAGGAAGGATTTTGAGAGGAACAGGGCATATCCTAAAAAACAACACATGATTTTAGTGGGTCAAGAGCTGAGGTAATTACAACAGTAAGATTCTGCCAGTATGAAATGCTGTAAATACCTTTACCTCCTACTCTGTGGTTGGAGTCAGCCCTGTAAGCATCTGAAATGGCTTCCCCAGGCACAGTGCCAGCTTCCCTCAGCCTGCAGGGGAAATGGGCTGTGGCAGTGCTCTCTGCAGCTCCTCTGTGGGCCTGGCAGGGTGGGATCTGTCTGCTGGCCTTCCCTGCCCTGATCACCAGTGTGTCTGCTGCAATCTCTGCAGGAGATGGACTGTGTTTGCTGTGGTGGCATCAGGGGAGCAGCTGATGTAAAATACTGAGGTGCAGCTCTGAGACTTGGCTTAGGCAGCAGAAATCTGGAGAGAAATTCTCCTGTTTCCAACTCCCAGCTAAAATCCAGGCTAGCAGTGAGTGGCTGTCACTTGTGTTGGATTGTCAATGATTAGTGCAGAATGTGCTAGCAATCCTCAGTCCAGCCATGGACAAGTTTATCCAGTCCGAGGACCACTGGCAGAGCTGGTCCTTTATCTGAGCAGAGCTGCCAAAAACTGAGCCAATATTGAGTGTAAAGTGCCTGCATCTTTAGGAATGGTGTCTAAATCATGTCAGGCTTGTGGCACACATTGTACCGTGTTGGTTTTGGTGCTGTAAAGTCAAACTCGCCACTCTGCTGTCGTCAGGAGAAAACCTTTCGCAGTCTAAATCCAATTTTAGATAGATATATTTTTATATGTATATGTGGGGAGAAAGAGCTGCTAAGCTGCTGTTGCTGCTTCTTGGTGAATTACCCCGACAAGCTCCTTCTGGTGTTAGCTTTAAGTGACATTTGCTGTGTAAATGACACTGACATTCAAGCTGAGATGTTGGCTCGCTGGTTCCTCCCAGGGTGCCCTGGAGAAGAGCCTGCAGCAAAGAGCTGCTGCTGCCAGCAGGTGCTGCTGGGGCTGTTTGGGGAGGAGAGTGAGCCTTGTTCTCACTTCGGTGCTTTTTCCTTCCTTTTGTGTCTGCACAAGGCCTGGGGACAGCGATTTAATTTCTGTGTCTCCACATGCAGTGACAGCCTGTGTGCAGCACAGCACCAGGAGCGTGCTTTGGCCTTATTTACCAAACACCTTCGGCCAAACATGGAGCCAGGGTCGATGGGTCGTGTTTAAACAATTGATCATCTGAGGAACAGGATAACAGAGCACAGCTACCAAAAACTGCTGCATAGTGTGTGTGCACTGATCCTCTAAGGGATCAGAATTTTGTCTTAGGGAATGCACAGCTTTGCTAGAAGACATTGGCATTTATTTATTTATTTTTAACCAGAGGACAAGCTTTAAAAGCTGCAAGCAGAGCTTTTCAAAGGACAAGTGGGAGTTAGTTGCCTAATTCACATTGACTTTCAGGGAGATCTGGCTGCTGAGCTGCTCTTTATGCCTTTCAGAAATCTCCCCTCGGTCCACATAATCTCTCTGTAACCTCTTTTTAATTAGCTTGTCTTTCTGGAAGAAGAGACCAAGAAGTCACGTTCAAAGATTATTGCTCTATCTAGCAGCTGCTAGAATAGCTCAGTTAATGCTGCAAAATCTTACTGCAGGTCCCAGAAGCATGTCTGGTCTGCCTCCCTGTTCTCATTTGACCAGGGGATGTAAACTGCCCCCAAACTGTTCTCCAAACCCATTTCCAGCCCATGAAACTCGGTGCTGTAGCACCAGCTGGCCATTTATCCAGAGAGCCTGGCTTTGAATCTCTTGGCAGAGCAAAATATTTGAACAGGAGAGAAATGAAAGACCGGGGGTGCTTCAAAAAAATGAATGCCAAGAGCACGTGTATGCCAAGCAGGAGATAATGGTGCTACCTTTACTGTCCCAGGCTTTCCACCTGCAGTTCATTCCACAGCCTTGCTCCTGCTGTTTGGGATGAGGAGGAAAATGTCAGTCCTGCAGGCAGCATTTGAAGATGCAACCTTAAAGCTGCATAGAAAAAAAAAATCAAAGTCTTCTTAATGGCAAGTAAGGCTTCTCCAATGAATTTGGGATGGGGGAAAGGAGAGGATTTTGATGCTTCTTAATTTGTTTTTACATCTGTAATAACAAATTCAACTCAGAATTTGTATAATGAAATGTAAACATTGAAGGTGGGAGCCTGGTGAATTTGGATGCTGGAGGGAAAATATACAGTATTGTCATGAGGAGACAATTCCCTAAAGCAGATTGGGGAAAGAGGTCCCAGGGGCTGGGGGAGGCTGAGAAAAGAGGGACTGATGAACTGGTAGTTGGGAAAAATCCTGAATATTGCACATTGCAGAGAAAAAGCTGATTTTTGTGTGTTGGAATTCTAAGATTAAGCTGGTGTAATTGCCAACTTGGTCAGTCCATATAGGATCAAACCCTACAGTGGCTGACATTTCAAGCAGGGGCTCTGGGAGGTGCAGTAGAGTTTGGTGTTGTCACTAAAAGTAACCCCACTTGTCTGGGAAGCATTTTAAGATCCTTAAACAGAAAGCACAGCTATAATGTGGGTCACCAAAAAATGTTACTTTTTAGTTCTTCTAGTATAAATATATTGAAGAGGAGGCTTGGCTCTGTCAGTGACCACCCCAGAGACCCTTCAGCCTGAACTGGCTACTGTCAGGCTGCTCTGAGGGGAAAATAAACTCCTACATCCTTGCTCTCAGCAAGTCCTTTAAAACATCACCACATCCTAAGCACATGAGCTAGAAAAACAGCTGCCTGCTCCACTCCTTCTCTGCCTGATGAGGTTAATAATAACTTTGAATGCATATGTACAGCATTAGCTTTCATGGTAACATGCATAATTCAAATCCCCTAAAGAACAGTAGAGCTTTGAGGAAGCAAACTTCCTTAATGTACTGGGCAAGGATCCAGCTTTTACCAGCTGTTGAGGGTTGATGTACAATTTTTGGTTAAGTGAATAATTTATCACGGATATTATCTGTAGTGTATCACATCCCGACAGTTTGTAGGCCTGTGCATATGGCTCTTGAGATGCCACAACACTGCCATATGCTTCATGGCCCATTACCACTCACTCCCTTAAGATGTTTTCCCCTATGTTAAGCATGTTAGAACTGCAGTGGGACCACTGGCTCGGTGCAAATGCTGGCTGGGTTTCTCCCCACCAGCCTCCCTGTATTTAAAAAAAAAAAATTAAAAAGAACTGTTCAGACTCTCCCCAGCCTTGTCATTTTAAATAAGCTGCCTGCTGCTTCATGATACAGATGTGGATTATAAATTCTGCAGAACACCTGTCCTGAACTCATCCCCAGCTACCCCTAGTAACACGGTAGTGTTGTGTTGTTACAAATCTATTTATTGTAGCTCCAGTCGACTGTCTGCATAAATCAAGGCTGCTTTAATCAGGCAGTGAGGCTGCTCTGCCCCTCGTACTCACAGCACCAAAACAGAGCTAGGATGTGCTGGCAGCCTCCGAGTGAGGTATGGAACGCAGCTGTTGAGCTGGAATTATAGCTGGGTGTCCATCATGAGGATGGCTGCAGCTTCTTCAGCTACAGAATATGCTGGTTCTGACTTCATGTCCAGAGAAACATCTTTGTTCAGTTCATCTTGAACTCCTGTGTGGTGCTACTGCTCAGTGGCCACCAGGCTCCCCATGGCTGTAACTTGCAATAAATGAAATAACCCCTACATGAGTTATTCACTTCTGAATGTGCCTCAGGAGAATAAGGGCTAGAATGGGATCTTTCATGGATGTGGGATGGATTATTTCAAATTCAAGGTCACACATGGTTTTCCTTCAATAAAAAACCTGCTCTCTTTCCAAACAAATTTCATTTTTAGATGTGCTTATTACCCTGTGGTTGTTTCCTGTGTAAAGATTGTGCTCAGCTTCCTCTTATCAGTCTGTTGCTTGTGCAAGTTGCTCTTTTTTCCTCTTTCCTGATTAGATTAGAATTTTTATGTTTTCAATATTTTTCCTTTCTTGGTGAGAGTATTGGCCTTTAGATCATCACTGCCACGTGCTCAGACATGAGAGATCCTGTGGGAAGTGGACCAGGAGATGGGTGTTGTGATGGCCAGCACAGATGTGATGTGTTTCAGGTGACAGGAGCACATCTGCTCTTTTGCAGGTACCCTCTGGCAAAGGGAATCCTCCTCCCTCTGCACATCCGTGGGAGGAAGGCAGCCTATCCCATGCCCTTGGATATTGCAGTCTGTCCAGGGAGAATCAGGGAGGGCTGTGGTCAGTGAGCTCCTGCCTGGCTGCAGAAAGGCAGGAGGGACCCAGAGGAGCCGCTCCCAGCTGGAGGAGCTGGCACTCGGGACAGCTCTGTGCCCCTCTCCCTGGGAGAACTGAATACAGCTAAATGGCAAAGTGAGGGGCTGGGTTAACCCTGCCAGGATGGAAAGCTGTGCTTCACTGACATCTGGGAATGCCAGAGCTGCTGGGATGAGGGGAGGCTGTGCCTTGTACAGCAGTGACCTTTCCTGGCTGGGATCAGCTTGGAGGGCACGTCACTGCCTAAGTGCACTTGCTGCTAGCAAGGGAGTGCTTAGCCAGTGTTTTGATTAATCAACCTTGAGAAAGGGTCAGACTGATTTACTCAAGCATCTAAGTAACCTTCACAGCAAAAAATACAAACCCCTGTGTGTTATGGGGCTGTCTGTAGCACTGGCCTTGGAATAATCATGTCTGGAGTCTTGAGCTTTTAGAGCACTAAAACACTTCTTGTTTCTGGATGCACACCAGGTCTGTCATGCTGGTCACTATGGCCATGTGTAGGTGCCTTTTCTGGAGAGTCCTGGTGCTGCCAATCTGAAAAGTCTTTTCTCAAATTCCCTTTGTTCCTGGTGTCCTGTCCTGGTCTGCTTGTTGTGCTCTGTTCCCTCTGCAATCCTGCTCCTCTCTTACCCTGCTGCTCAATGCCCTCCAGTTCCACCCCTCATTGTTGTTCCCCTTTCACAAGTGGAAATTGTAATTATTTTAAAATGTGGTTTAAACGTTGTCTCCATCAGAGTTTCCTTAAAAACCTTAAAATAACAAGACCTTTGGAAACATAATTTCATTTACACCTCTAGCTTTGGCAAATAGGAGATGACCAAAAAAACCCTGCCAATAAATAGAGCCTCCCCTCAATAAAGCACTGCTTTCCTCTAATGTTTTTAAAGGGATTAAACAATGCTGAGGATAAGATCAATATTTAAACAAGAAGTTCTTGAAGCCTGTGTTCCTTTTGAGAAGATCACATACTGGGCTGAATTATGAGCAGACCAGTTCCTGTCTCATACTGGAGGAATTTGGCATGTGTCTTCTCCCGTAAACATTAAGCCAAATGTATTCCTGTGGCACTATCATATTAAATTAAGATGTAAAATCATGGCAAGGTCTTCATTCTTTGTGGCAATTGGCATAACAACTAGAGGCAAAAATAAGACCCAAACAATTGTTTCAACTGAAAGACCAAGAATGACATCTAGTGGCACCATGTGAGACTTCTGGGATAATCTTATGTGAGAATAGTTGAATGCATAGTGAGGGTTTTCCTTGACTATTCTTATGCTAGAAATCCAATTCTCAATTTTCAGTCACTGTCACCTACCCACTTAAAATAATACTGCAAGCTGAATGCTTTCTTCAGGTTTGTTTTGCTGTTGCTGGTTTTGGTGATGATGACTTCAGATTAGTTGAGGCTGTGATAAGCTCAGAAACACTTTTTGCTGTGTGGCTGAGTGAATGCCTGTGCACCACAAAGATAAACTAATACTTGAAGTTGTTTCTTTGAGTCGAAGTGAGAGTAAAGACATGGGATTTCCAGCACCAAATGAGAGCAGGAGTAATGGGACACAGATGAGCTCTTACACAGAAGAAAGGGAAGAAAAATGCCTTCTCTGACTGCATTCATAGATTTAAACTTAAAAAGGTGACATTTCAAGTAAAGCATTTTTTGAAGGCACCAGTGCATCATTTTAGGTCATGAGAGTCAATTACTTGGCAAAAGGTAGAACTCAGAGGATGGAGAGTTCTGGTCTTCTCTGTGTGCAGTGGAAAATTGAATGCTCTGACAGCAAGACAGCGTGTCTGACCTTTCTGCATCTTTAAATTCCACAGGATCTGATGAGGACTGTAGCACATACTCATCACAGCAAACTTGGTGGTCCCAGTGTGGCACAGTTAGTCTTGGCTGATTAATTTGTGTTGTGCATGTCTGCTTTGGAATTAAGACTCCACCTTTTCCTGTGCTGTTCCAGTGGTAAATGTAGCTCTGTCCTCTGCTGGGAATGGAGACTTTGCAGTCTCATTAGGAGCTGATTTCACTCCCTCTTAGAAACAGAAAATGGATTTTAGCTGCTTGCTTTAAACTCGGAGCACATACCTGGCTATAACACCACAGAATGAGGTAAATAGTTGCTGCATAAATGCTCTGGTTCCTTTTATTAAGAGAGAGTTTAAATTGACACAAGTGGAGCCCTTTTATCTTTTTACCCAGCAGGCAGCAAATGAAGTGGGTTAATATCTCTGGAGGAGGGGAAAACTGTGTTATAAAGGGAAAACTTGCTGAGGACATAAAACTGAAAAAGGGGCTGTGAGAACAATGAGAAGAATGGGAATGTGGAAGAAAAATCCCACAACTCAAAACTAGGCAAAGGTCTTGACAGCAGAGGCTTAATTTTAAAACAGGAGCTTGATGCAGCACATCAGAGACTGAGAAGAGTTGTAACTCCTTTAGGACACTCCCAGTCCTAGCTGTGTCTTCATCCAGGCTCTGCCACAGATAGGGATTACAAAAGGACAAAATATAAAACTGTAGTAAAATTTCATTACTTTGCTAATGCTTCTCTCAGCTAAGACAGGAGGCAGCTCCACTGCTCAGCATCCTCTGGAAGAAAGGTCCAGTGCTTGGTAACCTAAGGGCAGGGCCTGGTGACAATATTGCCTTAGGAAGAGGGCTGGAGAAAAGCTGATGGTGATGAACAGAGTGACATCTGGATGCAGACCTAAACACTGTGATTCAGGAGTATTTGCAACCTTTGGTGGTTTTAGTGTTTTCTCCCAAAAGAGAATTTAGTGATGGATTAGTGTCACTAAAAGTTCCTTGCTCTGGCTTTATTAGGAAGGTTTACTTTGAAGAAGGCAGTAGTGCTAATATGTGATCTCTTAAGGTTGGTGCACCGTGGCAGCTTTAATTAGAAAAAAACCTCTAGATACGTGTGCCAATGATTTTCCTGCCTGAACCCTTCACCCTTATTCAAAATGAGTCTTTCTATTGATTGCCAAAAAGAAACATCTGAGACTTGGTAGGCGAGGGTGTGATAGACACAACTCTATCCCTGAATATCTGTCATTGATTGTCTGGAAGTCCAGAGGGAGCTGCTGTCTGTCTTGAGCAGTGATGCAGGGGGTGAGGAGCCGGGTGACTCTCGTGTGGGTCTGTCCAGGCACTCAGAGCTGGGTTTCCAGGGAATGTGCTCAGATCCGAGCAGTGTGTCCCAAAGCAGAGTTTGTGGGAGCTCTCTCTGCAGTGCCCACTAGGTGACGGTGCTGTCCCACAGACTCTGTGCTGGGAATCAGCTCCTCCATGGCTAATTTCATTGCACCCACCGTGGAGACAGCCAGCCTCTGCTGAAGGACCAGCAAAAATCATCACCTTCACCCGCCTTAGGGTTCTTGCTTTGTTTTTATTTTCCCCTCTGGACTGAGAGGCAGTTTTCACATCAAACGTTGAACAGTTCAGTTCATTCATTCTGTTTAATTTGGGATATTATGCCTACATCACTTAAGAGAAATGAGAATAACAAAGTTGTGCCACCAGTGCTGAGGGTGCATTTTGGATGCCTTCACTGAGTTTCATTATTGGTGATTATACCAAGTGTTTGAACCATAAAAACTTGTTTGGAGTAACATGCAATGCTCTCTGCATATACAGACATTTTGTATATATCTGTCTTCGTGTCTTCTATCTTAATTTGATGGTTATTATGAGCCAAGGTATCCCTTGTCCATTATTGCTTGTCAGCAACTCGTTGCAACAAAGATTTTTTTTTTTTTTTTTTTTTTTTTTTTTTTTGTTTTGGTTTGTATTTTCTCCACTTGGGTACTTGTTACTGTGTCTCTGGGAACAATCTCCTAAAGGCTCTCACCATTTTGTAGCAGGATGTCCAGTGTTGTATCTTCCCTCACCAGCATCAGTGTCCTTATGGCCAGGACGCCCTCACTGTTGCTGGAAAAAAACAATAGTCCAGAAGAAGACTCTTGCTGAGCTTGAGACCTGTAAATCCCCTGTCAGTACTGCAGGGCTCTGGGTGCGTTAATTCAATTTACAGCCACGATAAGGCAGCAGCAAGTGGTAAGAAGGCTGTAAAGTAATCTTTGTGTAAATGAGTCTATGCAGAGACTGCAGAAATTTGGCAGGGTTTGCTCAAGAGACTCTTGATTTTTTTAGTCATTAGTATTAATCAGGAAGAGAGTGCTGCATTTCATAGCTTGGTGTTTCCTCTCTGTGATGCCCTCACCACCAGGCTGGAGAGCACACTGATTAACATGGAATGATGAAATGGAAGCTGGAGCAGAACGGTCCTTCCAGGGTATCTGCTGGCAGGACTTGCCCTCAGTGCCAGCCAGATGGAGTGAGTGGATATCACAGCCCAGGCTCATAAACAAACCCAGCTCCATCTGGCTGGGAGATGGATTTCATTCCCAGTGATGTAATTCTCACACCAAACTCCTCGCTGTGATCCAGCTCCCGCTGTTGCTGTCCCTGGCTGCTGAGTGCAGGGGTTTGCTGAGCCACTGGAGAGCTCAGTGCTGGCCCTGCTCCTCCTGCAGCCTTCTCTGGGGCTCACATCCTCACAATGCTGTGCCCTGGAACCCACCTGCACCAAGATTCCTCAAATGAGTAAAACTACAATATTTAATGCTGGAAGATGCTGAAGTTCAAGTGAACCAAGTTAAAGGAGATTGACCCCAATCTATATGAACAGAGTGGGCAGTGAGAATGAGCCTGGGGTTATGGTTTGCACAATTAGCTTTCCAGCAGTATTGCCATTACTCTAAAGGCATGATTTCCATTCAGAGATGGAAAACTCAATTTTTTCAGTACAGCTGATCCTGGCTATGTTGGCTGCCTCCTTTAGGCCTTATACTCACATCTCTTATTTCATACAACCTTTTGTTTATTTTTCTTTAATATATTTTTTTTACCCTCTCCAGCATTAAATATTTACCTCTTTTTCAGCTGAGGGCACAATTTGGCCATGCTGGAACTCATGTCAAATTTCTAAATTGCCACTAGTGAAACAGCTCTGGCATTAAAACAAAATGCCTTGCATCTGTTTGTGGCTATCTGTAGTCCTTTAATTATCTGGCTAACATATTGCATGGGAGAGAGCTTGCCCAGGGCAAGGTTAAAGATTATTTGGTGCTCTGTCTTTAAACAAATTCCAAAAAGGAGAGCCCAAAATGCCCTTTTGTGACCTCAGCTTCTCAGCTCATACACCAGATGCATCTATTTGTACTCAGAGTGCCCTGGTCTAACTCAGCATACATCTAATGAAATGCTACATAAATTATTTAAGATTGATTTTAATTAAAGCCAGACCTCTGACAAGGCAAAAGTCATACACATTGTGGTAGCTGGGTGGAAGGCACCTGTGGATTCACCGGTGTTCTGCTCAATTCCTCTTAGCTCAACTCAGCCCCCAGCTGCATCATCCTGTGAAAACAAAATGTGAGACAATTCTTGTTAATTTTGCTTCGAAGCTCATTCATATTTCTTCTGAAGTCAGCAGGAGCTGTGTCCCTGCTCTCAGGTGCTCGTGGCTTTCTGGCTTCCCTGCAGCAGCTGCTGTGATCTGGCTGGAGCAGGGCCCTTTGCTTCCCACTGGATTCAGCAGTCTGGAGTTGGCAGAGGTGAAAGATCACAGGACACCCACACAGGCTTCTCTTGCAGGGCTCCCCTGTGCTGGCAGCATTTCTACAACTCTTTGGACCTCTGTGAAGTTCTCAAGGCAGCCAGAGGAATGGGAGCAGGGTCTGTGCACCAAGGGAGCAGCTCCTCACCCACTGCTGGCAGTTCCCTTCCCGTTGTAGCAGGGAGTGTGTTCTCACAGTGACCTGACAGAATCAATCACTGTGTTTGAAGGAGTAATCTATATATTTATATAACACAGGGAAAAGCATTTCAGTTCAAAGCTTGGCATAAATAATACATCAGGTTTCCTGCCTAAGCTGTGGTTTACCATCATGCTGAGACACAAATGTAAGAGGGGGGGGAAACCTATTATACAGAGCTCAGCAGGCTTCCATCTTGTTACTTATAGATAAACTGAGGGTAGGTTGCCTCTCTGTTCACATTATGAGGTGATTAGCATGTTGTTTAACATCAATTATGCATGTTCCATGTTTACAGGCATGTTAAATTATGCAAGCTGTAGTCTTTAGACTTTTTATTTAATTTGTTGGGGGGTAGGGAAAGAAAAACAACGGCAAACCAAACCTTTTTGTTTGATGGCCTTCCCTCCTTTTCCTACTTCACACCCTGGCTTTTACATCTGAGCAATGTCAGTGAGAAAGATGCTCCCCATCACTTTCTGTCATCCCCCAGCTCTTGGGGACACGTGGCCTGGCACAGGGGCTGTGGCAATGGCAGAAGGTCTTTGGAAAATGTGTCTTGTAGCAAAGAAAAGATACTTGGGCTGCAAGTTCTTTCTCTGCTTTACAGCAAGCTTAAAAGAAAAATTAAATATGAGTGTAGGTGGATCCAGAAATTCTCAATTAAGAACACTTGCATTCAAGGCACAGGATCTTGCCCTTTGTAGGGCAGGTAAATTCTTTGTTTTGAAGCATGGAATGCTTGAACTTAAATAGGGTCCCAAGCACTCGAAGCCTGTGCTGTGTTTAATGATAGTTTCAGTACTTCCAGGAGCACTTTTCTACAGGTACTCACTGAAAAGTGTCTTCCCTGACACTTTAACCTCACTCTGCTTCCACTGGTGAAGTGGGCACCCGACCCTTCCTCCAAGGACATGGGTGCTTTTGAGCTGTAGTGTGTGTTTCCCTGATGATTAAATTACATTTGCTGGTCATTCTGGTGTTTTATCTGCAGGGAGGGGAATGCTCACTTTCTAGAAAAACAGGCTGGTCTGCAAACTCTCAGAGGAAATGGATTTTCTTTTCAGTTCTTTACTCCAACTGAGAGAGGCTTTCAACTTGTGGAAAGACAAGTTTGGAAAGAGCTGGGGGTGGGGGTAAATGCGGTGTCTGAAAGAATCCATTCTCCATGGCTTCCCACAGTGATAAAGCACAAAATACTTCCCTGCACAACTTTAAGGCTTGAAATAAAAACCACAAGCTACAGCTATGGTGTGCTGTAAGAAAAGAGCAGGAGGGCCTGAAGGCATGCTGGAGGTCATAGGTCCGTGCAACAACAGCAGCTTAGTGAGGTGAAATTCCCAGCTGAGGACCGAAGAAGAGAAACACATCCTCTGTTATGAAAAATCACTGAAGGGCAGGAAAAGACACAAAATCTGGTGAGGTGTTTTAAGCCTTGGCTTGCCTGCAGAACGAATCAGCTGGGAATGAACCCTGCATCGTGATGTTGGGGTGCTCGTGGGTGGTGGCTCTGTGAAATGAGAGCTTTATGTACCCTGTTTTTAAACCCTAGCCAGAAACGTGGCAGGCAGTGCTGTGAGGATGTGATGGGATGCTTACAGCCACAGAGCCCCGCCTGTGGGACCAGTAGTTAGAGCAGAAAATACCTGGCTGCTACTGTTTTCAGCTATCCTCAGTCCCCAAAGCCATCCCAAGAACATTAAAATAAGCTGTGGGTTTGCATCCCGTGCTTTTTGCAATAACAAAGCAGCCCTTGCAACCTGATTGTGCTCCTGAGGCTTTGTGCAGTCACTGAGCTGCTGCCCACACCTGCACAGCAGGGCTGGTTTCAAACCCTGACAACAGGGACGTGGCAATCTGAGGCTCTTTGTTAGTGCTATGGACTCTTATTAATTCTTTTTCTTTTCAGAATGGTGGAGAATCCATTTTATTCAGGGACAAACCCAGTTAGGACTGACCTTTATTAAATTGTGTCAGGTGCAGAGCCCCAAGGTACTGATACCAGGCAGGAAGGTTGGGCAGTGCAGTGATTCCTCACCCAGTATTTCCATTGTTACAGGTTTTTGGCAAACAGATGAGAAGAAGTGTGATACTAACAACCTGCTTTATTATCAGAATAAAATCCACAATAGGAATGGGTCAGAAATTGAGTTGTAATGCACACAAAGAGCTTGTAATCGTAAAGTCTGTGTGGCACCAGGGAGAGAGCTGCAGGCTGTGATCCAGTAAGGAGAAGCCTGGGTGTCCAACATGACTCATTGTGGTCACAGGTATGAAAAAGCCAGCAGGACCAGCAGTGAAGCAGCTTCAGAATCTCATTTTCCTGACAGGCTGCATGTACATGCTGTGCAGTCAGCAAACATACACCTGTCTGGGTAATAGCTAGAGAGAGAGATACACACAACATGCACACACATCTCAGAAACAGATGGGGAGGCTCATAAAGTAAGTTTATGGAAAGGCAAGATTAAGCTGGAGAGGCAACAAAATGCTCCAGGAACTTAAATGAGAAATATATGTTGGCAACGGGACAGTGCTTAGAAAGAACAGAAAAATCAATTGTTGTTTAGCAGCAGAAGAGGATATGGATCATTTAGCAAGGGCTGGTAGAAAATATCCCAAGAATAGTAACAGTGCTTCCAAGGACCTCAAAGAAGGCAGTTATTGCATGAATTACAGTTCCCAGGGACGTGCACCACCTGCCCTGCTGTGCAGAGGGCAAGCCTGCTGAAGCAGATTGGACAGGGACTAGAATATATCAGAGTTTATTGTACCCAGTGAGAGGCAAACCGTGAGGCATCTCACAGGACCTGGAGACCTGGGATCCTGGAATTTGTGTTGTATCCCCCATAGTCTGCAAATTATTTCAGATATGAAACAGCCTTTCGAGGGAAAAAGTGTTATTTTATGAGAGCTGTAGCTTCAAGACCCACTTCTGTGACATCTATTAGATCTAAGGCAATTAGTGATAATTTTAGTGTATTGAGCAGAATTTGGAGGTCTGCTGATACATATTTATTTTTCAAGGAAACTGTGGGTTGAAATAATTTGAAGCTGTGATCTATACCAATAATTATCACCTTACCTGCATGATGTCCCTTTCCATGAATTTCATAGTGGCTCTTTACCCTTTACTGTGTTTTTGATAATTTGAACCTCTTTGTCCCAACAGGATTGTGAGGGATTTGGTAAGTTTTTGACACTGTAGGACTGTGCAGGGTCTGTTACTCAACAACACCTTAGTGCTGCTGCTGTAAAAGCAAATAGGAGCAGTAATGATGCAGAATTACTCTTGTGAATTACCCACATAGACACGTGTCAGGCTTGCTTGAGTGTCAGATATGTGTGTGTGCAAACCAAATATCGAAGGACAAGAAATGCTGGAGACTTCCAGCTGCTCTGAGAAAAGCACATATTGAATTTGAGCCAGGCATTTGTGAAGTAAAGAAAAAAACCCATGAGTGTGTGCCTTCGATAAGCAGCATGATTTCTTTTTTTTTTGTCTGTATTCCTTGACTCCATTTGTTTGTTTGGAAATTTTTATCTAAGAAATTGAAAAACATCAGTAATGGCCCAGCCTCAGCTTAATGTTAAATGGCTCAAATACTAAAACTCTGTTTTCAGTTTGTTCCCTGAGGGTGTTGTGCTGCTCTTGAGTCCTTTCAGTTCCTCACTCCTACCTAAGCTGACATAATTCAGTTCTTCAGTCTCTTTTCATGCATTTGCTTTTGACCAGAACCCTGCAGGACATCATCCAAGTCACTCTCCTCAGTGACTTGTGAGTCTGTGTTCTCACTCTGTTACATTTTTATCAGCTGCTGTAGATGCTGATTGTCTGTGTTTTACAGCACTGGGCCATTTACAGTAATGTTTTGCTAGCAACAAATTCCTGGATGCACCTGGAGAAGGAGCACATTCAGGCAAAATTTTGCCTGATCTAGGTTATGGATTAAAAATAGGCTTATTAAGTTGCTTAATATCTTTACTGCCCTTGGTACATGTTATACACATGAATAATTAAGAATTAGTTCAAATTCATGGTATACAAAACTCTCTAGAAGCTGTGGTGTTTCATGACTCTTTTATCACAATGTGAAAGAAAATACTTTTCTTCTTTTTTTTTTTTTTAAAGTCCCAAGCTGAAAAGAAAACCAGAATCTTACAGATACAAGTGATCTCTGAGGTGCAAATGCTGTGGATTCTGGGACAAGAGGTTTTTGATCTGATATTTAAATTCTTAGTTATAAGAATGTTTTTGCCTGGTTTTTAATAGAGTTGTGAGTTGGGTTTCAAACCTTAAAATTCAGGATTCATCCATGTACGAGGATGGTTAGGTAAGAATGCACATGTGTCTGTGGAGGTCACATGAGAATGTCCATCATGTTTCTGGAGCTGTTCCCTGGGGCTCCCTGACACCTACAGCACTAAACAACACAGTGAGAGCTTGCTGAGGTTTTATTTCCAGTGTCTGCACAATGTACTCTGAGTATTTATATTTTTGTGGTGCATCTCCTGCTTTGCTGCTCCTTTTTCCAAGCATTTAACCTCTCTCAGGTTCTTTAGCAGTAAGACTTTGTTCCTGGCTGATCTGCCTCTGATCTACCTGCTCAAAGGCACCTCTGCTCTGAGAAAAACCTCCCAATAAAGTGAGAAGAGGATGAGTTAGATTTAGGAATTACAGAGTGCAAAAGGTGCTTCAGAGCAATAAAAGCCTGGGATTTTTTTTTGTGGCTCTTGTGTTTTCTAATTGACTTTTACCAAATGTCCTTGCACTCAGTCCAGACTTTTAAAATCACCTTTGCCTAATCTGTAATTTATGATTAGAGGCTTGTGGGCTTCTCAAAGACTTTTCAATAATTATTGCTGGAACTAGGGGGGGAAACTGAGACAAAGAAATGAGACAACAATCAGAGGGTTGAATGAAAAGTGTTGGTAATCATCTTGGGGATGTATGACTGAGAATCATGGCTCAGGCTCCTCATAAATTAATGAAATCTATCTTGTCTCTTCAGGACTTAAAGGGGTCTGTATTTGAAGATGCAGCTGCAGTGATATTTGTAAGCTTTTTCAGGTGTGGGAGTGTGTGGTGATTCTTCATTCAGGACAGGATTTGTGAGAAGAGTATGGGGTCACTGTAGGATAGATGTGTGGTATAACACAGCTGCTGTTTAGCCTTACCTAATTCAGTGTAAAATGCACTTTCTCCTGCTGATCAGTCCTGTTTAACCTTTCCTGTATGGCACATGTTGCTTCAAATCAGGAGCAGTGTAATAGACTAGTGAGAAGTTCCCTAGGCTAAGGATGAGCAAAGATCCCTTTGGGGACTCATCTCTACAACTGCATTTTGCTTTTGCTGTGAAGTACAAGTACTGCTGCTGTCTAAGACCTCATGGAAATGGCACCCAGGAAATTTTAAAGAGGTTTTTTCTGCTTATGGATTATAGGAAATTCTGCCTCTCTAGGTATTGCCACATTCCTGTGTCCAACCCTTGAGCATCCCCCCTGTATGGGTTTGCTGTGCTAGTAAGGAAACAAAACTTGTGTGTTAATTTTTTTAATGCACCCCAAAACATAGGTGATTTCCCTGTAAAAAGCATATAAAAATGCAAGTGATAGAAAAACAAAACTAAGCATTAACCTAAGCCCAAAACATCCTTGATAAAAGCGCAGGAGAGTTGATCTACAAATACAATATTTCTGGCTTTTCCCACAAAGACCAGAATATTCCATTGAGCTCCTGTTTTAGAGCTTTCTTCCATTTTCTGTTCTTTCTCTCGGTAAGTCATCTGCAGCATGCAGCAGTGCACTTTGCCTCCCATTGGATTGTCCTTAGGCAAGACAAACTTTAATTGTTTTATTTTTGAGCCACATACACTGTAGCCTCTCTCCCTGCTGTAAAATGGCTCCCAGCTCAGCTTTGCACGTCAGTGTTTCCTTGCTCTTCTGGTGTCCTTGGCATCTGCTGCTGATTCCTCAAGACAGTGGAAAAAAAGAAAACCATGCCTTGCTTGTGGAGTCTCTTTTGTTTGTTTTGTTTGTGCTGCTGACACTTTTATTCCTGAGAACTGCCTGGAATCTTGTGTGGGCCGTGGAGGAGCGCTTGTGAAATGTGCCTGTTGTGATCCTATCAGACCTGCTCAGGTTTTGTTCCACTGCAGCGACTGAATCCTCACCCGGGGAGCTGCATGTGTCACTGTGACACACCAGTTTGATACTGACATAAAACCATGTGAATTATGGCAGAATAAACCCACTTAGCGTGTTAGTGAATCTGACCTTTGTGGTTTGGTGGCCTGAGGAGACAGCAGCAGCGCTTGTACAGGTATCTCAGCAGTCATCGCAATTTTCCATTCCCTTTTTCTTTGGGAGAGAGGGAAGGGGAATCTGAGGCTATTTGAAAAATGAAGCCTGTAGAAGAAACAAACAAACTGCCTGCTCTGGTATTAGAGTCATCAATCTTGGTCAGGCATTATTGCCAAAGGAGAACTAGGCTGGAGAAATATGCCTGTCAGTATTCAATCATTACATCCATTAGATACTGGTTGCCATTGATACATATTAAATAAAGGAGTGTGAGTTGTAGCTGCTCCAGTTTTCCTCTGTGTGGAACACCCAATACATTGATAACAGGCTGAAAACACTCTCAGCAGCTTGTTTATTTATGTGTACGTGGAAAGGGGGGTTGGCAGCTGGGCAGACTTTAACACTGTAAAGAAGAAATTTGGTTATGTGTCAGGAGATCTGTGCTCACAATCAACAACTTCTAAAGGATTCAGCTCAGGAAGAGTGAAGGCATGGAGCTGGGGCCAGTTGAAGCATTTGCAAAGTGACAGGAGAAATATATGTATATTTTTTATATATATTAAGGAGAGAAACAGTGTTGATTCCTGTTGCCACACAAGTCAGTGGAAGGCTTAGAAACTCATGGGAGGAAGTTGATCACTACTGATAAAGCTCCATAGGAATTACACCTGCAGATTTGAGTTTGAGGGGAGTGATGCCACAGCTAGTGGGAGGAAGGATCAGATTGGGCTGGGTAAGAGAATAATTAATTTAAAGGGCTCAGCTCTCCTTTGCTCCGAAGCTCCTGCAGCAATGGGAACAAAGTGCCAGCAGTCGCTGCTGTGTGCTGATACAGAACAGCATGGAGGGGCCAGCACAGACAGGAGAAAAGTCTTCAAGCTCAATTGCAGGCTCCTAGGCTAGACTCGGTTTCCTACCAACAAAGCAAATTTTATAACATGGTGACTGCTCCAGAGAAATGTCTTTCTGCATCTGCATTGTAGCTGTTTTAGAATCAGGCACACAGACACAGGAGCCTGTGCCCACAGAATTGCCTCCCTTGCAGGGAACACAGCTCACACCAGTGATAGATGTAGTAAAGGTGACCTGCTTCCTTCTCAGCATGTTTCAAGGCTTTAAAAGTGCAGTATTACCTTTCAAAAGCTTTCCATGTCTTCCTTGATGCTGCAGCTCTGGGTGATAGGAATCCTTGGCAAGAGAAAGGCAAAGGTCTGAGCACAGCTGTTCCTCTCCACGGAGCAGACTGAAAACACTGTAGTTAAAAAGCAGAATTCTCCTTTTGAAAAATGGAAGAAAACATTTCTGAGGCCCTGATCGTGCTGAACAGAAATACCTCGTTCCTGCAGAGCCAGGTGGGAGCTGAGCTTTGAAGCCTTGTGCTTCTGTCTCTCTTGCAGACTGCAGATCTCATCGTGTTGTGTCTTAGCCCAGCCAAGGGCTGAAGAAATCAAAGCAGGGATGGGATCCTGCCCAGCAAAGCCAGCAGAACCCCAGGCAGTGCATACCTTAAAGTGAGGTATTCCACTGGCAGCAGCAATGCCCCTGGCTCTCTGCATGACAGAATGGGAGACCATGGAGCAACTTCTTCATTGCCTGGATGTCTCTTTCACTGTGTGGAGCTCTTGAGCACTCAGGATCTGGATATCTGATTGGATATCATCATTTGATATCATCAGATTCTCCATCTAGATACTAAAACTGACAGTGCAGTGGATGTCAGCTGTGCCAATGAATTTACTGAGCATCAGCTGTGCTAACCACACTTTGCTACTCTGAACTTCAGTTTTTCTCTCTAGCCCAGCAATGTTTGTGCTTCTTCCATGCTCACTTTGTTGCTGGCCCTTGGTGTAGCTCTTCCCTCATTTGTTTTCATATCCTATGGAACATTACACTTTTCAGGACACAAAATATACATCTCTCAGGTAATAATGTTGTTTCCCAACGACAGTGTGGGCCCTCTGCCGTTCCCACTGGTTCCTCTATTACTTGTGCATCCTATGTAAGATTAATGTACCTCTTCACCTCAAACCATTTCCTAACATAAAAAACTCTTCCATTTTGCAAAGCACAATTTCCCCTCTTTAACAGAGTTTATATTTTGGCTTTTATTTTTCTTCTTCATTCTACTTTGCATTCCATAGTGCTGAAGCTTTGCAAAATGTACAGAACTGGTTTGATTTGACAAAGGGGAAGTTTGGAAATGCCTCTGAAGACTGAGCTGTGGACAGTTTCATTCCACACAAGTGTGTCTTGTCTGTGCTTCCTGACAGCTGGGTGCCAGGGAACCTGAACCTCAAACTACGTTGTTAGACCTGTATTTCCCTCCTGCAAATCTGTCAAGCAAATACCAGATGTGCTAACTTTTATTGTTAATGGTCCTCACCTCATGTGTATTAGCAGCAGTAGAGCCACAGATGTTACAAACATGCCTGGGTGGGGCCCAGGGTGCTGTTATCCCACTTTTATTTTTGCCCCTATGGACCTCCCTAAAGGCAGGTACAATGTTCTTTTTGATCTCTGTAAAACATCTTGACATCTCACCATGGAAATTTCGCCCGTGCACTCTGCTGCTGTCTCCCTTATTTTCCCCTGTTTTAGAAAGCTTTCATCTAAATCCCCTTATCTGAAATACATGAGAACATGCAGTGGATTTTGATATATTCCAGTGGTGGGTTGACCCTCAGCTGGTTGCCAGGGCTGTTCTCTCACTCCCCCTCAGCAGGATGGTGGTAGGGAGAAAATGAGATAGAAAATCTCATGATCGAGACAAATGGTAGCTACCATCATGGGCAAAACAGACTCGACTTGGAGAAAACTAATTTAAATTTATTGCTAATTGCCATAGGTTTGGAAAGTGGTAAACAAATAAATTAAAACAATGCATGTAGGGAGTGAGGCACTCCTCTGTTTTCACAGCTCTGCCTCTCCATCCTCACAGCCTGGATCAGGCTCCCTAACAACAATCAAGGAGTCTTTGATACGGAAGAAACAACTTTTATCTGCACTCAGCACCAGGCACTGTCTGAGTGACAGCTGGAAAGAAGTGCTGAGTCCAAGTGCATAAACTACTCAGACCCCTGGGAACCCATTTCATATTTACTTCCAGTTCCATTTCAGAGCGTATGGCTCACATTTCTGGTGTTGTTCTCAGGCTGGGAGAGAGAGATCAGTCCAGTCTAATCTGAGGCAGCCCAGGCTGATTTGTCAGGCTCCCTCCCTGGTTGTTATTCTCCAGCTGTCAGATGCGGCCAGCGCCTGAGCCGCGCATCGGGAACGACAACCGCGGCTGTCAGGAGCGCTCAGTGTCCTGTGGCGCTTCTCTGACCGCCTTCAGCTGTGTTGTACCTGAGCTAAATCCCGTTCTGCCCACGGTGGGGACTAAAATCCATCAAATTTGAGTGACTTGCATTGTCAGGGAGATGAACGGTCTTCACTGAGTGAAAAAAAATCCAGGTAAATGCTGGGTTTGCACGTGGTCTGTGTTGTAAAGAGTGAAATTCTTACCACAATGTGATTGAGAAGGGGTATTTACAACATCTACAGGGCGTGTTGGGTGTTATGTCCTCACAGAGTTAGTACAATGCCAATTTCTTCCCATGCAAACTGAGGATGGACTGAGTGCTGGCCAGCAAAGAGGTTCTGGTGATCTCTCCAATATTGGGAAAGGTTTTTGTGCCAAGATGCTGCTGGATGGGCATGATTCCACAGCACTGGCTTGGTTAGATGGAGAAATGTTCCTCTTACAGTTTTCAGTAGTTGTGAAAACCAGCACATGGAGCTGAAGTGACCAAACCCATCTGGTATGGTTTATTAGTTTCTCCAAATTTTAATGATTTTCAGTGAATGATTCCTCAGGCTGTTGGTTAAAAAGATTCAGGCCAAGTAGTAATTTCAAAGATGTGATCTATAGGATAATCTGCCAAGGGCACAGGCTGCAGGAGGTTTTCCCTGAAATAAATGAGTGCATCCATCTCTGGTGAGTGGCAGCTGAAGGTAGCCTTGTACATGGTCTCCTCCTTCCTCTTTTTGAAGTACCAGCACGTTTTAACTCATGGGAAATCTGAGTCAGGTTTTGACTCATGGGAAATCTGAGTTAGGTTTTGACTCGTGAGAAATCTGAGTCAGGTTTTGACTCATGGGTTTATTCTGGTAAATTTTACATCCTCCTGGTTTCTGGACTGGAGCAGCTGTGCTGAGGAGAAGTGCAGCTCTGCATCCAGGTTTTTCCTGGAGTTCCTGTCCCAGGGGAATGCAGAGCTGTGATCCTGCTGGTGCACACTGGTTGTCCAACCATGGCTGTGAGTCTTCAGGGATTACTCTGCTATTTGGCCACCTCTTTGTAGACTTTGTGTACTTCAGAAGCAGAGAATTGTGAGAGAGATTTATAGCTAATTAAGAACTTCATAATCTAATCTTACCTTTTTTTATTACTCTGGCTAATGAGCTCTACTCAGTCATTCACATACAGAGGCCAGGCCTTTGACAGAGGGTCCCAGCTCTGACTGAAAGCTGCAGCTGAATTCACCACATCCCTCTCAATTATGCTCATGAATAATTTGCTTGTGATATTCGGCGATGCTCGCAGGGTGTAAGAAATTCATCTTTGTGTCTGGTTTCCCTGAAGAATATTCCCCATTTCCTGAAAATACAGCAGCTTGTGCAGGATGTGCACTGCCTCTCTCCTTGTCATTCATTATAGCCCTGCTGAAACATTTCCGGTGGCGAAGCAGAAGCAGAAATGTGCTGCAAAAGTGCCTATCTTGAATTGCATCTGCTGAAATGGACATTTTAGTGAACTGCTCAAAGTCTGGAAATTATTAATGCTGACTGTTTGGGAAATGCTTTCAAATAATGAATAAATTTGCAGGAATCAGAGATTGTTCATGAAAGATTAATGATGGTAGAGAAGATCTTTTCTTTTACACTCCCTCCCCCAATTTAAGTTTCAGTGTTAGGTCTCATCTAGGTTTGTACATCTGCTTTTGAAGTTACTGCATCAATGCTGATTCATTCAAAAGGAGAATTAGGTTTGGAATAATTTTAGACAGTATATTATATTTAAGGGCATGGAAAGGAAGAGGAGGCAAACCCACCTATTATCTCAAGGAAAATATTAATTTCTGATTTGCAGTTTTTACTTTTGTTTTATTTTACCACTGCATTTTCTTTGTAGGGGTTAATTAAGGCTATACTATTACTGAATGTTATTTCCTTCTCATAATTAGAATGTGACATTCATTTTCTTATGCTGTTTTATTCTGGTCAGTATCCATTTCAGTGTTTAATCATTTCTCCTCCTGACTGCTTATAATTTTGCCACTTGCAAGAAACATTGCCCTGGCACTGGTGTTGGTCTCTGTTCCTCCAGTGTAGAATGCAATCACCTTTTCTCTGGGTTACACTGGGCCTGTTGATGGAGAAATCTGATTTTCAGGATAACAAGTACTCAACCCTTGAACCAGAGATTATCTCCTTAACCTGGCATCCGTGGGAAATGTGGATACACGGAGCTGTGTGTCATATGAAACTCTTGCTGTCCTCATGGTTTAAAATAGGCTGGGGTCAAACAATATTTATTGAGAGCTGCCTGGTAAAGTATTTCCAAAGAAATCCGAGCCAGTAGGGCCTAATGGTCCCTGGAGAGAGGGGATAGTCCTAAATAAATTGTTGGAAGGCTGGAACTGAGGAGCTTGAGCTGTGGTGGATTTGGGAATCCAGCAGAAAAGTCTAAAGCATCCAGCCTTAGCTGAAGGTGCCCTGGTGGAGTCACGGCCAAGGCAGGGCCACAGTGTCCAGGGAAGAGTGTTGGGTGAATCTGAAGGTTAATGAAGCTGATGCTGGGGCTGAATCCTCTGTGTGTGTGTGAAACCTGTGCTGCTTGTGACTGTAAAGGGCCTTGTAGATCAAATTGTGGGATTTCTGAATCAGAGAGTTAAGTGCTGCTTGGCACAGTTTGTTTCATTGTCCATAATGATAGGCTGGACTGCCATGTGTTTCCAGCTATTCTTTTTTTACCCTGAGCCATGTTTAAAAGGACTGGTGTAGCTTGGCTGATAACTGTGGAGCAGAAAGAAAATGGTTTCTTAAAAATAGCTGAGCCTACACTAGGGAGCTCATTATTTCCATGGTACTGAAAGACACTCCATTCACCAAGACAGGCTTCCATCAAAGAAATCATCAGTGCAGTCTGCTATCATCTCTCAGAATACCTTGTTCTCTTCTCCATAATTAAAATACAGGAAGGCCCATGAATTACCCCCCTGGCAGTGTGTTCCCTCCTGCTTGGTTTGTGCAGCCTTGCTGAACACAGGGCCAAATGCTGCAAGGGAATTCTCAATGAGAGGCCCTGAGACTGCTACGTGAGGGGATTATAATTCCTCAGGAAAGGTAAAAGTGTCTTTGGGTTGTTACAGGGGAAGTGCAAATACATCATTTCAATTCCTGCATCATAAACCACTCATTCCCATTTTACACTGTATTGCAGAGGGTAGACTTAAATGGATGTAACTTTGCATTCCATGTGTTTCTGCACTGTTTGAAGCCACACAATCTAGTCACTGTTTGATTTCCTTGGCTTTACCAGTCACCAAGGGATACAGCATTCTGTGAAACCAGATGGAGTGTGTGTGAACTGCTGGACTAACCTCCTAAGCAGATTAAATGGATGACAAATATTGAGCAGAAGTGAAAAATGCTTCTCCATTGTGCTAGACAAAACCTAAACAGATCTGGAACTCCACTGTGATCTGCAAGCTTCTGCTGTCTTACTATGCAATTCAGCTTTTAACATCCTAGAGATGAAATTCTCTGCAGTACAAACTAGAGGGTGCCCATTAAAATACTCATCATGACATGGAGCAATTCTGCAACACTTATTTCTCTAGCAATCAGAAAGTCAGTGCCAAAAGAAATAACTTTCCCTGCCATCCCCTGCCCCCCCCCCCTTTTTATTTTAAGCAGAATTCATTGGTTTGATCTCTTTTATAAGCAGATAGAGCTAATGAAGATAGAAACTGAGTTTTTTCTTGACACAACTGACTGGGTTGACTATAATTTATTTTCAGTATAGCAATAGTCCATTTTCTTTGCATTCATGTACTTAGCATGCTGTTATTTCTGCAAAGTTCTCACAATTAAACTTTGAAAATGAGGAGTACATATTTAAATTACAAGTATCTGCAGAAAGGACTGACTGGGTGTGCACTGAGAAAAAGCTCAAAGTATCAGTGGGCTCTTGTCCTACTAAGTTTGCTAAGGCACAAATGGAGAGGGGAAGCAATAGACTGAAAAGGAAGGAATATACAGTTTGTGCTCTGGAAACAAGAAGTTGACAGAAGTAATCTCTTAAGTTCAGAAGAACTGGAAGATGACACTGTCAAAAGAAAGTTCTGTTGTCCAAAGTGACAAAATTGCCACTACTAAGGAATGCAGGAATGCCAGTGGTGAAATTTACCTTGTGTTGATTAATTATTCTCTCCAAATGCTTTCTCAAGCTAACTAACCATTCTTTTTCTTCCTCAGTGTCACATTTTGTCCTTAAGTGCACTGCAGCAATATGTACATTTCAAAAGTCCCACATCATTGCTGCAAGAGTTGTTCGCTGTGCTAACACAGCTCCCTTTTCTGACACTCCAGAGTGGCAAGAAGTTGATAGGAAAGAAGAGCATATGGTTTTTCCACTAAAATGCTCCCCAGAGAGTCTTTTCCAAAATGGGAATCCACCATCCGGCTCTCATTTTTCAACTACCCGTGTAGCTGCACTTATCTTTTGTAAGCTGTGGTTTCCCACCAGGAGAGCACTCCCTGTTTTCATGCTGGGTAAATGGCCCAGATGTCTGTCCCAGAGCTGGCACAGTGAGATCAGGACCTGGCTGTTGATGAAACTGGTCCCAAGGGCAGATGATGCCTGATTTCTGCCAGGGAAACCACAATGTTGGCAGATCAGGCTGGATCTGGCCAGGTCTGCTTTGCAGAGAGGCTGTTCCTGGGGGCATCTGTTTGGTGAGGAAGGAAATGCCAAGGACAGCATTGCATTGCGAGCCTTGGGAGAAAACTGTTCACATCTGTTGTGGAAATGGGCTTCCAAATGAGTCCCTTCTTCAAATGGCAATCTGTGCTGTGTGCTCCATGGGCTCTCTGCAGAGCACTGATTACCCTGGGCATGGTGAACCCCAGGCTAATGAGATGTGATCCCAGAAACCCAGGGCAGGTGTGTCTGCCTGTGATAGCAAATGACAGAACTGGATACAAAGAGCTAACTGTCATTTTTAATGGTTTTTTTTTTCCTCCCCTTCATGCCTCTGAGATTGTTCACCACATCCCCAGAGGGAATGGAGCTCAAAATGAGACCTTTGTCTCCCAAAGCTCCCTTTTTAGATGTGAGTGGTAAAAAGCTACACTTTTTTTGTAGCATAGAAGAAGAGAAGACATCATTTTTCTTTGCAGATAGGCCAGGCTGCCTTGCTTACACCTTCCCCTCACTGAGTTATTACAGACAGTGGTATCTGTGGTGTGAATAATGCTGTGCTCCTGCCAAAAGGCACACAACACATTGGCCATAGATCTCATAAATGTCAGAGGTATATAGGGAAAGTAATCGGCGATAGTTCAAATCCAAAAAACAAAGGGGCTGAAGAGTAAAATTTGGCTTCGTTGATGTTCAGCTTGAACTTTTATAGACTTCTGAGAAATGGGTGTTCTTGAAAAGCAAATTGCAATTACAGTTTAGCAGTGATTTATCCCAGAGCAGCTTAACGAGGAAGTTTCACCGCTTGCTCCGTGGGCTGGTACTGAAACGCAGCATTAAATCTCCCAGGGACTGTTTGCACCCCACGCTGAGCCAGGCCTCTCCTACCCGAGACAAACTGCAGGCAGGAAGCTTTAGGAGATTCTGAAGCAATTTTACAACAGTACTGAGCAGACACTGAGTGCTTTTCCTGACTGAAGTTCACCCAATTAAACTTGATCAAATATTTCTATTTTTTTCCATGTTTATACACTAATGAGTGTAGCCTGACACTTGAGGTCAGTTTCCAATTTTCAGTTGGAAAATTCTTGGGAAATTCTTATTGCTCTTCTCTAATATGAAGTCACTCTGTTCACCCAAACCCTTCTCAATATGTAGATGCTTCAGTGCATTTCTGATCCTTCTGTGGAAGAAGGGCCAGAGAAGCCTCCTGAGAGTCCCTTTAATGAAAAGAAAATCTCAGGAAAGACATGCAGCCTTTGTTTTGTTTTAGGCTAAATGAAATGTAGAAATCTCATGGTTTGTAATGGGTTCAGTTATTCTGGGAAGAATCCCTAATTTTCCATTTTGTGTTCTTGTGTTCTACCCGGCTATGCACTCCACCAAAGGAAGCTGCTGAAAATGCAGCTGGAACTGCTCATTGCTTGGTACAAGAAACAGTGTGGTTTTTAAAAGTTAGGGTGAAAGTAAAAAAAAAAAAATTAAAATTAAAATGTTCCTGCAGGTGTTGTATTTTCAGGGTTAATTCTCCTACTGGCCTTGGCAGCCTGCTCACTCTGGCTTGCTGAGCTAATGAGCAGGAGGGAGGGTGGGCTTGAAAGCAGCTCCTCCAACTGGAGCACTGTCTTTACTCTGAGGACACCTTGGAAACGAGGATGAAAGGGGAAAAAGTCATTAAAAAACTTGCCATAATTACTGTATTTTCTTCATTTGTAAAATCATCAGGTAATAATAAAAAATAGCTTAGCAACATGGGTTACTGTTACTGCAAATGCTTTCCAAGAAGCTTCTAACTGCTCTAAACCTTTCTAGCAGAAGCTCTGATCCAGATTTGAATTCTAAGGTTGGTTAAAATTCAGCATTGCGTGTCTACCTCCAGGTTTTGCAAGTTATGAATTAGATGGGCAATTAAGAGCTGAACTTAAGTGCTTTGCTAATTCAGAAGAATCAAAGTAATTCAGAGATTTGCATCAGACTCCTTTCTGGAGGTGAGAGGCATTTCTAATCCAGAGACTGCTGCTTCTCCTACTGCGAGGACTAACAGGCAGAATGTGATGACAGCTGGCAGCATGTCACTGCAGAGTGTTTCTCCTGGGTTAATGAAGATGAGGAGGGAAGAGCTCTGTCTCCTTCATATTCTCTTAACTTGGAAGGTTGAAGAAGTCTGACAAAGTCTTTTGGAAGTTTCTGTGAACTGCTTTGTTTGTCACCATTAATTGTGACACTGCAGTAACTACTCCAGGAGCTTCTGGGGCTTCACTCAGGGCAGTTATTTTGGGGATGAATAAACCTTTAGCCCACTCTCCAGGTGACACCCGGGATGTAAAGATGCTGATCTTTGCTGTCTTTAAATTGATCTCTCTTGTGAATTTGCAGTGGTATTGTACTGCCACGAAATAGATGAGGAGGCTGATAGACATGCTCACAGAATGAAATGCTTGACCCCATCTCTCTAGGTCAAGATAGAAGTAAATTGGTAAAACTGTTAAAAGGAACTTGTTCTGTCCCAGCCTGCAAGGTACCTGCACTGTGCAATAGTGCTGAAAGTCTTTTGAGTGAAATATTTATTGAAGTGGGCACCAGATTTTTTTACTGTTCCATTACTGGGGCAAGAAGCAGCTGCAGTCTGTGCAGTGTGAGTAAATGAGGAAGCAGAATGAATCCCCTACAGATCAGCTGCTCCCATTTTGCCCCTGCTGCAGGATTGGTACTTTGGGTCCCCAGCTGTAAGCAGGTGTCTGTCTGTCCTCACAGAGAGGAAATAGGGCTGCCACGAGAATTTTTCTATTATTTCTAATCTCTTTCTGCTTGCCAGAAAAGAGGCTTTTCCCTTTAGCAGTTTGTTCTTATTACAGAAAGCATATTGAAGAATTAGAAAAAGTGCAGGGCACAGTAACCAGTAGGATAAAAGCTCTCGATGGTTTGGAGCCATGTGGAAGGGTTAAGAAAATTAGGCTGGAATTCATTAGAAGAAAGGAAATTGAGAGGACATGATTCAAATGTAAAATTCTAGGGAAGGTAGATAGAGCTGAAGCTGTGTGGGAACAAGTTAGAAATAGCCTGTGAGCTGAAACTAAGAAACAGAGATGGAAGAAGACAGAAAAACTACTTTGGGAAAGCAGGTTTTTCAAAGGAAGTACAAGCAATAATTTTAGACAAAAGAATGAACTGGAGAACCTGAGAAAGTGGATAGCCCAAGGGAGAAGTGTTGATAGGATGCCACTTAGAGCCTCAACACCAGCCTGATTTCATCTGTCCAGCTGTTTCCAGTGTCTGTTTTTAGTGGAAGCCAGTGCTCGGTATGGAAGTTATAACCCATACCTGATTCTACTCCAACAGCAGGGGAAGTGCTGGGTTAATGACAGCTGGGATAAATTTGCACCACCCTGAATAAAACAAAGTCCTCTGTAATAAGGGTGACTTTTTCCTTCTAGAGAATGAGCCTGTCCTTGTGGTGCTACAGCTCAGTGGCTGTCGGGTTCAGGACTGTGAGTCCTTTTGGACTGTGCCTCATGGAAATGCACAGAAGTGCCCATGTCTGGTTGTGATGCCCCTTCCCTGCCCTCCTGTGCTGTGTTGGACTGGTGGGTAGCAGTAAACCCAGCAGTTGTGCTCACAGTGGTTCTGGGTTTGTTCCACGTGTGCTCAGCAAACCTTTCTCGTTAATCAAAATGAAATCACTGCCTTTCGCAGATGCTACCCAGCTCTCCAGGAGAAAGTGCCAGAAAATAAATGAACCTTTTTCTCACCTGTACACAAGTAATTTTAGAACCCCCAGGTGATCTTGCAGCTTGTGAGATTTAAATTGCAGCCAGGCCTAAAAAACAAGGACTCAGATTTTTGTGTGTCACATTGAATTTTGCCCTGGTTGTAGTGGAGTTCATAAGAAGTGTATTTCCAGGAGCTGGCATTTCCTGATGCCAGGAGCTGGCACTGGAAAGAATGTGGGGACGCAGACACTGAGCATATGCTGCCTGCAGATGCAGGAAGGAAGGAAAATGTAAAGCCTGGAAGGATGCTCCAGACTATCATTTGCACAAACACTTCAGAGGGAGCCTACAAAGAATTGAGTTTGTCAGATTTCCCATCTTCTCTGCTATGTGGAACAGGGGTTGGGAACTCAGCTCCCGTGGGACCAACAGCATTTACACAGCTGACAACTTTCATTTGGAAGCTGCAAATGGACAGTTAACTCCACAAGCAATAGGTCCCAGTGAGGTGAAAGGGCTGCTGTAGACACACATTAATTGGCAGGACTTCTCCTTGCCAAAGTCACCTTGTCCTGATGTGCACTAATGACTTGAGGAATGGCTGTGCAACAGGGGAGAGCTCACTCTGGGCAGTTCTACAGCTGATGTTGGGGAAGAGGCCAGAGTGTGGCCTGATCTTTCAAAGGCAACCTCTCATGCCTACCCCCCTTCAAAACCTCCCCAGGACCCTGCTGCAACTCCACCAGTTGCTCCAGAAAGGAAGCACAGGAAATATCTTCCTTAAGCACGGTTTGTTCTGCAGGGCTGCCATGAAACTAATCTGTGGGATTATAGGAGTTCACTAGGGGAGAATCCTAAAGTGAATCCAATGCTTGTCTGTGCTAATTCCCTTGCAATTAGTCACTCCTGGATTCAAGAGTGGCCCTTGAGGACAATAACAATCGGTGTGAATTGAAGTGGTCCCTGGCACAAATCTCAGCATCCCGTGCAATGTCTGAATGCTGCAGGTCAGGTACCTGTGCAACTGTACCTAACAGATGCCTTTGTACACCTTGTTGTCCCTGCTGGTTTCCATCTGGATCAAAAGCTCTGAGGAGATTCCCCATAAGGCAAATACAAAACCCATCCATTATACACCCCTCTAGTCACATTTTCTCTCCCACCTTGTGCTTGCTCCAAGGTGGAGATTAAAATCCTCTTGGCTCAGGGCTTCTTTTTGACAGCCATATCAAGCCATTAAATGTAATTCTGGATTGCTACTGGTTCTCAGTTGAATGTTAAAGAAAGGGGTTTGGAAAAGGCTGGGAATGGTGGTTCTATCCCACAGCATCCTTCCCTGGCTCGTCCTGGCTTCCTGCAGTGCTGGATTGTCCTTCTGAGCGAGGCTCCATGGCCTCCCTTCACACATCGAACTGCCCACGTGTGTGAGCCTGGGGGAAAGGCTGCATCCTCTGCTCAGCCCCTGCCTGCTGCACAAGCTGGATAAATAAATAACCCTGCAGCTTCTCATCATAAAATATGCTTGTTGCTCCAGCTCTTCTGCTGAGTTATAACTTTGGGAGTCAGAGTTGCCTCTGTGGGTTCTGTATGAAATCCGTGCAGCTGAGGCTGGTGACAAAGAGCTGTATTTTACATAGGTGAAGCTCCTGCTGTAAATTGTACCACATTAACTGCTGAGCTCTTTGCTTCTAGAGTCCGTTTAACATTTGGCAGCACTGAAAGGAATAGCAGCTGAGGATGGGAATGGGAGCACTGTACTGTCAGGCCAGCTAAAAGATCTGTTTTGCACAGCTCAATTCCTAACACCAGCACAGCTGCAACTACAACCTCGAGTCTGAGTAACATGATGTGATCCAACACCTTTAGTTAATTAGTGGCAGTGCCTTTACCATTCTCCAAATGTTGTCTTTTATTGGACACCAATCAGGCTATAATTTTATATGATCCTGGGCTGCTTTTATTCTGTTAATTTCATGCTCATTATTCTCCATCTTTATATCTAATGCAATGCTCACTTAGTAAAATTGATGAGATTTTCTAGTAAATTCTGCAGATCTGAGTGACTCCAGTTAAACCTAGGCTTCCTGGTAGTACTGACTCTGCTTTTATTATTTCCATCTGGGAATGCATTTCAGTGTTGGATAAAGGGGACTGTAACAGATGCTCAGCATCCTTTGGCTGTCAGTGTAACCTTGATCACATCTCTTAACCTGTCTGTGCCTCACTAACAAATGCCTCATCTGCCAGCATACTGCATTTGTGTGTTGTGCTTTTGGAGGCAGAGCCTGTGTGTGGTGCAGTGGATCCCATCCCTGCTGCACTGTAGAGGTGCCTCTTGTCACGAATCTCAGTAAATGCTGCTGGGATGGCAGGAGAGTTACATCTGCCTGTGTGTGCACACAGCCCCTTCACAGACAGAGCGGGGAAATGCTGTCCCCTGTCCCTCATTAGAGCTGCTCCATTGTTTGTGTCCCTGTCCACTTCATCCCCAGGGTTAATCAGGAGCTGTTAATTGCCCTGCACATATGCTGGGTTTGCACTGGAATGGGGGCACTGCTTGGCTCAGCACAGCTCTGCACTGATGAGCAGCAGGGCTCATTTCCTCTGGCAGGGTGTCACAAGTGCGCTTTTCCAGCTGCCTTGTGTGGTCACAGAGGCCTGGTTGATGTCCCTGGCTCTTACAGGACTGCATCCTGCTGGGGGCTGTCTCACCAGGGCAGTGAGGAACCGCTGGAATCCTCTCCAGGAACGAAGCTGTGTCTCTACCACATCAGTAAAGATCATCCTGTGCTAGCAAAAGCTTTCACAGGCCAGCAGGCAGGAAAAACCTTCACATCTTCTCAGGCAGAAAGCCACCAGTCGTGTGCTGCTGTTAATTAGCAAAATTCTGATTAAGTCATTGGAGCAGTGCCAGCTTGCAGCAGATGAGGAGCTGATCCATGTGGAGTTGGTGGATATGGCACAAAATAGCGTGGGCTGAGAGCACCCTGGGGATGTGGTGTGCTGAAAGCAGAGCCCAGAGCAGCACCCATGCTGTCCCAGTACCAATTTAGTCTGGGTTTCTTTTCTGGTACTTTATTTACTTGCTTATTATGTTTCTCTATCTACCTACCTCAATTTAAAATGAGAAATCTATCTCTGTTTACACGATAGATGTGTGTCCCTGCTCTCCTGGGGTACACTGAGGCTGCAGGAGCCAGCAGTGTGTGGTTCAGGTGCACACAGACATGCTGTGACTGCCTTGGGGATCCCCTCAGGGAGGAGGAGTATGGACACTGTGCTCCAGTCCTAAGGGACCTGCTTAGGAAACAGGTTTGTTCCCCTTTCAGCTCACCAAACTGGTGATTTATAGGAAATCCTATAGGAAAATCAATCAAATACAGACAAAATATGGTCATTGAGTTTCTGAGGAAATTTGCAAGTGTTTTCAGCTCTGGTCATAAGTGTATGTTGTTAATGCAGCATCTCAGCATTTCCAGCTATCCATCACAGGAGTTTTCTGGTTACCCCATACCCACACAGCCACGTTATTCTGCTTCAGTGTCTGGAAATGTTTCTAGATTTAATGAGTGAATCATCATCTATAGAAAGGCATGAGTTTACAGTGTCTTAAGTTTCTTGCATGAAACTTTTATCTATCTCTATTTTTCCTTCTTGATCATTACTGATATATACATTCAGCTATGGGAAGCTTAGGGGGAAAAGTTCATGAGGTGTTATTTTTGTCCTTGCAAGTTCATTCCAGAGATGTGTCACAATTTTAATTAAAAAAAAGTAATCATTATGATACTCTTAAAGCACAGAAGTTTGCCCTATTTCTCTTCTTCCTCCTTTAGCTAAAGCCCACACAATTATACCCTTGATAATCATTCAGTGAAAACACTCAGCACATTATAATTTGAGCTAAAAATTAAAAAAATGGAGACTAATGTATGGCCTCTGTTGTTCTTTCTAGTGAAGAAACCTGTCTCCAAAGAAGATGTGGACAAGCATAGGGAATCTAATAATTTTTCTGCTGTTTATAGAACAATTTCCTCCTCCTGTACTGTTCAATGTCAGAATACTGTTCTTACTAGGTACCTGCCTATCAGGACCTCTGATTTAAATGTCAGGCTAAACTGAGCTGGGGCATAAAATTCTTCAAGTTGTGGACTGAGAAGCCTCTTGTGCAACCAAAGTGTCAGTGACCACATTTACCTTTCCCAAATAACCTGAGTTTGTTCCCTCTTTCTGGGTGAGATGTACAAGCAATGAGAGTGCTCCTGCTTGAGCAGCCAGCATGTGAAGCTTCATGAACTCTGGCCATTCTGAGATCCTCAGCCTCATGCTGGCTGGCTCTGCAGGGCACAGCTGCCTAATCTGCATGCACAGGATTCCCTTTCCTCGTCATTTAGATGGTGAAGCCTCTGGGATGAAATGCAGAAGCTCTGTAGTAGTTCTGAGTAGTTACTTGGCTGCAAAAAAAACCCAAAAAAACCCAAAAAATCAGAAACTCTGAGTGCATTGAAAAGATGGACTGTCAGAAGAGAACAAATGCCTGATCATGTGGCATGATGGAAGAGCTGTGATAGTTTGTCACCACATCTCTGGAGAATGCTCTGCTTTCCCTTCTCAAGAAAAGGAGCATTTCAAATGCTTCATTTGCAGTTTTGTGTGATTTCTATTAAAGACAAGAGGCATCATTCAGTGTTGTATTGTCATGCTGGAAGAATGTTGGTGGCTTTGAGTCTGCTGTAGACTGGAATTATGTCTGGAATCTTTTATCCCCTGCCTTTTGTGATGGATCCCAACCAATTATTTGACACAGCGAAGGTTCAGCAGGTGTGTAATTGTAACAAGCAGTTTAAGAGACTCTGCTGAAATGAGGGGGGTGGGAATAATAAGATGTGCACAACAGTTTTAGACATTTTTTAGAGTACTTGTTGCCATCACAGCTCTGGAATTAGAAATCAGAGCTTGGAAGCACAATTTATCCAGGGCTATGGGAATATCAGCTTAGGGTTATAAGGCTAAAGGCATGACTGGCTGGAGAGATGTAATGGAAAGTGCTCTGGGAATGGATTCAGCAGCTGAAGAGCCCTTGGATGCAATGAAGCTAAAGGTGTGGAGAGACAAATCAGTGACCTTTTAGGAAATTGCCTTTCCAAATCATCAGTGAAATCATCAAAGTGACAGTTTCCATCTCAAAGTCAGCTGGTGCTTGAGCATTGTCAGAAGCTTGAGATGGAGATTCCTTGTTTGGCTCGTTCAGGTGGGAGGATGGCTCACTGCAGCCTGTGGTGTCTGTGACAGTCAAGGACAGGGCTGTGTGTGTCACATAAAATGAAATCCAAGGCCTGGGTGTTTAGGTAGGCACTTCAATAGAGCAGAATTCCATTGCAGCCCATGGTACCACCTCTCTCTGTCAGCCAGCATGTGCTTGCTCAGTAATGGGAAGTGCAGCTTGTGAGCCTCAGAGCTGCAGGTCCCCTCCTGGTGTGTGGGGTAGGGAGAGAAGGATCTGAGCACTTCAGGGGACAGGAGGAAATGGAGCTTGCAGATAGAAGTGTGCAGCATCACAAGGAGCACACGTGGCTGCACATCTGCAGCCAAAGGACCATCCCTCACTTCCACGTCTTGGGAATCGAACACATTCACTTAGATTTTGCTGCACTGGTTTGATATAACCACTAAATTTCTAGGTTGATGATATTTTTTTCCCCCCTCTTTCTCCTCTGGCAACTGCACAAAACATTTTCTCTCAATCCTTTGGGTTTTTTTTCCAAATAATGAGTTGGAGTTCTGCTCTTTGGAGCTCTATTTCTTTTTTTCCCGTGCTGTTCTCTGTGATGAGTGTGGTGGGAGCATTTGTCTCCCCCAGCTGCCTTGGTTGTGGCCAGCTGCAGAACAATTGGTGAGACACCATCTGGCTGTCCCTAATTTGCACCAGCTGTAGGTATAATCAGCAGGATGATTGCAAAGCCCCTCTTCCTTCCATACAGAAATCCTGGAATGCAAATGCAGCGATGCATGGATGTGTAACGGGAGATTGAAAACACGCCTTGGTCTTCAGAGGGGCACAAGAGCTGCATGATGTTATTTTTGTACAAATGTAAAAGCATCTGGGTCAGGGTGTACCTGATGAAGGAGCTGCTGATGTTCAGCTGCTGCAGCTCCTCCAGGGTTGGTTTTTCTCAGTGCAGGTGAGTTGGGGCACAGGCAGATTTGCTGTTTGTGCCTCCTTGTGCTCACACAGAGGGCTCCCTTTCTGCAAGCTGTTGCCTGTTCAGATGCGTTTAGATTTTAATCTCTTAAATCAGTGAAAGTTTTCCGAAGTGTGCAGCCAGTCAGGACTTGCCATGCAACCCCCCATGGAAGCCAGCAAGTTAATGGTTAATTTGTGCTTATTTTCTCTGGTTAAAAGTGTCAGGATTAAGCCCTGCCTGTGGCACTGTCTCCACCTCACATTAGGTGTGGAATTTCAGCACCTGTAGCTCCTTCTGCTGCAGCTGCTCAATCATTCAGTGAGCCAGACCTTCCAGAACAGCCAGAGCTGGGAGATTTCTGTCACTGCCTTTCACCTGGGACTTCACCTGGATTTTAGCTGGTCTGTCTTTTTCAAAACTAACCCCTGGTGTAATGACCTGGTGCTCCTGCTGTCCCAGAAATTCAGGCAGGGCATTCCCAGAGGTTTGAGGTCCTGCTGGATGGGGTTGTCCTGGCCTGGTGGAACACTGTGTCACCAAGCTGTGCTGAAGTTCCTCAAAGCCACATCTGCTGGAAACCTCTGCAGCAGAGGCTTGTGTGATGTTGCATTTGAATTATTTAAGTAGTGCAAAGTACAAGTAGCTAATGAAGCACCTTGATCATAGATTGTAGGGTTAAGGATTGTGAAAAACTTGCAGAGGTGTAGGGGAGTGACAGTATGGAAGGAGGATTACTTAAAGCAGGTAGCATTTATCATCTGTTATGTCAGTGTAGTTATTTTTTTTTAGTTAAAGCAATCAGTATTCATATTCTTTCACATCTTCCAAAAATCATTGCATTGGTAAAAAAAAAATAAATTGATGTTTCTCTCTCATGGGACTGAAATTAATATTGACCAGGAGGGAATTGCACATATTTCAGTCTTTAAAATGTGTGGCAGGACGACTCCTTGGTTAAGCCCAGCCTGCTCATAGGCTAGAGATGGAAGGATGTATGAGAAACAATAGTTAACATATTGATTAATATCATATGAAAAAACACTGTGTTTTGAGAATAAAATAAAAGGCAAGGTAAGAGTATGTGTTTGAATTTGGTAAGAACAATGTTAATTTTTAAAAATACATAAAGACAAAAAGGTGTTTAATAGAAAGCAATCAATTCCACTCATATCAAGACTATTAATCTTGCTACTAGTTCAAAGCAAAAACAACTGTCAAAAAAGCCAAACCAAACAACAAAAAACATCCTCCATTGTGCCTAACAGAAATAGCTGCACAAAAGCTCTTCAGTGGAATTTAAATTTCTGATTAATTAGACTGCAGTGTTAATTAGTGCCAGTGGTCCTGAGACAAATCAGGTAATTAGTGAGTTGCATATCCAGTGGGGAAGCCCAGCAGAACACCTGTTTCAGGTTGGCAAAATGGATGCAAATGGAAGATTGGCAGTGTTGTTGCACCCCTGTTAATTTTCCTCGTTCTGTGGCTTGTACTGCAACCATCTGTATGCAAGTTTGAGTTTGTGAGCAATATCTCTGAACTGATCACAAACCACGATCCTCTGTTAGGCTGGTAGTGCTGGGCCAGGTATTGCCCAGCTAATGTGAAGAGGGTGACTCTCTGGAACAAGTTATTCCCAATTGTTTAGACTGCAGTAATGAACAGTCAATCAGGTCTGTGGAAATGGATTAACAGCACCTCAGGCTCTCAACACAAACGTGTAAACCTGACACCCCAAAGTGAATCTGATCCACAGAAGGTTTAAATCAAAAAATAAGCATGTGAATTCTCCTTAAAAATGTGTTGGATCACATAAGGTTCCTTCTGGTTTTCACCTCTGTGACTGACTGGGTGTTGGCAACTCCTGCTCGCCCCTGATGAGAACAGGGTAACCACAAACCTGTCAAAGGCAGGTCCTCTCATTCCTGAGACTCTGCTAAGAACTCCCTGTGTGGTTTTACGTGTTCATACCAATACTGATAAATGAAGTGTTGTTTCTTAATTAAACCCCTTTGTGTTTTGGCAATTTTTTTTCTCCTTCTGAGAAGGGATTTATCTTTGACTCTGTTAAGTTACAGAAACAGACATTACAGATCTTAGGCTTAGGAGAAGTTCAGTGTGAAACAATAGCTGGTGTCTGCTGCATTAGGGGAAGGTGTTTGAACACAGCTCTGAGCACTAATTAGTTGTTCTAGGAACAGAGAAATACTGTCTCCATTCCTAGCAAAGGTTTTATGTTAAGCACAGCAACTTTTATACCCTGATCAGATGCACTGTCTGCTTGGAGATAATGGTCTTTTTTTTTTCTTAAAACAGGCACATCCAGGATTAAGATTTCAGTTTGCCTTAATTACAGATGTCATTGGTTGAGTGCAGGGCTGGAAATGTCCAGGTGCCCTTTGGGGCACAGTTCATCCCTGTTAAATGCCATGAGTTCCTCTGGGTAATGATCTGCAATATGAAGCACTGTCAGCTTCAGAGCAGGCTGTAAGAAAGGTGAGGTTCAGAGCAATTTACTCCATCTGAATTTGAGACTTTGTGTTGACACAGCTCAGATCTGATGAAGTTCAAGAGGCAGAAAGTTTGTGTTAGTGTGGAGTGGCACTGAAAACCAGAGCTTTGGAAGTACCAGGGAAGAAGGAAATGTTGCTAAGGAAATGGGTTTATTTAATACCCTGTTTTTCTACCAGCCTGTTCCCCATCAACTCGAATAGGTCATTCTTAACTTGATACAAATAGAGTGGCAAAATGCATCCCTTGGCCTTGAGCCAAGCAGACTCAGCAGAATGTTGAAAGAAAAATAAAGCACCAATCAAGTTAGCAAATAAAAGTGGAGATTTGTGTCTTTCCTCTGAGAACAGTTGATGGTTTTTAAAAAGTCTTGTGATCAGAAACCTTAAAAATCTCCTCTCAGCACAGGAAAAGTGCTCCATGGCAATACTTTGGACTCTGTAATTTTTTTTTTTCCCTCCAGGAAAACTCAATCTAGTTTTATAATATTTTTTACAAGCAAATAAAAATACCGTGTAAGACACAAGTTAAAATACTGTGACAAGCAACCAGGGTATAGGCCAGTATCTCATCCTGCTAGTGCCTTAATCTTTTTGGGGATGGACATTTATCTAAGTAACAATGGGAGAAAACGTGGGCAGTGTGTTAGGTGGGGCTGATATCTCTTGCTAGACCCATGGATCTCATTATAAGAGAGAAAAATGCAGTTTGAAGCATTCAGGCCCATCCTTTTTCCTGAAATATAAGCCACTTCAGTATTCATGGGCCATCATGTGGAGGTGAAAGTGGACTCTGAATGTCTGGCAGGGCTTTAGTTTGCCCTTAAACAGAGGTAGAAATGTTAAAGGCAGTCCTGGGCACAAATTTAGCAACAGTCTCTGGTCAGAATAGTGTTGTGTCGGGGCCTTTTATGGTCTTGTTAGATGTCTTGGGGCTGGCTGGAGCTGGGTAGCTGAGGCTGGAGGTCTCCAGTGTGAAGTTTCCTCATCTCTGTCCACATGGGAAATGCTCTGTGTCTCTGCAAAATGCTGAGCAATAACTCACAGCAGACCCTGCAGCAAGGCTGCTCAGCAGGCTCTGCCTTCAGCCAGGCTGCATTGGGTGCAATTGTCAGCTAAATGCACCCCTCCAGAGCAGCTGTAATCACAAAATCTATAACCTTATGGAAATCAGAGCTGGAGTGCAGAGACCTTGTGGACTCACAGTCTATCATAATGACCTCTTCAGCTCGATAAATGCTGTGAACACGAAGCCAATTCCATCCTTCCTAACCTCTCTCAGTTTTGAGAAAGGGCAAATGCTAAGGTTAGATGTAAACCATGCCCTGATGGTGGGCATGATCAAGGTGCCACCCTGCAAGGGCTGGGGGTTAAAATGCCTGAGCCATTTAGCCTTGTTAATGGGGTTGCCCTGGAGCTATCTAGGTAGATGAGAAAACTGAGATTTTTCTCAAGGTTTCTAGATTTGCTGGAGGCCTTCAGCCTTTTGGGTGTTGCCTGAGCTCAGAAGGAAGATCAAGTAAATCATTAACTTTGTGGAAATGGTGCCAAGGCTTTTGTTGGTGCTCCCTGCTCAACTGCAAAATGTATCAGATATGTCTCTTAATTTCTGGGGGGACTACAGAAAAAAAATCCCAGTACTTGAAATCCTCTTTTGCTCTAAAGAAACTTGTAACAGATTCTTTAACAGAGGCATGGGAATGGGCATTCTCCTTTAATGTTATTTCCAAGGAGGGTTTCCACAGTAATGAAATATGCCACAGTCAGTGATAGCTCAGCTGAAAAAAATTGTCCAGTTAAGGAGAGGCTCAGCATATGGGCCCCTTTGTACCATCTTAAATCACTCTTACATTCTGAATTGTCTATTCCTGATAAATCTGCTCAACGTTGCTAGGTTTGAAGTGTGTGGAATTAATGCATCCTTATGGGATGTGTTCCAGCTGAATTTGGCCTTGTGTAATTCATGGCATTGAAAGTGGCCCAAAGTGACACTTTGTTAGTTTTTCTTTTTTCTCTTTTTTTATTTTATTTTTTTTTTTACCAAAGGACAATTGCTATGCAAAGTACCTGTGAGAGCTATCAACATTAGAAATATCTGTCACTGTAAATAAGTTTGTGGAGTGTTTGTGGCTTATCTCAAACCATACTGTAAACTGATCAGACTACAGGCTCTGAATTAAAATAAATGAAAACTGAAAACAAATCCTATGTTTTCATTTACACAGGTCATGAGCTGCTGATGTGTGAATAGTTCCAAGAAGATAGTTAATGAAAAGATGCCCTTACTTAGTGTTAAAATGAATCCCCCAAACTGTCTTGTCCTTCCCAGAATCATGTGTAGCTTCCTGAGCCAATTCAAATGTGTACCTGAGTGAAAGGGAAATAAGACAAACTGGAGGAAATGAAACTTCCACAGGCAGTGGCTGAGTTCAGAACAGCCTCTGTGAAAGCAGTGAATGTACTCAGAAACAGGGCTTGGAGAAGTCTCTCAGGGAAAAAGAAAACCAAACCCACGTTGCTAACACATAAATGAAAACATTCTCTAATTAGCTACATGCTCTATATGATATAGTGGATATTCTATATTGGTGTGAGACCTCTGTATGGGGCAGGGTGGGGTCAGCCCTGCTTTGGAGACCTCTCCCCAAGCCCTGAGAGGCTGCTGTGGATTCCAGATTGCCATCGTGCAGACTTCTGAGAGCTGGTGGCTGAAATACCTGCTTAGTGATAAATACTGCTAATAACAGATCACTCGAATGCCTGTGGTTTCTGGCTAGGTCATTTGGAAGCAAAACTCTGGGCTAGTGGGGCACCCTGGTGATGAAACAAACCTATTAGCGCTTTACTTGCAGTTTAATTAAGTGTAGAGGGCTGGATTTGCTTGACTGGAAGATTCTGGAAGAGATCCAGCTCTGTCAGCCCTGGACTCGTCCACTAATTGCCCTAATGCAGGGAGTAATTTGGAGAGGTTCTGTGGAAGTTTGTCCATCAGAATCCATCTGTTAGGAAAAGAGAACTTGATTCAAGAGCAGAGAGCGTTTCCAGCTGTGGTTGTGCCCTGTCCTGGAAGAAAGGACACTCCAGCAGAGCTGAGCCATCCATCCAGCCCAGCTACAGACTGACCTTTGCTGAGCCCAGAGTGCTGCCCTGGGGCACAGCCTGCTCCTGCCTGGCCAGGGAAACAAGCTCTGCTGGAAAATTTTGGTGAAAAAATTTGGTTTGTTTGGGGTTTTTTTTGTTTTCTTGCTAGAAAAGGGGATTATTCCAGTTCAGCATTTGTGCTCACAAGATTCTTTTACATTCCAGTCTACTGGTCCTTATTCAGACAGAGGCATGCCTTGCTTTTTCTTTGGGAAATCTGCTTGTCACTTCATGAGATCACTTACAGCTGAGTGACAGGGAATTTAAGTTTCTTCCTTTCTTTGCTATTGTTGAAGAATTCTGCCCCATCTCTCGTGTCACCCTGTCACACTGGGATGATGTTTGTGGAACAGAGATGCTGTGGCACAGCTAATCAGCCACCTCTTATTCTGCCTTGGTGTCACCCAGTCTTGCTTTCTGTGTTACAAAATCCTTGACTCATCTGTTGCTTAAACAGATTTGACACCTTGCTTTCAAACCCTCCTGGCAGGGCCAAGAACATGGGCACAATGTTAGAAATGTGCTCGGTATCCATTGGCTTCAGGGAACAAGTGCCAAGTTCTGAAGTTTCAGGGTCAGTGCCAACTAGATTGAGCAAATAGCCCATGGTGCCTCCTGGCCAGGCTTCTCCCTCCCCATCCTCACTTACCCCTGCACTGGAACAGAAAAATGATGTTTCCATTTTTCTCTTCTTCTACTCCCCTTTCCATTCCTTCCTTTATCTACAAAATCAAAGAACTCCAATCAGAGACTTTTCTTATCTCTTGGCAGTTCCAGAAACTGCCCTTGAAATGCTAGAGTTTGAGAAGAGTGTGTAGCAGAGCATCTGGAAAACTTATCTTCCACAACTTTGTATCACTGCTGTACTGCAATTTTCTGCCTCTGTACTCTAGCTGACCTATACGTATAATAGAAAACTTTCTCCTATATTTCTCATAGTCAAAAGTTGTCTTATCTTCAAGGAAGAAGAAAATAGGTTCATTACTCAGAGAAAGACAAGGAGATGTCATCCTATGGTAGGGTTTTTTGAGTGCTTTGTTTGAGTTTTGTAAGTGACCACTTACTGAACTGAAAATTGCAGGGGAAAAAAAAAGAAAGCACAGCAGCTTTTCCCATTACTATTTTGTTTCCTAATTAATCCTGCCCATTCAAGCTTTATCTGCTTTGTTCATGCGGAGTTTGCTTTTATAGCTTAAAAAAGAGTTGGGGGGAGGTGTGAACACCCTCCTCTGCTAATGCATTTTGATTGCTTTTCCCCCACTGCTGGAAGGCTTTTAGAAACACCACGGCTCTTAATTTTTCATGTGACACTGGTTTCCCACCGCTCTGGGTTGTTCAGCCTGGTAAACATTTTGCCTGAAGGATTGCATTTCCTTTGATGCACAAGGTGGCAAGCTGAAAAGTTCCAGCCACTGTTGATTGCATTGATGAAGACATAATTAAGACAGGCTAATTTGCGTGAGTGTGTGTGTTTTTAATAACTTCTGAATCAGCCTCGTGGAAGTGAATGCTTCCCAAGGCTAATCACTGCAAGCCAATCATGTCGTGGGCAAGTGCTTGGAGAGAAGGAATTCCCTGTGACAGGGGATAATGGCTTGGCTTTAGCTTGGCTGGGTGACTCGAAGTCAGCCTCTGTGGTAGCCAATTTTTGTGGACAATATTATCATGCTGCTCTGCTGCCTGTGGTCCCCACACAGCCAAAGGTTTTTTCGTCCTTGTTAATTTGTGAAGCTGACTGTCAAGTTTTGATGGTGTAATAATTGTGTTTTATTTGGAAAATGAGGAGCTGTGTGAGTGACTGTGTGTGGTCCTTCCTGCTGCAGCAGTTTCCTCCTGACCAGCACGTTTCTCTTCTAGAAAAAGCAGCTTTATCAGAATTCAGCTTTGCAGTATGTGGCAGTTGGGTGAAACTAGATTTTGAAAGAAAAATGGAGTATCTGAAGAGGATCAGCTTTTAGAGCTGCAACATTGTGGAGCAGACCTGATACTGGCATCAATTATTTTCTTTATTTTTCAGCTAAAATAAAGCAAAGTGTGTTTAAAAATGCCCATGAAATTAAGCTTTTCGAAGAATTACTATGGCTTGGAAGAGAAACTACACTCCAAGAGCATTTCTTCTGGAACGAAAATTCCAATTTTAGCTAATATTGGTGATACAGAAGAATAGTACCTATCTCTTTGATGTGCTATGCACTCACAAATGAATGCCTATAACACCTCAGAGTTGAATAGGTCCATGTAAGTGCTATTATTGTTTATTGCTATTTAGCATTAGTAGATTTAGGTCTCTCAGGAATCAGATTAAAGCAGAAATAGTGATATTCAGGCCTTCATGTTCCTATTTGTCTTTCAGTGGGTTTTATTTCATTACCTTTGAGACTACTTAGGGAATGATTTCTGACCCTCCCTGGGTAATTTTCTAATCTGTTAATGCTAAAATATCTTGGAGAGTCCAGATCTCAGGCTATTTTTCTTCCCCTAAATGTTTCTTGGAGCCATTTAAAAAGCCCTTGGAAAGTATAAAAACAAAATCCAGACAGTGTAAGTATGCATGACTTTATATTATATGGACCCTAATTCTGTGACAGACAAATCCCTCTTTGTATGCAGCATCATTCCCCCCTCTGCAGCCTTCCCTGGCTAAAGCTGTCAGGGCAAAGTGCATTTCAAAGCTGAAATGTCTCAGTGTCAGAACAGTGCTGGTCTGTCATTGCTCTTCAAAGTTTAATGTGGTATTTAGAGGTGAGATGGAAGAGATGCAGCAGCCCTGCAGCTGGCTCTGGTCTAAACAGCTCAGATCCTGAGGGCCCTTGTGATGGTGCCATCTCCAAGGTGCTGAATAAGAAATATCAGTGGCTCCAGGTGGAAGCCAGTGGTTTGTTTCAGAAGCTGGAGCTCCCCAGCTCCCAGCCAGATGAAAGCTGTGACACGTGCCTGTGCATCCTGGAGCTGCATCTCCCAGCTGCACTGCAGTCATTCCCTCAGGAGCTGGGGACTTCATCACTGCTCTGCTGGGGGAAAGCTGGCTGGAGGAAATTACTTTGCACAGCCTGAAAGCAGAGCTCTCTCTGATCTGATGGGGAAGAAATTGGTACAGATCTGTGCCCAGCTTTGGCATAATTGCATTTTCAGACTGTTCAAGCCTTCCTTCAGGTGTTGATCATATTGTTGCTCCATTGCCATCTAAATGGTGCAGCTGTAGAGACAACCCTCGAGCTGACTTGGAAAGGACACAGGCAGAGATGAAGTGTGGGAATGCCATTCATTAAATAATGCCCAACTCTAATTGTGTGTGTAACTCTTCTGCAAGGAGGCTGGAGCTGGCAGATGTGTCTGTGATGGGGAGGGCTCTGCTGGAAGGCCCTGTCAGGGTCAGGGACACCCTGCTGAACAGACACACGTTCCCTTTGCTCTGGGTGTAGCTGATGAGGCAGCAAGCAGGGGAGAGCTGTGTTTCCCCAGCCTGGCTGGATGCCTTTCAGCAGAAATGTCTCACTCTGTGAGTTAAAGGGACTTGACTAAGCACTGCTCTTTACACAATAGCTCTGGTAGGATTTCATAGGCATTTCCCTTTAGTGAACTCATTTTTCTCATCTCTGTTATGGCTGGAGCTTCTGAGCTGGGAGATTCCTTTAAGAATAACTTTGTCCTCTTGGTTGTGATCTTTAATGTTTGTGTCCACCTGAGTCCTGGTCCTCAGAAGGAAGTGAAAACACAGAGCAGCCAAACTGTAATTTCTTTGGGCGAGGCAGCAATGCTTCCAAGCCATAACTTTTCTGCTTTCAGTGATAAAGGTTCAGCTTCTGAGCTGGAATAGGAAGCAGAAATTTCCACTTGAAAATAAAGATATATACAGTTGTACTTGGTTTTCTCAAAAACCTTCTTATATCACCTTCTTCTAAAGTGCCAGCCTTTCTTCTAAAGGATAACTTGTTTACCTTAAGCTCCGTTTACTTTTCTGTTCTTTGAAATTCTCTTCCTTCCTATTCACTGCTGCTCTTGCCCAACTCCTGTCCTCTGTTAAATGTTCTAAGACAAAAAAAATCATGCTTCTCTTTGGTGGTGAACAAGGAAATCAAAATTTTCTAAATTATGATTGTATCCCTTCCTTCCCATAAGAAGATGTATTTCCTCCCACATTGAAGTCTACAGGCATGGTGGATTTGAATAAGAGGAAACCTATGGATAGTAGGAAGAGGGAGGAAGATCCTTGGTTAATTCCAATTGGAACCTTCCCCTATATCTTTCATGTTTTAAGCTTTGCTGAAATATGTCTTTGTATTAAATAGTTTGATAGGTAGAACATTAAAAATCCACTGTTCAAACTCCCTGAGCGGTATCACCCTCCTGTGCAGAGGAAAAGCAGTGCTGATGCTTCACACAGGCTGAATTTTCTCACTGCAAGGCACAGTCACAGGTGATAAATGATCCTGCAAAGCCTGAACTTTTGTGTATTATCTGCCACCAGCTTCTGGGTTCAAAGTTTCTCCAGCACATACACTTCTTCCTTTACCTGCAAAACAAGTTTGGGTTTTTTTGTGGAGCTACTTGTTCTTTCAAGCAGTGTCTTCTCATGCCCTTTCCCTCTGGCTTAAGGAGCCAATTTGAAACACGGGACTGTGACCTTGCACAGTGCAGAAAGCAATAGTTCCTGTCCAGCAGGAAATGTCATGTGTGTGACTGGCTTTGCACTGTGTTCCTCACCTTCTCCACTGTTGGGATGCTGCAACAGCCTCCCAGGATGTATGATTCTAAGAGGTTGAATATTACAAAAATGAAGTAAATAGCATCAGAGTACGTGTAACTCTAAACTGCACAACAGTCGAGACTGTAAAGTGTTAGAGGGTGATTGTAACATGATAAATTGGCTTAGTGATAAATCACAAGGCTAAATGCTGATTGTGAACAGGGGGCATTTTATCAAAGCTAATCATTGCTAAGGATAACTCAGAGGCCCTTTTAATAAATGTGTGTGATGTGAAGCCATGTGTTAAGTGGTGGTGACAGGAGGCTGGGATCCTGGCAGGTGTGACTGGGAATTTTGTAGATGCAGCACAGCACAAGGAGCACCCCAGAACTGAGCAGCTGTGTCTGCTTTTGAGCAGGGTAATCTGGTGACACATTTATTACTCCCTGAACAGCTCAGGGGTGGTGATGGTGGGTTCCCCTTCAGAGGTTGATGTCCTGGTGTCATACTGAGTAAACTTTGCTGGAACAGGCTCTTGCCAGATGCCTGTGCCTCCCTCTCTCTGCCTGGCCTGCTGACACAATGCAAATGAGCCTCTCCTGTCCATAGGGATGATGAACTCTCCTTTTACCTTGACCAGCTGGACACGTGCAAAGTAAATCTTGCCAGTATTAACAAGGTCTTTAAGGGTGTGAGTCCCAGCTAACTCTTACAATCTGTCATTGCACCTTTAAATCTTCATCAGAACTGGAGCACTGAGTCTTCCCAGGACTTTATTAATTGCATTTCATGCTACTGGGGAGGTGTGTGGTTTGTGTCTTGCATAGCAATTGCAGGCACAGCCACTGAAGATTTTAGTACTCCTTGTTTAATTCCTCCAAAACTGCCATTGCTCTTGAAACTTTTAATAACCACCAGCTTACCTTTCGTGAATCGGTGACTGGAAGGAGAAAACAGAAGTGGAATAGCTTTTCAGCTAATGCAAGTCACCTATGTTTTTGGCTGACTCTATCAAACTATGTTTCTTTCTTTAACCTTTGGATGATTTTCTTTGCCAAGGGACTGCCTGGCACCGTGGTGGCCTTAGGTTCATAAAACAAAGCGAGCATAACTTATGCATCTGAAAACTGTCATCTTTAATCTCGATTTCCAGAGTGCATTGCTGACCGAACAGCAATTTTAAAAGCTTTATTCCCCCTTTTTCTGTCAAAGAGGTCTAGTCAGAAAATAGTGGAGAACAAAACCATTTTTCAGCCCGGATGAAGTGCATAAAAATTATAAATTGATTTTTATAGTGCTTGTTGAACTTGCTTGCTCAATAATAAATTATTCCAGTTATAATGTAACCAATGCATTCTTTGTAACTACCTACTCTGTGAACAGTGACAGTCTACAACTTGTATTAATATAAACCATATTGAGCAAGCAGCAGATCATCTGCAGTGTTTCAATGCAACATCAGCACTGAAATCATGATAAAATACTTCAGGGTGCCAGGCTAGGCTGTGACAGGGAGCTGGTAATTCGGTCTGGTTTTCAGGAATGCTCTTCAGGACCTACAATGGAGTTAATAGGAAAAAAAAAAGGGGTTCACTGGCAATAAAGGGCTGAGTGACACTTTATTTGTCTGTTCAAATCAAGTATCAGATGCCAATTAAAAGGGTCTCCTGCAGTCACTAATTAAGCAGCACTGAGGGATTGATTAGCCATTTACCAATGACTGTCAGTACAAATGCATTTGTTCTATTATCCCAGCATTTACTTCAGGGAATCGACCAGTTTCTGTTAATGAGTCTCAGCATGTTCACGTGATGAGCACAGGACTCTGGCATTTAATTTGTTTTAATATAGAAACCATTAATTTTATTGACTGGCCTAAGCTCTCCAGTCATGGATATGCTTTCTATTGCTTCAGAGGAGTTTGTCTTCAAAAATGACTCTCCAAAAGGAGAGGAACCATCTCAGGAAATGGCTAAGGGTCAAATTATTATGAGTTCCGCTGGCATGCTCCAACACTCTGGACTTCCTGCTGCATTTCTGGGGCAGAAAGGTGAAGATACAAATGAGGAAACTGGTGGTGAAAAACATGGCTTTGAAAGGTCCAAGCTGGAGATCAATGGGGCTTTTTTTGTACATCTGCAGTATTCCTCCAGCCTAAATTTCTGTAGCAGGATTCTGGGCAGCTGGCCTTGCCCTGGCCTTGGCAGGGAAATCCTGAGAATGCCAAAGACTTTTTGGATTTCAGTGCCTCCATTTCCTTCACAAATGTTTAGATAATAACTACATTTTGAAACAGAAAAATACTTTCCCCACTGTTTATCAGAAAAGTCACCCTTTCATTTTTGTTCAATTTGAAGAAGACACTTGGTGTCATAATTTCCCACATCATGGCAATATTTGGCCAATATTCCTGCCTCACCCTGTTAAGTTTTTCTGATAGAGCTCCAAATGCAGCTTCTGCAGGAGATACTGGGGCTCTGAGAGACTCACCTGTGAACCCTTCCATGTCTGTGCTCAGAGCTGGTGAGCAAGGAAATCTCTTGGGAAATAGATCTGAGAGACCAGCTGCAGCCCATGGCTTTCAAAGGCAGATTTAGTCCTGCTGTGACAGGGTTGGTGGCTTTGCTTCTGTACCTTCTTTTCCCTGACTTCACTGGGAGAATTGATGCATCTTGGAAAGGGAAGGAGTTCAACATAGGTGGAATTTACTGCCTTTATTTTCAGAATTCAAAGTCTGTTTGATATTAAAATGCAAATAAGCAAGAAAACAAAAATCTCCTCAGAAACCACAATGCCTTATTCAAGATGCTGCTATTTGATGCCTATTCCAGACTTCATGCCAGTTTTAGTCTTATATGAAAGTCTTTCCTAGTTCTGATTTAATGATTGGGGAAATTAGATTTGGAATGAAAGATAGTAGGAGGAAATATTTCTTAAATTTGATAGTTGAAAGAAATAGCCTTAATCTCCCTTGTTATTAGTACTAAAGGAGCTTTCAGAGAATAATAAAGCTATTGCACTAAGCTCCTTAATTCTTTCCTTTAGTCATTTCTTCTCCTTATTTTCATTTGCTTTTTTTTACTCTTATGATATTAATTTTTTCATTCTGTTTTCCTCTGCAGTTTTCATCTTCATTCAAAATTCTGAATTTAGTACTCTTCTCCCCCACTTCTCCCTATCTCTCTTAAAAATCTCATTATTTTTTTTCCCTGTTTTCTCCCTCCTCCCTTTATTTTGCTTCATGTTTTCCACTAGAGCTCAGTCCTCTGCTGTCAAGCCTGTTTCTGTCAGCGTGGTCACGGTGGGTGATCCATGGTGGGCTGTAGGATGGCTGTGCCTGTTTTTCTGAGAGCTCCCTGCTTGCCTGCTATTGCCAGGGATGTTCTGCCTGCACACACCACTCTGCTGTGGCTGTGTGGCAAGAAATGTGCCAGGCACTGGTGTGTAGGGATATTGCTGGTGAGTATTTTTGCTTGTTCGACTTGGTTTTGCATTGTTCTCCTCCTTTGCATTGGCAGAAGCTCAGTGCAGTCACTTTATTGTTGGCTTTGTATGTTAAAAAGCTGCTGCCAGGGCAGTTGTGGAGAAAGAGGTCACCCAGATGGCTCATTAGAACCAGAAAGTCAGGGGAGGCAGGCAAATTGAGACTCGTCTGATATGATAATCCTGCTATTGTGACTAAAAGAATTATAATAAGTATAATCCTTGTGTAATAAGAGTGATAATCCTTGTGATATTTGCAATGGAAATGGTTATGTGTATGAATAACTTTCATTCAAAAACAAAGTTGTGCCTAATCAATCATCAGGTGGTTATTTTCATGGCACAGCTATGCCACCACCTCTGTGCCTTGTGGCCCCTTCCTCATTTATCAGTTTCAGTCATAGCTGTTGGACATCATTAAGTGGACTTGATATGCAAATTGAGCTGAGTATAATGGTCTACAAAGGAAAGATTTGGATTAAATATAAGACACAGTCCTAATACTAGGATTTGGTGGCCCTAAATGCATATAGTATCTGAAATTAATCTCACTATTACAGCACTTTTGTTCACATTGCATAATGGAGTAAAATGTTTTAACAAATTCTTTTTGATGACTGTGATTCTCTAGAGTCATAGAAACTTTACTTGCAGTTATGAAAATATAAAGGATAACAATAATTCCCCAAATCTGACAAACAGCCAGCCTCAGTGTTTGATGCTGAAATCCAGACTGCTGATTTGGCTCCTGGAACCATCTTTATCTCGTGTCTCTCCCTCACCCTTGGGATGTCACTGTCCTGACCAAATGGCCTGATTGTCCTGGGGACCTTTGCAGTGGGACATTGCTGAAATGCCAAGTGGCAGCTGCTGCTCATGGAGTGGCCAAACTCACCTGAGCTGTAAAGACTGTTGGAAAATGCAATCTGAGGTGGCCAGACTTTCTGAGCTGACCATCTGCTTTACAGTAGGTGTTCCTACTCCTCACCAAACATAATTGCTCCTGTGATTGTTAGTAAAGGGGGGGCTATTTCTTGTAAACTTAGTGGTGATATTTTCTGAACTATAAATATCAGTCCCTCCTCAGATATCCACTGGCTCCCATTTATCAAAGTGCCAGCCAGCCAATGGGTGATAAAATTAGCTACAATCAATACTCCATTCAAAGTAATATAATTAAGTCCACAAGTTTGTGTTTAATTTCATCTTGCAGAGGACTTTGTTTCAGAAGGACCTGATTTTTGCAATAGCCAGGGAAGATGAGCACAGATCACTTTACAGTTCTTGTTGGACAACTGCACTTACCAGGAAAAAATATTAGGGAAAGTAAGGCTGGTATGTCTGTTGCAGGGAGACAGGTATCAGCTACCACAAATTTCAGGGCAAAATAGCAAAAGTTTTATAATAAACTTTTTATTTTCTTTTTGAGGACTCCAGATTATGATGGATGCTGAGACAAACCACTTTCATGTGGTCTCTGATGCATATCAAATTTAGTGTGGCAGAATGCATGTTGGTATTTATAACTGGAATTATCACTTAGAGGTGCATATAGCATACCAATTAATCTTACTACCAGTTGAGTGATGAGCTTGGGCAAGTGTCTAAATTTTGAATATTTGAAATAGGGTAAGGATATTAGTAGGAGTAATTGTTTGGGAGTTACACTGGCTGTAAGCAAAAGAATTTTCCAGGGTTTGAGTCTACCTCTGTCTATCTGATAGTTATATATTTTCATCTGCTTTAGTGGTGATTTTCCCTGATAGCTGTCCTTGGATCACTGAGATGTTTGTGCATCACCACTGGTTCATTGCCAGAAAGTGCTGCTAACTTTCAAAAACTTGATGTGGGGCATTATACCCTTGGTCTTGGGGTTTGCATCATTAAGATGTGCTTGAACAAGGTCTTGAATAAGAGAACAGGATGCTAGTAGCAGTAGTACTGATTTTTTAAGATGCCATCCTGCTCCTTGTGTTCTCTCCCAACTTTGTGCATAGGAGCCCTTCATCCTGCAGCATTCCTGGGGCTCCTGCAGCATTCCTGTGGCTCCTGCAGCATTCCTGTGGCTCCTGCAGCATTCCTGGGGCTCCTGCAGCATTCCTGGGGCTCCTGCAGCATTCCTGGGGCTCCTGCAGCATTCCTGGGGCTCCTGCAGCATTCCTGGGGCTCCTGCAGCATTCCTGGGGCTCCTGCAGCATTCCTGGGGCTCCTGCAGTGGTCAGGCTCTGGAGCTGCCTTGTCACTGTCCCCCACTGCTGTAATGCTGCCATGCAATGTCAATGACACCATAAATCAAGTCTGCTCTGAAAACAGGTACTTGTGGAAAGCTGAGCATCCTAGAAGTTCTGCACAGGGCACAACCCAGGCACCAGGCTGATCATCTCTTTCCAAGCTGATCCAAGCAAGATGTTTCCTTTTGTAAACTGGGGGTTGCTGCCGGCAGAAAGTTCTGTGCAGAGATAATTCTTTGAGGGATTTGTTCTGTTTCTGTTGGATCTGTTACTTTGCCTGGAAAATGCTTTCCTTTTGGCTCTTGGATTGGGGTCCTGATGTGGATGTGGGTCGAGGTGTCATTGTCCTGGGTGGAAGAGGGATTGACAGGAGTTGCAAAAGGGAGTGCTGAGAGTTTGAGCAGAAGGGTTTTGGCAGCTCCTGCTTGCAGCAAATCCAGAGTGCATGATAACACTGACAAAGGAAATGTCAGGAGTCAGTGCCACATTAAAGAAAGCCTGAACTGATCTTTAATTTTAGGCTGTGAGAGACTCTTTTATAGTGGTGGGTGTACATGTGCATGCACACTGTGTGCTGCTGTGTGTATAAATAAAAACTGGCCTCTGACTCTTGTAATCACTTCCTACTGGAAAAAAATGTCATGTTCTTACATGGATTTTTGGTCAATTCAGAAGAAGTTGTGTCTTAGCAGGTTTCCAATCAATTAGTCCTGGGAATATGTCTCTGACTGTGCTGCCTTTAGGCACTCTGTGTAAAAGGCAACTACCCCAGGAGCTTTAGCTGTGCCCAGCAGGAGAGCAGTATTTTATGAGCTCCCTTGCATGCTTTTGTCTGAGAAATGATCATGTTTGCATTATAGGTCACTTGGAAATGTTTTCTTCTGAGCAAGTTTTTTCTGTTCAAGCTATCATCTAACCCAGAGCCCAGCCATGCAGCTGCCTCTTGGGTAAACCCTCTGACAGCACAATTCTTGTCAAAATGTTTCACGTGTTCATCTAGGTTAGAATAACCAGAGCTGCTGATGTGTGCTGCCATCAACAACTGCATTGGCCTGGGCACATCAGTGCCTAGAGTGGTTAATTAAAAAAAATGAGCTGATCTCTGCTCGCCCTGAGCCAGGTTAAATTGTAAGGAAACTTGAAAACAGCAAGGCCTCTCGCTGGATGGCTCCTGACAGTCAAGAAGCAGATGCTGGGGGTAACTTTTGAATTCCCTGTGCAGTTGGAAATGCAGTCATCTCAGGATGACAGAGACAACAGGACTGGAATTAAGAGCCCTGTTTGTGTCAAGCTTTGTAGAGATGTGCTGTGGCTAAGGCTGCCAGTAGCCTTGAAATGGTATCTTCCTTTAGGGGTCCCTGATGGCAGCAGCTGTTCCTGTTGAAATGTACATCAGATTTGGGAGGTATATATTCCATGCTTTGGAGGTGTTTTTAGTGAGAACTATCATTCATAATTGAGGTAGTGCTTGCTTCCTGGGCCTTTGCTTTGTCAGGCGTGGCTTTGCTGTGCAGAAATACTTTAAATATATTTAACTCCATGCTCTGCATCTCAGCTTCAAGGATTTGCCTGTAGCTCAGAGCTACAAATCCCTTCATCTCCTGTGTCAGGAGTGGTTCCTTTGCTCTGCAAAGAGAAATGAAGGGTGCAGATTGCTGTGACGACAGCCATGACCTGTGCTTCAGCTGCCTCACTTGCTGGACAAGAGAGCACAAGGCTCTTCTGGTCTCTGATGTGTGTAGGCATCTGAAGCCCACACATATCAGTGTGTAGGCTTGTGGTGTCTTGTCCTGCAAGTGAGTTATGCTCTCAGGTGTGTTGTGTGCTGCCATGAGTCTCTCAGAGACGGAAACTGTGAAGATCCAAATGACCGTGCAGCTCGGTACAAACGTCACAAAGGTGGATTAATGGCTAAGTGTTCCTTGGCTGTAGCTGAATCATGGAAGGTGGCCATTATCCAATGGAAGGTGGAACTCACAAGTTCCCTGAGAGCTTGTTTCTCCAGAATGTGCCTTTCTGAATGCCACTGGAAAGATGACGATGACAGCTCCATGTAGAACACTGCAAGTGGCAAAGTATTCAACAAATTAGCTCATCGTCTTGGAAATCAATATAATTTAAGATGTGTGTTCCAAACAGTGGCAGCACTAATTTGAAAGTGTTCCCTGATTCAGCAGCTGAATGGAAATACCCTTTAGAGAACAGGATGCTTCCTACTGTTCAGCCCACGCCTTTCTCTTTTTTGGAAGTAATTCATGTTCCTTCACAGCTGGCGAAGGCAATGAGCTCCTCTGTGTCTATGAATTCCTGAGGCAGGAGGAGAAATACTGAGATAAAGAATCAGCAGAAGTGTGACTGTGATAGAAGTCTGCCAAATAAGTTGAGCAACCAGCTTAGCTTTGGTGTTGGATTTGCTTCTTCTTGGGGACAATATGGTTGAATGTGGGGTTTGGGCCTTAGAGGCATTGACTGGATTTAGACAATGATTGGATTTAGGACTGGGAAGAGCTGTTGGATAGGAATTATAGTTTGGGTAAAGGATAGAAAGTGCCAAACCCAGACACTCCTATTGGTGACTGGTGTAGTGCCTGATGGTCTGAGGTGGCAGGGGCTGACAGCTTTGTCTGGGCAGGTTTTGACCTGGGACTATGAGGTTTTGCTGTCATGAGCCTGGGGCTTGGCCTAACAGGACAATGGGGACTGCAAGGTGGGTAGAAATCAATGCTGCCTTGTCCTAGGACTGGTTTGAGGCAGGGGTTTGGGACACAATGCTGGATGGAAACTATGTATGTGTGAGAGGCATCTAGCCTGGCAGTCTGTATTTCCTTTAAACTGTATTTCTTCTTTAAACTGAAGAACTCACTGAGTTTTGAAGGAGCATTTAGGATAAGCTGGGCTAGTTGATGCCTGCTGGTGTTTTCTTGTACTAAATATGGGCCAGAAAATATGTGTGTCTTTGTTCAAACTAATCACCCATGTAGAAATCAGTGAAACAATTTTTTCCCAAGTGCTACAGTAATTCAGCTCTCTTGAGCAAAAAGAGTGATCAGTCACAGAGCAGCCTCTCTGTGTCACAGTGAGCTTTATTTAAACAGACTGACTTGCTTTTTACCCTAAGCTGTGTTTGTGGGCATGGCTTGTGTTTCTTCCCTTCCAGGCCGATGGGCACTGCTCCCGCCTGTTGGGTGCAATCCTGCTTCACCACATCAAGCTTTATGGCCCACTCATAAAAGCAGATTTTACAGTAGCAGAAGCCTAAATGCTGCAGTATTATTGCAAAGCAATCCATGCCTCAGAGTTCCTGCTTCCACAGCCTTGCAGGAAGCTTGGCTAGACACCAACCTGACAAATGTCCCGGGGCAAACACAGCACTGGAACAAAACCAGCACATTCTGTAGGGAGCAACAAAAAAGTCATGTCAAGGGGAGCACAGGACTGCCAGCACCTGGCTCCCTCCACACCTTCCTGCTTTGGACCAGCTCAGCCCATGGTTATATTTTCTGACCTGCCTAGGGTTAGTTTTATGCCTAGGATTAGTTTTATGCCTAGGGTTAGTGCTGTGCCTAGGCTTAGTGCTGTGCCTAGGGTTAGTTTTATGCCTAGGGTTAGTGCTGTGCCTAGGCTTAGTGCTGTGCCTGGGGTTAGTGCTGTGCCCAGGGTTAGTGCTGTGCCTAGGGTTAGTGCTGTGCCTGGGGTCAGTGCTGTGCCTAGAGTTAGTGCTGTGCCTAGGGTTAGTGCTGTGCCTAGGGTTAGTGCTGTGCCTGGGGTCAGTGCTGTGCCTAGGCTTAGTGCTGTGCCTAGGGTTAGTTTTATGCCTAGGGTTAGTGCTGTGCCCAGGGTTAGTGCTGTGCCCAGGGTTAGTGCTGTGCCCAGGGTTAGTGCTGTGCCCAGGGTTAGTGCTGTGCCCAGGGTCAGCGCTGTGCCTGGGGTTAGTTTTATGCCTAGGGTTAGTGCTGTGCCCAGGGTTAGTGCTGTGCCTAGGGTTAGTGCTGTGCCTAGGGTTGGTGTTCTGAGAACCACAAAGCCCTGAGCTCCAGGCTCGCTGCAACTTCCAAAGTCATGACAGTGGGAACACAGGATTGCCATGTTGTTGCTGAACAAACAAGAACAAACCTATGCCTTCAGCAGGGAGAAAAGACTATTCCTACCTCTTGTTTACAACCTTTTGTACTACTGCCACACAAGTCCACAGATATTTTATCTCCTGTCACTCTAGGGGAGATAAAATGTTCTTTATTTTCCAGAAAAAAATCCCTCCACCCCCAAATTCTCATCATGGGATATGAATGTCTTCATCTCTTATTCTTTGAGAGAATCATTTGGGAAGTCACTACTTTAGTCCTACTCCAAGCAATAAAAGTTCTGTCGAGTCTTTGATAAGCTGTGTCTACAGAATTTCACTGCAGAGTTTTGTTTCTTGATTTCCCTGTGCCGTTCTGCTGTGTCCTGGCTGTGCTTAGAGGATCTGTTTGTTCTTAGCAAGACTGCCCCAGGCGTTATTTCCCAAATTGTTCCAGCACAGCCTCTGAAAATCTGGCAGAGGAAAAGCTAAAATCTCTGAGAGAGGTTTGGTAGCAAAGGGCAGGTACCTGGCCAGCGAGGGTTTCTCTGGAATGTTTCTTCGTTTCTCTGGAATGTTTCCTTGTTTCCCTGGCAGGGTTCACCTCTGTGGCTGATGACAGCACAGTCCCCAAAAGCTGTCCCACAGTTTGGAGCTGCTGCACTTTGAATGCAGAAATCTGGCAGCTGGTCCCAGACTTGAGGGCCTAGCAGTTGGGAACTAACTCCTTGCCAGCTCAACAGTGCAGTCCTTTGAATTGTTTTGGATATAAAAAAAAAAGCTTAAACAAGATTCATCTGCTGATGGTTTTTCTCCTTTTAGGCTCTCCAAAAGCCAAGGACTTTGAGGGCATTTGGGGAGTGCTTTCCTAACCATCACCACTCAGTTTGTTTTGCAGCTCTTTGACACACACTGTTTCTTTAAACAGTTCAGTATCATTCAGAAGGATTGTGTGCAGTGAATGAATTTCATTTTGGATGCTCCCTTGACAGAGACTAAAGTCTGTGTGAGCCCAGATGAGGTGTTAACAATGGTTTGCAAAAGAAAGTGTCCTTAACATAGTGATGGACTCTCCTAATATGCCATTATATTCCTCATGCATTTTGCTGATACTGTTTCCTAGTTGGTCCTGAACGCTGGTAACTTGTTTTGTAGTACCTGAATATTAAAAATGCATCAAGCAGTTTGCCTTTTCACAGTGCCTGGTGTCTGTGGATGCCTTTTGAACCAAGCACATTGTCCAGACAGCAAAGAGCGTGGCAGGCTGTGAAAACAAACCTGTTCTGAGTTCAAAGGGAAGTTCTCTCCATTTTACCCAGGGCATGTGAATCAGCACTAAACCTGGCTGAGTTTTCTTAGTATCCATCTAATTATTGCTATAAAACATTGATATATCTCTATTGATCTCCACAGTACTCTACCAGTGCATCTAAATCACCTGCTAGAGAAGGAAAATATTTATGTATTTATTGATTTATTTGTAATTGGTGAGCAGCCCATGAAACCCAGTGTAAGATCCAACTGCACCCCTGTCTCAGTCACATCCCTCTGGCTTTGGCCTGGCTCTGTAAGACAAAAGCCAGGTACAGGGCAAGGGCTCTTAGAAGCCAGCAAAGGGTTTTTCCCACTAGAAAACCACCTTCCACAAATGTCCTGCATTTGGGAAATGAAGGATTAACAAGGACAAGTGAAAGCTTGCAGAGCAGGTGAGGCAGCATCCTGCCTTGCTTTGGTGGCCGAAGGGAGCATCCTCACCCTGAGCCTCCTCCAGCTCAGGGCAGTGGGAGCCCTGGCTGTGCAGCTCTGTGCACACCTCCCTTGGGAAAACAGCTGGAATTCCTCAGGCAGCTGTGCTCGAGGCTGACAGGTCTTCTTTTCCTCTTCACACTGGAAATCTGCAGTAAAAATGAAGTCTTGTGAAGCTCTTTTGCAGGCAGCCTGGGCTTCCCCAGCGTGTGGAGGCACAGAATGGGAGCTGCCTGAACCAGATGAGGCAGCAGGAGCCCCAAGAGCAGGAAAAGCCATTTAAAGCTCCTCTGCTTGTATCTCTCACTGCTGAACTTGCTGTGGGGGTAGATGTTAATTTAATGAGTACTCATTAAATTATCTTCCACTAGCTCAGATAGGTCCCAGCAGGTTCCTTGAACATGACACAGGATTTTGTTTTGTATTGTTTGGGATTAATTGGTTTTTCTGAGGGACAGTTATAGTCCTAGATGAGGAAGGTATGAAAATAACATTGTACAAAACTTTGTGGGGAGAACTCATGCTTAACTCTACCTATGATCATGCTATTTTTTAGGGTAATATTTAAAATATAATTCAGCTTTCAATGTTTTCTCCCCAACATTCTAACTGAATTTTTTTTTGAGATGTTAGAAACAATAGCTTCAAACAAAGAAAAATATTGTAAAGAAAAAACAGTATATATGGCTTAAATTAATTTAATGGAAATCAAAAAGTTTTTACAGGGGCTTGCAAAATGGGGAAAAAACCAAACGCATTTGTCTTAGGATCCCTCATAGTATTCAGGTTTCTCACAGATCCAGAAGATGAGTTGTTCACATCAGTCAGTGTGAGCTGGAGAAATGAACTCCACCTGGGATGCACAGTTATAGGTGAGGTGTGACACCTCTAGCAGCAGCAAATAAAACAAAAAAAATAGGCCTGGAAAAAAAAATAGTGCCTGGAACCGTAGAAAAGGAGAAAAAGCGAGAGATTTGAAACTAAGAAACTGCCTATGAGTGGTCACAGATGATATTTTCCAAGGCTGCTCCTAGAGACAAATAACTGACAGATTATTGGAGAACAATAATTAGAGATAACTGGGGACTAATTAGCAGCAGGGATCACTGTCCAAGATGGTGAATGAAGCAGTCTGGGCAGTAGGACACTCACCATGTGCAGGGCTCACAGGGCTGCACTCCGAGGGTCCCTCCAGGGACACCTGCAGCTCCTCTCTCTGCACAATCCCTTCCCTCGTGCCAGGGGAAGTGCCCATGGCTTGTGCAGGAATGGACAAGCCCTCTAAGCACCCATGAGGTTCTTTTCCAGCTGGTGTGGCTGATTTCACTTCTTCCCTTCCTGGATGTGTGATATGCTCCGGGCTCCAAACCCTCCTGTGTTACAGGAGAGGAGCAGAACACCCTGCAGCCTCCAGTGCTGCTCACTGGTGCTGCTGGATTCTGTATCACTGCACAAGAGAGCTCACACCAGGCACAGAGTCAACGAGCAGGATGTTCAACAGCTAATTTTATGTCAAAAAAAAGAGAATTTTTTTTCTTTTTTTCTCCCCCTCTTATTTGGGCTTATCAGCCTGAGTCAGGCCTGGAGAATGAACACTGTGTTACATGGGTTTACATATAAATTAGCTCCCATTTTCTCACAGGCAGCCTGGGCATTTTCTGCTAGTTTAGCAGAATTTTCCAGTGGTTGGGGTTTTGAAGGTCCATCCAGGCAGCCTCTGCAATAAGAATAGTTGCTGATGTTAGAATTCAGTTTTTATTGGGGATGAGGTCTGGCAGTTTTTTAACAGCTGAGCTGCTGGGCAGGTCAAACCCAAGTCACCAGTAGCTAAACTTACTCAATACTCCATAATATGTTTATTTTAAGAAAATATGGAAACAGTTTCAGCTCCCTTTGATAAATAAATAACATGCTGGGCCTGCAAATTGTATTTTAAAGGAAACTTTAGGTTAGTATTTCCATGCTTCTGAAACAGGCACCCAAAGCGGGCTTCAGCTAGTGAAGTGTGGGGAGGAGCACCTTGAATCATTGGCCTATAGTGATGAATTTTGGATGAACTGAGGTTTCCAATGGCCTCAGCAACTGAAGATATTTACTTGAAAGCCTTTCAGTAAGGAAGGACTGCAATGAACTTATTCTGTGAATGTGGACGTTCCATATTGTGGATGATTCCTGAAGTGCCTAATCTTGGGATAGAAAGTAAAGCAATGACAGAGGCAAAACTGCCTCCAAGGGCCATTGCTCAGCACTCTGAACTCCCTGTGGGTATCAGCAGCTTATTTTACTGAGATTGATGCCAGAGGTGTCCAAGAATAACAGAACAGATGCAGCTGGGCAAATGGGGAGCTGTGCTGAGAGAGGGCAAAGCAAGACCTTGGGGGGATGTTTGGTGGATCCCAGGCTGGGAGGAGAAATCACTGTTTCCTTTCCAAGGTCATCTCTGCAAAGGGGCGAGGAGACCTCCAGAAATGAGCCAAGAATGGGTTTTATTACAGGTCTTAAATTTTCCAAGTACAAACTCTGTGTGTGCATGTGTGCTTACTCTTTAAGGGTGTGTATAGTACTAACCATGGTAAACCTGTGGTTTCTGGTCAATTTAATGATGCAGTAAAACGTGGTTTATGGCTGACTTTCTCTTTGTTAATGCATGCAGGAGCCTGGGGTGAGTTTTGGGGTCTTTTCAATCTGTAAGAAAACCAGACAGTGGCTGCTCCTGATTTTGTGGTTGAGAAGTTCCTGGTGCCTGCTTTTCTTTATTTGAGGGGTTCTTTTAGTGGAGCCCTCAGTGCCTTTCCCAGGTGCAGGGAGGAGGCTGATTTGTTAGTTTGGTTTATCATCAGATGTGTCCATATAAACACTCGTTTTGTTATCTGCTTCCAACACTTCACAGAATGGAACTGGGATCTGCAAAAATTCAAGGGGATCTGATTCAAGCTGATGAATTATTGTAGGAATTTAGTGCAGTGTTGTTAAAAGAAATGAATAAAACATTAGTGGTGAACTCTTAACTTGTGGACACAGAACAGTTCTCAAAAATACAGATTGTTTTCATACTTCAATACTTTCTCCATTATGAAGTAATTAACTCTCATCTGTTGTCTTTTAAGAACAGAAGCTTTTGTTTCAAACGTGGCATCTTCCTCTCTTCCCAAATATCTATTTGCAGTTTCTTAGTCTTTACTGTTTCGGATGAAAGATTCTTGTTCTTCTTTGTGTCACAGGAACAAGAGCTGAATGTTGATGTTTTCAATTTCCTAGAGCACAAGTATTGTTTAAGATTGAGTTCTTAATATCTTTTTTCCCCAGTAAAATCAGTATTTATTTCTTTGCTAAGAAGCAATTGCAAAAATATGGGAATGTCTGCATCTTCATGAGGTGACATAGATTTTAGCAAATTATTTTATTTACTTCAAATGGTGATTTCCCCTAATCACCCCAGTGAACCTAGATTAGCAGTGTGATATGCATTGCAGAGTTTGACAGCTGTTGTGTGTCATAACTGAAAATTCTTGACTTTGCCATCTTATTTCAACATCTTTCTCTTCCACTGCCTGCTCTTTGAACCAGCCCACAGAAATCAAAATCCAAGTGCAAAAGGGGCTGTAATTCAACCCATGCTCGAAGAAACAAAAAACTGATTGGTACTTTGATGGAAATGAAATACAATTTACCTTTCTTAATACAACAGCAACAACAAAAATCCAATGACAGAATTAATTTAGTTCTAAGATTTGTGTTGAATTGGAAAATTGCCTTGAGTGTTGGCGGACATAAAAGCCTGATGTACCACTTCCTAATTTAAAACTTATTTATTTGCGCTCTCCTAGTTTGATATTATGAATATTATTATCCAAAAAAAGAATGATTTTACAAAAAATTTTAATGATGACAGCGATTTAAAATTTGTGTTGTAACCTAAGCAGCAAGTCAGCAGACCTTTGAGTAGCTTCTGGTGATCCTTGTATCAGAACAGCATTCCAGAATTCTTTGGGTTGTTTAGTTTTCAGGCCCTCTTTTCACCAGGGCACAAGGTAAATTGTGGAATTCAGGCACATTAATTAAAATCCATTGCTGCTGATTCATTACATCCCATATTTTTTCCAAATGTAGCCTGTTGTTTTTTCCTACTCAGGCTGAAAAACCCCTTTCTTGTCCTGTTCTTTACATTTCTCAACTACATGTAACTTTGGTTTCAGAAAGAGACAACTTCTTCAGGAAAATTTAACAGCTATCTTGACAAGGCAGAACAGTAATCTTTGAAAAGCTGTTGCAAAGGATTTGTCAAACACACATGTAGGTGTGTGGTTTAACCTCCAGGCCATGTTGCTGTGAATTTTCTGTTTTGTCATGGATTTTTTTTTGGTCATGGCTTTTTTTTTTTTTTTTTTTTTTTTTTCCTTGAGCTGTACACTTAAACAACAGACAGAGCTTAGGCTGAAATGATTCAGAGCTGGGATTTGAACTCACCTCTGCCACCTCCCAGGACAGTGATTCCCATCCTAGATTATGGAATTATTTGCTCTATTTTTTGGGTTATTTGGTTGAGGGTTTGGGAGTTTTGTCCCCTTCTCAATAAGAAATTAAAACAAGCATAAATCTCAAAATTGACAGAATGAAAATTTTTATTTCTGCCTGTGTCTTGTATATAATGTTCATTCTTGGAGATGAATCAGTGCATAATATCCATTTTGACAGACTGAACAAGCCTTTGGTTTAGGTGCTGTCTATGTTATCCTAATTTTCACTTTTATTCTTTCAATCAAACCCCCCACCCCCCATTTATTAGCACAAAGCTCTATGGGAAGTACAGAACTCCTACTGTAAACTCTGCTTCTTTCTTTTTTTTCCCCTCTGCTTTTTTTTTAATGCCAAAAAGCTTCAGAAAGACACTTGAAATCCACAGGGGAAAGAGAAATTAGACTCCAGCTGACATGACTGAATTTTAAACTGCTAAATATTTTATGGTTAGATTAGATAATGTGAGGTTCCACTAAGCACAGCATCAGGCTGTTGGAGGCTTTTGCTTTTAACTCAATCTCTGCTTCAGAATCTTGATCAAAACTGCTGCAGGATATCCCTGCAAAGTTAAGAGAATTTTGACCTTTCCTGGCGTTTCTTGTAAGTGATCTCAGCTTCATGCCTTGCTGATTAGGGTTCACCTTATTCTCCAGGAGCAGCAGAAAAAAACCCAAAGTGCTTCCTTGGACTGGTTCTTTCTGGCTTCAGCTGATCAAGGTGGAGGGGCTGTTCTCTGTCACTTCTGAAAAGGGCTGCAGATGGCAAATCCTGCAGTTCTCCTCTCCCGAATGATGTGGCAATTCTTCATCATAATTCTTCCTCTGACCCCTCTCACAGTCCTGCTTGGAACTTGGTCCTGGACTGGGAATTCTGCTGGGTATTTGTAATTTTTTTCTTTTTAGAGAAAGGTGGGATAATCCAGGACTAGCATGGTGAGCTAGCTGATCCAATGCAAGTAATTACATATTTCATATTTCTGAAAAGATGTATTTAATTGACTGAAGGCAGCACAGCTGAAAACACACTCCACTTACTTCAATCTTTTAAATATGGTCAGAAATGTCTGAGAGTCTCAAGTGCAGTCAGACAATGCTGAGACACATCCTGGAGCACTATACTGTGAATTCTTTTGGACAGAAAGACGTGAGGGCAATCACCAGGCTGGTGTGGGCCAGCGAACCGAGGGTAATTCTATTCCACTTTTTATTTTCATTCATTCCATTTAGATTGGAAAAATAAAATTCAGCTTGGAAATCTTTCTTGACAGCAGTGAAACCTTCCAAAGTGCCAGGATCTTGCTAAGCAATGTTGTTTGTGGGCATGCTGTGCCTTTAGGGCAGCTTTGAGGTTCTGTGTGAGATGAGACTAATGGGATCTTTGAGGTGTTTCTCCAGTGCAGCAAACAGGATCACAGCCCCTCAGTCCCACACTGGTAATTGCTGCTCTGCAAATGGTGATGCATTGGATCTGCCTGTTTGCTGCATAGGGATCTTCCTCCTCCTCCTCCTTTTCAGAAGGGACAGGATATTTTTCAGCTTGAGGATTGTAGCAGAGGCAGAAGAGGCTGCTGTGTTGGAAGTCAAGCAGTGTTTTGGTTTTTCCCTTCTCTCTGCTGAAGACATTTCAGTGTGTTAATGCTGAGCTACCACAGGGGCCTGGTGCCCTTTGTGGGGTCACACCTTGGTCAGGTGTGACACTGGGGCAGTGCTCAGTTACTGGAGCACAAGAACCAGCGTGGATTTGTGCCACTGACGCTCTCTCAGAAACAGCAGAGTGTGTCAGGACGTGTTTTCTGCCCCTGCAGCAATCCAGTGTGGAGAGAAGGCAGGGGGGATTCAGAGGGTTTGCTTTCATAGCAAGAAGCCTAAGTCTTCTATTCCTCATAGAAGCAGCTCTGTAGGTGCCCTCCTTGCTCTGCAGCTGGCACCCACAGCCTGCCTGGACACAGCCCCTGCAATCCATCCACACAAGCACAGAGCTGCCCCTTCCTCCCCTCCTCTCCTGTGGAACAGTTGTGTGTACAGGAGCTCCCTTGGCCTCATTTCCCCTGCCCCTATGGAGTCGTGGTGTTTTACATTGTGCTGATGTGCAGAAGCTCAGGGGCACATTTGCATACGTGCAAAGCTTCACAGGGTGTGCTGAGAGATGTAACCTCTTCTTGTAACAACTCTTCTTGGGCAAGTTGTTTTCCTTTCCTTGCCCAAGAACCTTCCTCCATCCTCTTCTCTCTGTTTATTAAAGGCACTTTGCACCTCCCCAATAAAGTAGCTATTGTTTTTTTCCACAGCAATGGCAGCTTGTTACCCAGTGCCTGTCATCTTTTCTGATGAATAACTCTTTTTCTGAGATGTGCTAAGGCTGTCAGAGGTTGTAGAGTGAAAGAGGAGGAGTGGTTCCCCCACAGCTGCTGGGGAACAGCTCCTCCATGGCACTGGGACCACCTGAGCTGCCACACTGAGGGACATTTGCAGGCCAATTTTAAAGGAAGGTAAAGTGTTGTGAGCTTAAACAGGGATGAGGCTGAACTGCTGAATTTTCATGGGAGGAGAATACGATTAAAGAAGTTTGAACTGCAGTTGTTTCCAAGGTACTTCTTCAATTTAAAAGGGAAACTTTATAAAAGCTCAAAAATCACATGCTGAGTGTCACACATACAACTTTTTCAGAAGTTGTAAGAATCTGTAAAAACAGCAGAAAAATGAAGTCATTTATTTCAATTATTAGACAAACAAGAGGTGCAGTTCCTGGAGCAGTTTCATTAAAATGCTGAAGTTCTGGATGGAGAAGAGAGAGGCAGGTTTACAGTTTTGCTGTATTTGATATCAGATGTTATTGCAATGTTCAACCAAAGCCACCAACCAGCTCCATCAGCAGTTTATATATATGGAAATGTGCCTCTGCCAGGTTTTGTCACAAATTGATGATTACCAGGTCCAGGCTATTTGAGTATCCAGCCTGAGAGGCCTTGAAAAGCCCTTTAGTGAGAGTGCTGCCAAGCTGTTTGCCTTAGGATGTTTCAGCACTGGAGGCACCTCAAGCTACTGGAGCTTTTTGAAAATCTTGGCTGTGAAGTCTGAAGCTGTGAATATCTAATATGTGATGGCACCAGGCCCAGCTGGAGTACAAACACACACATACAAAAACACATGAGACTATGAACAGTGCTAACAAGATAGAGATACTGTGCTCTGCTGCTGCTCTCATCCCACTTCTATAAAATAGTGTATTGAAAAGGAGAATTTACTCTCTGTCCATTTCTTTTAGCCTAAAGGCTTAATTCTGAACTTTATGGGACTTTCTGGTTTCCTCTGTTTTTCATCTCCCCTTTCAACTTAATGTTGCCTTTTAGTTTTATTATCTTGAAAGCGCAGAGAGACTCTGAATTTTATCTGCAGGGAAGCTCATTTGTTTTTAAATGATTTTCAGTCTGAAAGTTGGGAGATTACAGGCAGCTGTAAAAAAAAATCACCAGCGAATAAAGATGAGTTTCTTGGTTACCTGAAAACTGAAATAGGTTCAAAAGGAGAGCTTAAAAGATGAGATTCTTTTGGGTAGCTGGCCAGTGATTTTGCACCTGGAGGCCTATCAAACAAGGACAAGCACTTGGATTTCTCCACCTGCTATTGTCAGACTCTGAGCTGTGGCAGGACACAGCTCTGCTGGATATCAGCAGGTGCAGGAGATCCCTTTGTGGCACTGCTGCAGCCAGCTGTGCAGCCACACAGGGATGCTGAGGGATGTGTGTCCCACTGCTCTGGTCTGGCAAGGACAGCTGGAGCTTGTCAGGAACACCAAGAAGGGACCCCCAGCCCTGGGTGATGGACCTGGCCCTGCTCCAGGGCTCTGCTGAGCCCTCACCAGGGGGAGAAAGGAGAAAACCCAGTGTGCTCTGCTGGAAATGTTCATTCTTACCATTGCATTCCTACCCCTGGGGACTCCAGGTTACCAAAGTTTGGGAGTATGATGATACAGACCCTCGTTTATTCCTGGGTTTCCTTTGGCACAAACTTCATTTCATGAAAAAGGAGTGAGTGAGTCAGGAAAATGATATGGCTGTCGGGAGATTTTTATGTTTTGAGAGACAGGTGATATTAAAATACTTTTTAATGAATGATTAAGCTTAATGTGATTAATAGCTCATTTTCGTGTCCTGCAGCTAGGGTGATATATAGGAAAAAGCAGAATAGGAACTCTAGGGAAGTAATATTTTCATCCCAGTTTTTTTCTTTCTTCTGTTTTTTTTTAGTTTCTTTTTCTTGCACCTCTATATTTTTTTTTTCCTTTTGTTACTTTACTGGCATCATTTTGCTTCTAAGGAAAGATAATTGTGAAAAGAAAAAAATTTAAAATTGAGGCGTTTCAAAGTTAGTCTTCTAATATTTTCTAAGGAAACTCAGATTGCCTATGTTTTCCATTTCACTTTCTGTGCTGTGCTGTCCCTGATAAGAGACTTCAGTGGTTTGAATGAACACCAAAGTATTAGCCTAAAGCAAGAAAACTGGCAAAAAACAACTCAAGGCTGTCTTTTAATGGCCAATGTTTGTTCCTTTCTGCAATGATTCTCCCATGACTGTGATCAGGAATTCTAAGGACTGTGGTACCTGCAAGTAATCTGGTGCAGATGCACAGACAGAAGCACAGTGGGAGGAAAAACACTGCATTTGATCTGAGGGATCAAACATTTTGAGGAATCATCTGATCTCAGGAATATCTGCTCCTTTTTTTCCCCCCACATTCTTTTTTTTAAAGGTGCATCCATAATCAGGCTTTGCCACTGCTCTGTAAACAGCAGGCCTGTTAGTGATGCTGAAAGATGAAGAGATTAGCAAAGAAAGACAAGGGAGCTTTTCTTCTCACTTTAAATATTTATTCTGGATATGTGCTGGACCACTTGCTTCTGATTTGGAGAAATGGACCTCAAACATGAGGTGATACAAAACCAGAGAAGTATTATGCAGACTGCAGTTTTATATTCCTGTATCACATCCTACCTGGTGGGGACAGAGAAGCTGCTCTTTTGGGGGACAGCCCTCATCCAGTCTTGTCTCCTCTCTGGCCATGGCTGGACACCTCCAGGTGCCCAGGAGTGGGAGGGCTCTTGGAGCAGCCCTTTTCCAGTCCTGCAGACTGAGCAGCATCTTCAGTGCTTGCCCAGAACTGCCAGAGTTTGGGTGGGAATACTCCTTCCTCTGCAAAGCCTCCCTACCCCTGGAGAAAGTGCTGTCAGCATGGACCAACCTTCCTTTCCATGGAGCCAAGCAGCATTCCTGCCTCTCTGTCTTTCAAAGACATCTGAATTGTTGTGCCTGCTGAAGAAGTTTCCAAAGCTGTGAAGGGATTTCTGCTGTACAATTAAAAACCAAGCACAATCAAGACAGGCTTTTTTATTTTTTAAGTCTTTCAAAAGTAATTTTTGAGTTATCAGTGAGTCAAGGTGCTCAGAACAGGTTTCACTGTGTGTGCAGCACCGTAATTCCTTCTAGCCTTGATGTGTATTTAAAAAAGAAAAGGTGTAAGTTCCCCATTCACAAATAACAGCCTCACAAATTCCACATGGGATGATTTATCACTGGCTGGAAAAGCAGTGGGCTCTCAACTCTTAACTGTGTGTTTCCTGCATGTATCCACCAGTCTGACACTGATCTCACTTGCTATAAAGAACTCACCCACAGAATTTCTCTTTGTTTGTTGGGAGCATCCAAAGTTGCCTTTCTGACTGCACAGCAGAAATACTCTATTTGCTACTTACTTGAGCATAATTTTGTGACCAAATTACTTAAGTCAGCAACTAATTTCACTGCTGCCTCAGACCTGCTTTAAATGAACAGGTATATTCATCAATCACCTCCCTTCTTCTTTGAGTACCAGCCTAATCAATACATGAAAGAGCTGTTTAAACACTTTCCTATTAAAAAGAAAAAAAACCCCAAACCTGCAGGTAGACAAAACAGCAGAATAAATATTAGAGAGCATTTTAGGGACAGGCATTGAAGTTTGATGCTATTCTGCATTAGGACTTTATTAATCACTAAGCAAGAAGGATTATGTAATGGTACCATTCCACCCTAAATTACCAGGGCATGGTGATTGCAGAGTTGTGGTTGCAGAGACATTTGACAGCTTTGGAGCTTGGATAGTTTTTAAAATACCTCAGTATAAAGGGATCATGTTTTGTTGAGCAGTGTGAGCTCTGAAAGCACATTCCTGTCATAAAAGGCAAAGGAAACTCTGTGGACGTGCTCTGTGCTGGCCATCAAATGCTCAGATGCAAAGTGTCTTGCTCAAGACCCCTGTGTGGTGGGAAAAGGGCCAGAAAGGGGGGGAATAAGGTCCCTGGAACATCTGTGGTGTGCTGGGTCTGTCAGACCCCACCACCTCTCAGGGAACATTACTGCTGCTGGTGCAAAGGCAGCGCTGTGGAGCTGGGTTTGTATTGAGCTGAGCTCTGCCAAAAGGTATCTGCACAACCTGCTGGCTGCAAAAAGTGATTTTAAAATAGTATTATTATATAACACAGCTAAATATTTTAAAATATTTAAAATATTTTTAATCCCTGCAAAGGGATTTTAAAATACAGGTATTACTGTGCAGTGATGCCTGAGCCGTATCGGATGTGGCCAAAGACGTATTTATGATTTAGCTTTTTGTTTCTGATCTCAGCAGAGCTCGTTGGCACAGCAGGCTGTGCACCAGGGCTCCTGTTGTGTCCTCACAGGGGGAGATGTGACACAAACCTCTTGCTGAGGGCTCAGGGGCAGCCTCAGTTTGCAGGAATCCCACAGGAATGGCCTCTGGCACAAGGAGGATGTGAGGCATCGTGTAATTGATAGCTGGTGCTGCAGAAATCTTTGCTGCCCAATTAAAACCCGTAAGCCCCCCAGGGCTCTGCATGCCACTGGAAGTTACCATTGTCCTTTTCATCCTGGATTTTGCAGTGTTGAGGACTTTTTGGTTTATTGACTCATTTTCTGCTCTCAGCTCTTGTTCTTCTTGTGCCGCATAAGAATGAAGTGGCTAAAGCATGTTTGCAAACCAGAAATGCTAATTGTTAGAAATATAATTATCTTGGAAAATTAGTTAGAAGCTTGAATGAATGCTTTTATATCATGATTCATTTAAAAGAAATGTTTAGTTAGATAGAAGCTTTGTTTGCATGTTCAGTGTAGTAAGACTGAGTCTGTAGTTTTTGCATGAACAATATCCTCTCTTTGTGTTTAAAACTCCTTACCTACACATTTAACAAAATGAAGGTTTAATAACTTCCTTTTCTCTCTCTAAATGTACCAGTTAAGTCACATTAGTCTATTTTCCACCTGTAAAACTGCATTTACATGCTTAATCACATAGTCTCTTAAACCCATTATTACCTGCAGCAGGTGCTTTTATAATCAGATTTTTTTTCTCTTTCAAAATAAAAAGATGCTTCATTATTCAGAAGGTGGAGGTGTCTCTTCTGGATACTGTGTAGAAGAGGACACGCTGCTGCATGTTAAAGAAACATGAGCTGTGCAGATCAGCTTCCCTGTGGAGGAGACAACAGAAAATCAGTACATTAAATGCAGCTCTTTATTTACATACCTCTGTGGTGCTGGAACAGAGGCCACCACTGAGCAAATACTCTGATAATTGTGCCTTCCAGAAATGCCATCCTGAAAGCTAATGGTACCTTCCTGGGAGGCTTCTCTACCCTTACAGATTTAGAGGGCAGGAAAAAGTCCCAGGGAAAGCAGCCCTGCTAACCACCACTGATTTTCTCCAGGGGTGACTGCTGAGCAAAACTTAAAACTATCAGCTGTCTTTAAAGACTGAAGCCTTCCTCATGTGTTAGGGAAAGAGTGATTGGCCCTGGGTGATGTC